>NC_044313.2:77976000-78320500 GCF_007474595.2 Lynx canadensis | reverse complement strand
TTTACTCAAAAAAAAAACAAACAAAAAACACAAGGTTTTCTCATATCACTCAAAATAAAATTACCAAGGGCCTGGGGTGCCTGGGTGGCTCAGTTGGTTAGGCGTCCGACTTCGGCTCAGGTCATGATCTCGTGGTCTCTGAGTCTGAGCCCTGCGTCGGGCTCTGTGCTGACAGCTTGGAGCCTGGAGCCTGTTTCAGATTCTGTGTCTCCCTCTCTTTCTGACCCCCCCCCCATTCACGCTCTGTCGCTCTCTGCCTCAATAATAAATAAATGTTAAAAAAAAATTTTTTTTAATAAAAAAAAAAAAAAAAAACAACTACCAAGGGCCACACTATCTCTACGACATCATCTCCTACCTACTCACCTCCAGCCACAATGGCCCCCTTGCCATTCTTCAAACACTCTTAAACACAGCTGAGAAGTTTAGCACCTGATGTTCCCTGTGCCTGGAACAGCTCACACTTTCACTTCATTAGAGTCTCATCTCTATTGTGGACCTCATCCAAAGGTTTTCTCTGATGTCCTTACCAAATAGCACATGCCATCATTCTCCCTCCCCATTACAAACTGTATGTATGTAGTCACAAGCATGCACGCGTGCGTACACACACAGGCTCCTTGTCCCTCACTGTAATATGTGCTCCATGATAAAAGGGATGTTATTCTTTTAATTACCTAAAAACACAACCAGGTCATAGTGGGTGCCCACCACATGTTTGTTAAACAAATATCTACAAGTACAGCAGGAATACACACAAACTAACACAAGGCGTCCAAAGAAAATAAAACAATTTTAAAAGATAAACTAACCAAGAAAAATTATCTGAGATGAAACCAACTAAGTTTGCATCGTGGGCACAAGTAAATCACTCAAAAATGTCGAAGGACAAGGAAAGCATTTATGAGTGGAAGTGACATATGGAGGAGTATGATTAAGGTAATAGGGGGATGTGAGCCAACCGTCCTTACTCACTTCCAAAGCTCTAAGACTAAAATAAGACATTTTTTAAGCATATTTATTTTGAAAGAGAGAGAGAGGGAGGGTGCAGGGGAGGGAAAGAGAGAGCAAGCAGGCTCCACACTCTCAGCACAGAGCCCAACACAGGGCTCGATCTCATAGACCACAGGATCATGACCTGAGCCAAAATTAGGAGTTGGATGGCTCAACTGACTGAGCCACCCAGGCACCCCTAAAAAAAAGAAATTTCTGAAAAATGATTTCAAAAGTGATAAACCCTAAACCAATGGCCTGAGATCTCATCCCCTAGCCTTCCATCTGCCCATGAATTCACTAACTCACCTTGGTGGCAGTGGCTTGGGAATCCTGCCTCTAATATCCAGGGTTCCTCTCCTTGCTCTATCTTGAAGACCACTTCTGGCTTAGTAAAGCAATATCCTGTTAAGAAAAAATAATACAAGACGATAATACAAGAGCCTGGCTTCAGGAACTCTGAAAGGTACAGCTTTGGGAGCTACCCAAGGGAGATGCCCAAATGAACCAACCCCTGAGAAAACAGCATTTTTTATGGGGGCCAGAGAGAGACGGGTCATCTCATGGCCCTGAATCTCGAGTTTCAAATCAGAAAATTCCACGGGCAATTCATATGTTTCAACAACCAGAAATGTACTGGTAGTCAGGCACAAGGGAAAAAAATCCTTACCTACTGAGACAAGGTGGCTGTAATTTTCTAGAATCACATCTCTGTATAGTATCTTCTGAGCGGGATCCAGCAGATACCACTCTTCCTGAGTGAAGTCCACACATACATCTTTGAATGACACTTGTTCCTGTAATGGTATATTCCTTTTCTATATGAACGTGTCAGAACTACAGGACACGGAAGAGATTTAAAAGAGCTTACCTCTTTCGGATTCACTAAAAATTGACATACGGGACGCCTTCTTTTGTGCTATACTACGTAGGATAAAGAAGTATCTGCACAAACTGAGTTTCCACTAAGGGCCTGGAACTGTTCCCCTTGCTGCAAATACTGCTGATGGAAACATCGCTCCTGTGCTTAAAGCGCTTACGATCTGAAGAGTAGACTCATACGTTAACCTTTACTAAACTACACACTGCAGGAGCCAAGAGTGTGCACACAGTACACTGGGAAGGAAGGCAAACCAAGAAAAAGTTAGCTCTTTAATATTATCATTTACGTGACAGAAGAAATAGGTAATAAAATAGAGCAGACCACGAGGAGACCCAGATATTGGAATTAATAAACAAGAACTTTAAAACGAATTATGATTAATATGGCTAATAAAACAGAGGAAAACACGAACAAAAGAAAGGAACAGAGGAGATAAGTTGACGGATACGTGGTATGGGTGCCGTGCAAAGAAGTAATAGAACAGGCCGGAGACTGCTAGCCCCTGAAAGGTCCGCTGTGAGGCGCCCTTGACTGGCACCTGGGAACTTGGGACTTCAGGAGACTCACCGTGCCCTAATACGAATGGTTTGCTGAGCCTAAACTGTGTGTAAGCAATATGCTTTATGCACACATGTGCATTCCTTCTGGTCTCAAAGTTTCTGTGCTAAGCAGAGAGTACCGATGCCATCAGCTCCTGGTCTCTGAGCACTGAGTCTCCTGAGCTCCCGGGGCAGACATTTCCCATTTGCTGTCACATCTCACTGCTGGGGCACTGACGGGCGTCTCGGGCATCTCAGGGGAAGACTCTTAGAAGTCTGCTCCTGGCTTCCTCTCAACTCTGCTCCACGTGCCTTTTCCCTTCCCCGATCCTGCTTTGTACGCCTGCCCGTTAAGGAGTCAGAGCCATAAGGACTACCCGCTGAGTCACTGAACCTGGGGATGGTCTCCGGGCCCTCGGATACATGTGTCTACAGACACACAACGTACACACATCCGAACACAGATAAAATGGGCACTTTAGAGCTAAGAAACACAGCATCGGAATTAACTCATTACCTGGATTCAAGTCCTCACAGAGAACATACACATACATCTATCAAAAGAGTATCAAAATATGTACCTCAAAACTGACAGAACTGAATGGAGAAATACACAAATTTATACTCATAGTTGGGAGACTTCGACACCCCTCCGTCAATACTGACAGATCAAGGAGGCAGAAATCAGTTAAGTACATAAATGACCTGAACAGCACTATCTATCAACATGATCTAATTGACAGTTATAGAATACTCCATCCAAAATAGTAAAACACACACTTTATCATTCTATTTTAGCTCACATGGAACCTTCACCAAGATAAAGCATAGTCTTGGCCACAAAACACACCGTAACAAATTTAAAACAACAGCTATGATACAAAATACGTTCTTAGACTACAATGGAATTAAATAGAAATCAATAATCATGAGATAGCTGTCTGTGCTGACAGACAGCTCAGAGCCTGGAGCCTGCTTTGTATTGTGTCTTCATCTCTCTGCCCCTCCTCTGCTCATCTCTCTCTCTCTCTCCCCCAAAAATAAATAAACATCCAAAAAAAACAGAAAGAAAAATTTTAAATCAGTAACCTAAGTTTCCATCTTAGTAAACTATAGAAGAAAGGCAAATTAAGCCAAAAGCAAGCAAAATAAAGGAAGCATTAGAATAAATCAATGAAATTGAAACCATGAAAAAAAAAAAATCAATGAAACCAACAACTGCTTTGAAAGACCAATAAAATTAATAAACTTCCAGAAAACCTAACCAAGAAAAGAAGAAAAGAAACAATTATGAATCTCAGAAATGATCGGTCAATACTGATCCTAATGACATTAAAATAATAAGAGAATACCACAAACAATTCTATTCCTGAAAAATTAGATGAAATGGACAAATTCCTTAAAAGACACGGCTACCATTTCCTACAAAAAAATAAATAGCCTGAATAGATCTATATCTGTTAAAAAAAAAACTTGAATTAGGGGCACCTGGGTGGCTCAGTCAGTTAGGCGTCCAACTTCAGCTCAGGTCATGATCACATGCTCCGTGGTTCGAGCCCTGCATCAGGCTGTGTGCTGACAGCTCAGAGCCTGGAACCTACTTTGGATTCTGTGTCTCCCTCTCTCTCTGCCCCTCCCCCACTCACTCTGTGAAAAATGAAAAAACCTTAAAAAATTTTTTAATAAAATAAATTTTTAAAAACTTGAATAAATAATCAAATCACTCCCATAATAGAAAGCACAAAGCCCAAATGGTGTCACTGATGAATTCTATTAAACGTTTAAGGAAAAAATACCAATTCTTCACAATCTCCTCCAGTACACAACACTTGCAAATTCATATTATGAGGTCAGCAGTATCCTAATACCAAAACCAGATAAAGACATGAGAAACTAAAGACCAATATCTCCCATTAACATAGACACAAAAATCCTGAAATATTGGCAAATCAAATCTGACAATGTATAAGATGTATTTTAAACCACGACCGGGTGGAGTTTATTCCAGGTATGGAAGGCTAGATCAATGTTTTAAAAAAAAAAAAATCAATGAATACAATCTAGTACGTCAACAGGCCAAGAAGAAAATTTACATGATCCAATCAATTGATGAAGAAAAAGCATTTGCCAAAATCTAACAGCATTCATGATGAAAATTCCCAGCAAACTAGGAATAGGGGGATCTTTCTCAGCTTGATAAAGACCATCTACAAAAATCTTACAGCAATATCACAGTTAATGTTAAGAGACTGGACACTTTTCCTCTAAGGGCAGGAATAGGGCAAGGATGTCTTGTCTCAATATTCCTATTCAACTCTGTGTTGGAAGCACTCACTAGTGCAGTAAGACCCAAAAGAAACCAAAAGAAAAAAAATATATATATATATACATATATATATACATACATACATACATACATACATACATGCATGATTGGCTCTCTATTCTCCTCCACTGATCTATGTGTTTATTTTTGTGCCAGTACCATATTGTTTCAATTACTGTAGCTCTTTGTAGTCTATCTGGAAATCTGGGATTGTGATACCTCCAGCTTTGCTTTTCTTTCCCAAGATGGTTTTGGCTATTCGAAGTAGAACAGAACAGACAGCCCAGAAATAAACCCACAGTTATATAGTCGATTAGTCTTCAACAAAGGAGGCAAGAATATACAATGGGAAAAAGACAGTCTCTTTAACAAACGCTGCTGGGAAAAAGCTACATGCAAAAAAAATGAAACTGGACCATTTCTTACACCATACATGAAAGAGATTAAAAACCTAAATGTGAGACCTGAAACCGGAAGAAAACATAGGCTAATTTCTTTGACATCATCTGTAGAACCATTTTTCTAGATATGTCTCCTCAGGCAAGGGAAACAAAAGCAAAATTAAACTACTGGGACTACGCCAAAACAAAAAAGCTTCTGCACAGCAAAGGAATCCATCAATAAAACAAAAATAAAACTTTGGGAGAAGATATCTGCAAATGATATATATGTTAAGGATCTGATTTCCAAAATACATAACTTATACAACTCAGCACAGAAAAAAACAAGCTGATTAAAAACTGGATGGAGGACCTGAATAAACATTTCTCCAAGGAAGACATATAGATGGTCAAGAGACACATGAAGAGATGCTCAACATCACTCATCATCAGGGAAACTCAAATCAAAACCACGAGATATCACCTTACAATTGTCAGAATGGCTAGACTCAAAAAAGAAATGACAGGAGTTGGTGAGAATGTGAAAAAGGAGCCCTCATATACTGATGGGGGGGATATTAGGGGATAGGGGTGCAGCCACTATGGAAAACAGTATAAAGGTTCCTCCAAAAAAAAAAAAAAAAATAGAACTACCATATGATCCAGTAATTCCATAACTTGGTATTTACTCAAAGAAAATGAAAACACTGAAGTGAAAAGATATATGCACCTCTATGTTTATATGTAAATGTAACATTATTTACAATAGACAAAATATGGAGGCAAGCCAAGAGTGCATCGACAAATGGATAAAGAAGATGTGGTACACACACACACACACACACACGCACACGCAATGGACTATTACTCAGCCATAAAAAGAATGAAATCTTGACATCTGCAACAACATGGATAGATGTAGAGGCTACAGGGCTAGGTGAAAGAAGTCAAAGAAAGACAACTACCATATGGAATTTAAGAAACAAAAGAGACACAAAAAGAGACTCTTAAATATAGAGAACAAACTGGTTATTGCCAGAGGGGAGGTGGGTGGGGGAAAGAGATGAGATCACTGGGATCAAAGCAAAAATAAAACTCTCTATTTGAAGTCAATATGAGTGTCTATATAGAAAACCTCAAGAAATCTATAAAAAGAAAGAAAAAACCAACTGGAAGTAATAAGCAAATACAACAACATCACAGGATAAAAGTCAATATTAAAAAGTCAACTGTTTTCCTATATCCAAATAAAGAACTGGAATTCCACAGGGCACCTGGGTGGCTCAGTCAGTTCAGCGTCTCACCTGATTTTGCCTCAGGTCATGGTCTCACAGTATGTGGGATCAAGCCATGGTTGGGCCCTCAGCTGACAGTGTGGAGCCCACTTGGAAATCTCTCTCCTTCTCTCTGCCTCTCTCCCTGACTCGTTCTCTCTCACTTTAAATAAATAAATAAACACAAATAAAATGAAGAATTGGAATTCCAAATTTTCAAATGAATGAAAAAATACCATTTATAATAGTGCCAAAAAAAAGGTACTCAAGTATAAATATAACACAATATCTACAGGTGTTTGCAGAAAAACACAACTGATGGAAGAAATCAAAGATCTAAATAAATGGGGAAATGTTCCATATTCATCAATAGGAAGACTCAATATGGCTAAGATACCAATTCTTTCCAACTTAATCTATAAATTCAATGTGACTCAAATAAAAACCCCAGCTATTTTGGGGCACCTGGATGGCTCAGTCAGTTGAGTGTCTGACTCCTGATTTTGGCTCAGGTCATGATCCCAAGGCCACAAGATCGAGCCCCAAGCCCTGCTTGGGATTCTCTCTCTCCCTCTCTCTCTATCACTCTGCCCCTCTCTCCAGCTCACACACTATCTCTAAAATAAAACTTTAGGGGCGCCTGGGTGGCTCAGTCGGTTAAGCGGCCAACTTCAGCTCAGGTCACGATCTCACGGTCCGTGAGTTCGAGCCCCGCGTCGGGCTCTGGGCTGATGGCTCAGAGCCTGGAGCCTGCTTCTGATTCTGTGTCTCCCTCTCTCTCTGCCCCTCCCCCGTTCATGCTCTGTCTCTCTCTGTCTCAAAAATAAATAAAACATTAAAAAAAAAATTAAAAAAAATAAATAAAACTTTAAAAAAATAATAAAATAAAAAATTTAAAAAAAAACAGCTATTTTGCAGATACTAACAAAATGACTCTGAAGCTTATATAGAAAGGCAAAGGATCTAGAACAGCCAACACAATGTGGAAGAAGAAAAATGAGAATTCACATCAACTGATCTCCAGGTGTAGTATAAAGCTACAAGTATCCACAACAGTATGTTATTGCTGAAAGAGACACACAGGTCAATGGAACAAATAGAGGGTCCAGGATCACATTTACCAAAATACAGTCAAATAATTTTTGACAAAGGAACAAAGGCAATAAAAGAAGAAAAGATACTCTCAACAAATGGTGGTGGACAACTGGATACCCATGCAAAAGAAATGAACCTAGACAGAGACCCTACACCTTACACAAATATTAACTAAAGATGAATCAGAAATCTAAATGTAAGATGCAAAACCTTCTAGAAGAAAATACAGAACACAGGATATAAGAGAAAAATCTCTGTGCCCCTGGATTTGGTGATGAGCTTTTAGATACAAGAGAAAAAGCACATCCCATGGCAGGGGGTTGTGGGGGAAGGCAGGAAACATGGGCTGGGTGTTATTAAAAACAAAATCTGCTCGGCAAAAGGCATTTTCTAAGAAAATGAAAGGACAAGGCAAAGACTAGGAGAAAATATTTGCAACACATATATCTACTAAAGGATTTGTATCCAAAAAATACAAAAGAACTCTTAAAGCTCAGTAAGAAAACAAATGACCCATTGAAAAATGGGCAAAAGATGTGAACAAACATATCACCAAAGACATAACGATAGCAAATAAACATATGAACAAATGTTCAATATCACCTGTTAGTAGGAAAATGCAAATTAAAACAAAAATAAGAGGTGCCTGGGTGGTTCAGTCGGTTAAGCGTCTGAGTCTTGATTTCGGCTTTGGTCCAATCTCACAGTTGGTGAGATTGAGCTCCGCATTGAGCTCTGAGCTGCCAGCACACAGCCTGCTTGGGATTCTCTCTCTGGCCCTCCCCTGCTCGCATGCATGCACTCTCTCTTTCTCTCTCTCTCAAAATAAATAAATAAACATTTTTCAAAAAAACCACACAAAAATGAGATGTCATGACACATTAGAATGGTTAAATCCAAAATAATGACAATACCCCCACTCTCACCGCTGTTGTTTAACATAGTGCTGGAAGTTCTAGCATCAGCAATCAGACAACAAAAGGAAATCAAAGGCATCAAAATTGGCAAAGATGAAGTCAAGCTTTCGCTTTTTGCAGATGACATGATATTATACATGGAAAATCCGATAGACTCCACCAAAAGTCTGCTAGAACTGATACATGAATTCAGCAAAGTTGCAGGATACAAAATCAATGTACAGAAATCAGTTGCATTCTTATACACTAACAATGAAGCAACAGAAAAACAAATAAAGAAAATGATCCCATTCACAATTGCACCAAGAAGCATAAAATACCTAGGAATAAATCTAACCAAAGAGGTAAAGGATCTGTATGCTGAAAACTATAGAAAGCTTATGAAGGTAATTGAAGAAGATTTAAAGAAATGGAAAGACATTCCCTGCTCATGGATTGGAAAAATAAATATTGTCAAAATGTCAATACTACCCAAAGCTATCTACACATTCAATGCAATCCCAATCAAAATTGTACCAGCATTCTTCTCGAAATTAGAAAACAAGCAATCCTAAAATTCATATGGAACCACAAAAGGCCCCGAATAGCCAAAGGAATTTTGAAGAAGAAGACCAAAGCAGGAGGCATCACAATCCCAGACTTTAGCCTCTACTACAAAGCTGTAATCATCAAGACGGCATGGTATTGGCACAAAAACAGACACACAGACCAATGGAATAGAATAGAAACCCCAGAACTAGACCCACAAACGTATGGCCAACTCATCTTTGACAAAGCAGGAAAGAACATCCAATGGAAAAAAGACGGCCTCTTTAACAAATGGTGCTGGGAGAACTGGACAGCAACATGCAGAAGGTTGAAACTAGACCACTTTCTCACACCATTCACAAAAATAAACTCAAAATGGATAAAGGACCTAAATGTGAGACAGGAAACCATCAGAACCTTAGAGGAGAAAGCAGGAAAAGACCTCTCTGACCTCAGCCGTAGCAATCTCTTACTCGACACATCCCCAAAGGCAAGGGAATTAAAAGCAAAAGTGAATTACTGGGACCTTATGAAGATAAAAAGCTTCTGCACAGCAAAGGAAACAACCAACAAAACTAAAAGGCAACCAACGGAATGGGAAAAGATATTTGCAAATGACATATCGGACAAAGGGCTAGTATCTAAAATCTATAAAGAGCTCACCAAACTCCACACCCGAAAAACAAATAACCCAGTGAAGAAATGGGCAGAAAACATGAACAGACACTTCTCTAAAGAAGACATCCAGATGGCCAACAGGCACATGAAAAGATGTTCAGCGTCGCTCCTTATCAGGGAAATACAAATCAAAACCACACTCAGGTATCACCTCACGCCAGTCAGAGTGGCCAAAATGAACAAATCAGGAGACTATAGATGCTGGAGAGGATGTGGAGAAACGGGAACCCTCTTGCACTGTTGGTGGGAATGCAAATTGGTGCAGCCGCTCTGGAAAGCAGTGTGGAGGTTCCTCAGAAAATTAAAAATAGACCTACCCTATGACCCAGCAATAGCACTGCTAGGAATTTAGCCAAGGGATACAGGAGTACTGATGCATAGGGGCACTTGTACCCCAATGTTCATAGCAGCACTCTCAACAATAGCCAAATGATGGAAAGAGCCTAAATGTCCATCAACTGATGAATGGATAAAGAAATTGTGGTATATATACACAATGGAATACTATGTGGCAATGAGAAAAAATGAAATATGGCCTTTTGTAGCAACATGGATGGAACTGGAGAGTGTAATGCTAAGTGAAATAAGCCATACAGAGAAAGACAGATACCATATGGTTTCACTCTTATGTGGATCCTGAGAAACTTAACAGAAATCCATGGGGGAGGGGAAGGAAAAAAAAAAAAAAAGAGGTTAGAGTGGGAGACAGCCAAAGCATAAGAGACTGTTAAAAACTGAGAACAAACTGAGGGTTGATGGGGGGTGGGAGGGAGGGGAGGGTGGGTGATGGGTATTGAGGAGGGCACCTTTTGGGATGAGCACTGGGTGTTGTATGGAAACCAATTTGGCAATAAATTTCATATATATAAAAAAAAAAAGAAAAAAAAAACTGAGAACAAACTGAGGGTTGATGGGGGGTGGGAGGGAGGGGGGGTGGGTGATGGGTATTGAGGAGGGCACCTTTTGGGATGAGCACTGGGTGTTGTATGGAAACCAATTTGACAATAAATTTCATATATTGAAAAAAAATAATAAATAAAACAAAAACTCCCACCCCCCCCCAAAAAAAAAAAAAAAAAAAACCCAAAATAATGACAATACCAATTTCAGGTCCAGATACAGAACAACAAGGATTCTGATTTGTAATTGGTAGGAATGGAGACGGATACAGCACCTTTGTAAAAATGGTTTGGCAGTTTCTTGCAAAGCTAAACATACATTACATAATTGACCCGGCAATTTCACACCCTAGCATCTGAAACCTTATGTCTCCTTAAAACCTACACGAGGGGCGCCTGGGTGGCTCAGTCGGTTGAGCGTCCGACTTCGGCTCAGGTCATGATCTCGTGGTCCGTGAGTTCGAGCCCCGCGTCGGGCTCTGTGCTGACAGCTCAGAGCCTGGAGCCTGCTTCGGATTCTGTGTCTCCCTCTCTCTCTGCCCCTCCCCTGCTCATGCTCTGTCTCTCTCTCTGTCTCAAAAATAAATAAAAACATTAAAAAATTTTTTTTAAAAATTAAAAAAAAAAAACCTACACATGAATATTTCTAGCACCTTAATTCATAATGGCCCCGACCTGGAAGAATCAAGAGTCCAGGGGTTAACAACTCTGAAATCATGTACATGTATGCTCAAATTGAACTATCAAGTAAATAAAATCCATTTGATGTTAGCCAGATTCTCACTGTTAGAGTGGGAGACTACAGACAAGCAAGGAGAGAAGGTTAGAATGCTCCATGTGGTAATGATTACAACAGGAGAAAACAGTGTGAACTAATATGTAGCCTACTGTAGATATAGATGGTTGCATACTGAAATATTTATAGACTTGTGTATATGCATGGGTTAGTACACACATGTATTTCCTTGTTCAGTTAGCTGGGAGGGTCTACCAGCAATGATGCACCACTAGCAAAAGGCACACCTAGTCCCCCAGTCTTGGTTTCTAATACTGTGCTCCAATGAAAGGAACAAGAGCTATTTAGGAAAAATAGGGCAGAGACAGAGGGAGACACAGAATCAGAAGCAGGCTCCAGGCTCTGAGCTGTCAGCACAGAGCCCGACGCGGGGCTCGAACCCACAAACTGTGAGATCATGACCTGGGCTGAAGTCGGATGCTTAACCGACTGAGCCACGCAGGTGCCCCTGAATTTGCTACTCTTGACGTACTGTCCTCAATATAATTCTTGCCCACTTCTACTTTTTCGTTTTAAAAATATGAATCCTTACAAACTTCAGACAACTCGTTTTAAAACAAAGTGGGAATACACAAACCAAAAAACTCACCTGGGATCTGTTCATTTTCCGCTCTTAGTGAAGGAGGCAGAGCTGAGGGGAACAAGGAAGAAGGAAGTTAGGAGAGACTTGGCCTATCTTGCAGTTCCTGAATTTACCTGCCTACGCAACAGCTCCACATACAAGATACTTACGTGTCCATGTGTGGCTCCGATATATGTTGAGCTTAGACATGATACTTTTCACTGAGTGAATGTAAACATTTGTTTCTTATTGATTTATTACCAATTTAGGTTCTGTGACACAGAAAAATTAAAAACATGAGAAGATGAGTTTAACATAGAACAGTAACCTAAAGGAGGAAACACTATGGGTTTGTCAAAAAAACTGATGTGGTGGGGAAAAATTAAAAACCTCAAGCCACATTGTTAATATTTTCCTGTTAACACCATTAATCCCTTGAGGTCAGATAATCCAAGAAACCTCTGGAAAAAAGAGATGGGACTGTTTAAGGCAACGTAAAAAATGTTTAATGTTTGTTCTAACCTGCTTACAACTTTCAAAAGGTCTTTTGGTAACAAACTATCTTCGACTTCACAGTGGCACAATGGGCAGTGGCCCAGCCATCTGCAGACCTAACTTTTCACCGTGGTTCTGGCACTAACAAACTGCATAATCTCAGTCAGTCAGCTCCTCAGGCTCAATTTTTGCCTTCTCACTTTTCAAATAAGGTCAAAACAGATAACCCTACAAGAGACTTGCCTGCACTACCATTCTGTACGTCTGTAAGGTCAGGAAAGCGGGAACCTCGGCATCTTTCTAGATGCCATCAACAATGGGACATTGTTCGAGGGCAGCTCGCCTCCGGAAACAGTGAACAGAAAATGAGGGGAGAAGGGAGTGTTCAGAGAGGGGTGATGACAGAACTTCCTTAGCTATGGCTGGTGAACCTTTCATTCCCGACCATGCCCTCACAAACTCTCCAAAGAGGCGACGTTTCCTGTGCAGGCTGCGTGCCCACCCCTCTCAGCTCCAGCTCACCTCGCTCTTCTTAACTCTGTCCCAGACCTTCCACCGTCACACAGCCTTCGATGGCTTCAGGATACAGTCATGCTTATACATAACAAATAACAAATGAATACATAATAAATAATAACTTGGGATCTGGGGAATGTTAGAGCCAGGAAAGGGCCTTGGTGGCTAGCTAGTCCGGCCCCTTCCCTGTTCCATTGCACAAATGAGTTAACTGAGCAATGAAGGCCCTAGAGACTTGTCCACGCTCCAGCCGCACGTATTACACACATAACAAACAAATACAATAGCAGCTAACAAAATGCGAGTGCTCAGAACAATGCAGTGCGGCAAGGATTCCGGACACCCACACTTTACAGATAAGGAGCCCCAGCCTCACGTCGGCTATTCGGACAGAGCCCTTCATTTACATCAGAAGCCCTGCCTGGCTCACTCGTTCTCTCCTACGACCGCGCCCCTCCTTAGGTAGCCAGGCGCCTGTAAGACGCACGCGCACACGTCGCAACGTGAAGCGCGCACGCACGTCGCGCACGCGCGTTCACTCTTTTCCGCAGCCCCACCCCCTCCCCGTGGGCCCAGCGCACACGTCACGCACGCGCACTCCCCACCCGCGGCCGCACGACGGCGCAGCCCGCTTAGCGCTGGAGCTGGACACCTGCGGACCCTGCAAGCCGGAGAGCCCACGTTCCCACGCGGGACCCCGGTCCCTTAATCTGAGACGCCCATGCCCCCCCCTCCCCACACCCCGCGTCCCTTCCACTCTGCAGGCGCCGCAGAAGCCTGGGGTCCCTCCTATGTCCGCGGGGCCTCTACCCACCACTGGGCACCGCCGCCCCCGCCGGACCCCCGAGCCGCGCGGGGCCCCCTGGGCCCTCGCACCCTCCCTCCGGGGCTCACCCGCAGCTCCCTCGCCGCGTGGACCCGGAAGCCAGGGAAGGTTTCCCACGAGGGGCTGGAGGCCGGGGAAGGACGAGCCGGGAGGAGTAGGCGGGGATGCACATGCGCAGAGGGAGGGAGCGGCGCGGCTGCGGCGGAGAGCTGGAGCTCTCTGCTCCTGGCAGCTTGGGCTGGGAAAGTGCCCGTATCCTCCTTAGGAGAGACGTCTCACTCCTAAGTTGTAAAAGCTAGTGGTAGTAGCCAGCGAACAGGGTTTTAGTGAAGCTTGGAGGCATTTGCGTTGTTAAAGCCCTTAGGATGTTGCCTAAATTGTTCAGTATCTCTCTCAAGATTCCCTTTCCCGATATACACCTGCCCACTCCTCGAGAAATCAGCTGGAGCGTAGCTGCCGAGTCTGTTGAGTTCAGAGCTTATCATCTGAGATATTCACTTCTGCCTGGAGCCAGCATTCTGTCCGTGCCCCCGACGCCTGCCACAAAGCAGTGCGCCTTCTAGACACAAGCCAAGAGAAGGAAAGGTGTGCATGGATTTCAGTTATAAACGTGGGATCTGTGACCAGCATGGTTATCCTTTGGAATGAAGGAAGAAGCAAGCTAGCAATTCGGTATTCGTGCTAAAAGCCGTTGAAGTGTTCTTATACCAAACTCGAAGAAAGCACCCTCTCATCTTCCCGGGACCTTCCCCTATACGCTTCACTCAATTTCCCCCAATGTGAACGTCTTGCAGAACTACGATACTTTCATCAAAACTAAGGAAGTAACTCGGGTGCAATTCTTTTAACTAAACTACAGAGTTTATTCAGATTTCGTCAGTTTTTCCACTAATGTCCTTTTACTGGTCCAGGATCAATCCGACATACCACTGTACAGTCACCATCCGTCACTGTCCCCTCCAATCTGTAAGAGTTTTTTTGATCTTTCACGTCCTTCAGATGGCTGAAGAATAATGGTCAGGTATTGTGAAGAATGTCCCTGAATTTATGTTTGATGTTTTCTCCTGATTAGACTGAGGTTATATATTTGTAGGAAGATTCCCCCTGAGAGGATGTGCCCTACCTACGTATCAGGTAATACAGGATGTAAACATGATGTGACATACTAATCGTGATTACTTGGTTAAGGTAATGTCTGACAGGTTTCTCCACTATATGGTTAGGATTTTTCCCTTTTCAGTCTACAGTTAAAAGTGGGTTGGGGGCGCTTTGGTGACTCACTTGGTTAAGTGTCCGACTCTTGGTTTCAGCTCAGGTCATGATCTCACAGGTTGTGAGCTCAAGCCCTGCATCAGGCTCTGTGCTGTCAGGACAAGCCTGCTTGGGATTCTCTCTGTCTCTTTCTCTTTCTCTCTCTCTCTCTCTCTCTCTCTCTCTCTCTCTGGCCCTCCCCAGCTTGTTCTCTCTCTCTCTCTCTCTCAAATAAACTTTTAAAAAAGTGAGTTTCTAAGTCCAGTGCACACTCAGGGGCAGAGGAAATAAGCCCTACCTCGAATTTTTGCTCATATTTTCAAATATTTATTAGTAAATTTGAGGAGAGACCCTCTGAGGCTACACAAGTATACTGTTTGTATTTAGAGTTTTGGCCACTAATTTTAGCTTTCATTGCTGGATCTTGCCTGCAACCACTTTTACTACAGTGTTTTAAATGGTGACTTTTCTATTTTACTTCTTCTATATTTATTTATTGAGATTCTTCTGTAAAGCAAAAATTTTCGTTTTCCCCATTTATTCCATCATTTATTTCCGTCAGTACAGGCTCGTAGATATTTATTTTATTCTCAACCATTTTTACTCAACCCCACCTTTTGCACCCAACTCTGTGATGTGTTTTACATTTTATACTTTTACTCTTTTCAGAATGTCTGCAGAATTATCGAATATGTATCTTCTGGGTGTGGCTTTTTTCACTTGGCAAAATCCATTTAGGACTCATTTGTGCTGTTGCTCTTTTTCTTAAATTGGCTCCTTTCTCTCCACTCTTTCCATTTCATCCAGTGCTATCATGTTATTATGTTGCTCAAATTGTCCCAGCTTTGGCATTGAGAGCTATCACACGTTAGCTTTGGGGTCCTTTTAACAAATCCGTATAACTGTTTTTAAAGCACTTCCTTACCTTTTGACACACAAGGTGCTCCCGGCTCCTTGAATTCTCCCTGTCCAGCCCTAGAATCAGGCCTTTCTCCAAGGAACCCTGGTTCCTTTTATCGGAGAAATCGAGATCTGAGCTCTAGGTGTGCTCATTGGTGCTGGGTGAAATTGTTTCTAGACACTCTCAGCTGACACAGCTAAGAAATACATGTATGTACTAATCCATGCTAGTAATCTGTTTCACAGTATCCACTGTATCCATCCCAGTATCTGTTTCACAGTAGCCACAGTATACATACACGTGACTGCCTACGTGAAAATTAGTAAGCTAACACTGATACCTTTTCGTCTAACTCAGAGTTCATTCTAGCCTTCCCACCCACCCCTTGCTTATTTTTAACTTCGCAGTTAGACACTGAGACACCTGCCTACCATTATGTACAATATGTTTATTCTTTTTGCCCTAATGTACTTGTAGTTTCAGAATTGCTAACCCCTGTGAGAATTTACCAAACTAGAGTGTTTATGTACATTTCTCTTTGTTTTGAGTCATAATGTATCCAGTCAAAATGTGGCTTTATGGAATTATTTAGGTCAGCTCCTATTTCCCCACTTTTTAAACTCAGGTTGTGTGATAATACATTTGTAAAAACACAATCACTAGGGGGCGCCTGGGTGGCTCAGTCAGTTAAGCATCTGACTTCAGCTCAGATCCTGATCTCCCAGTTCATGAGTTTGAGCCCCGCGTCAGGCTCTGTGCTGACAGCTCAGAGCCTGGAGCCTGCCCCAACATTTCTGTGTTTTCGTCTCTCACCCCTCCCCTGTTCATGTGCGCTCTCTCTCTTTCAAAAATAAATTTGAAAACATTTTTAAAAAATTTTTTAAAAAGATTTATTCCTGTGGTGGTGTGAGGCACTAGTTCATTCCTCTTTTTAGTACTGAACAGTATTCCATTTATAGATGATCCACAGTTTATTCACCTATTGAAGGATAGCTGAGCTGTTACCTGTTTTGGTGATAATGAATAGATAAGTATAAACATTTGTGTTGATACTTTTGTGTTTGACATAGTTTGCAATTCACTTAGGTAAATACGCAGGAGTGAGATTACCAGATTGTATGGTAAGTATATGTTTACATTTATAAGAAATTCTAAAACTTTTCCAAAATGTTTGTATGATTTTGCATTCCCACCACCAATGTGTGAGAGTTCCTGTCTCTCAAAGTCCACAGCGGTGGCATTTTGTATTTTCAGTGTTTGTTTTGTTTTTCTATTCTAGTAGGGATGTGAAGGACTTATGGCAGCTTAAATTTGCATTTCCTTATAAACTAATGTACATGTTTTCACATGCTTAGGTGCTAGCCATGAATCTTCCTTAGGAACTTGTGACATCTTTTGCCCATTTGGTTTTCTAATGAGTTTTAATAGACTTTTTAAAATGTTGGTTTATTTTTGAGAGAGAGAATGAGTGCGAGCAGGGGAGGGGCAAAAAGAGAGGGGGGCAGAGGATCCGAGGAGGGCTCTGTGCTGACAGCAGCGAGCCTGATGCAGGGCTCCAACTCACAAACCATTAGATTGTGACCTGAGCCAAAGTTGGACGCTCAACCGACTGAGGCACCCAGGTGCCCCTTTTGCCCATTTTTTAAAAATTATTCTTTGTTTTTATTATTTTAGAGAGAGAGAGAGAGCACAAGCTGGGGAGAGGGGCAGAGAGAGAGAGAGACAGAGAGACAGAGAAAATCAATCAGACTCTATGCTTGGCACAGTGTCCAAACTGGGGCTCAATCCCACAACCCTGGGATTACAGTTTACTGACAAAACCACCCAGACTCCCCCTGCCTTTTGTCTGTATTAAAGATGAATTGTTTATTTTATTTTTGTTTTCAATAACTCTTTATTCTGATACAAATGCTTTGTCAGAAATGTGACTTGCACATATTTTTTTTTAACCAGTGCGTGGCCTATCTTTTCATTTTAACAGTAACTTTCTTAGAGCAAAAAGTTTCCATTTTCATAAAGTCCAGTTTATCTGAAGTTTTAGAATTTTAAATTTATGTAGGTCTAAAATCCATTTCAAGTTAATTTATGTACAAGCTGTGAAGTGTAGGTTGGCATTCTTTTTGTTTGTTTTTGGTTTTTGCATCTGAATATTTAAATTTTTTTTTGACCTTTACTTTTGAGAGACAGAGAGAGACAGAGCACGAGCAGAGAGGAGCAGAGAGAGAGGGAGACACAGAATCCAAAGCAGACTCCAGGCTCTGAGCTGTCAACACAGAGCCCAACACAGGGCTTGAACTCAGGAACCCGTGTGAGATCATGACCTGAGCCGAAGTCAGACTTTTAACTGACTGAGCCACCCAGGTGCCCCTGCATATGAATGTTTTAATGTTCCAGCACCATTTGTTGAAAAGACTGTCCTTTCTACTGAGCTGGCTCTGTGCCTATGTCAGCAACCAAGTGGCCATGTTTATGTGGGTTTATTTTTGTTCTCTCTGTTCTGTTCCACTGATGTCTCTGTCTACCCTTTCACCAATACCACACTGTCTTTAATATTACTGGTTTAGAGTAAGTTTTGAAACTGGGTAGTGTGAGACCAACTTTATTTTTCTTCAAAATTGTTTTGACTATTGTAGATCATTTGCATTTCCATATTAATTTCATAATAAGCTTGTCATATCTGTACATAGTTTTGCTGGGATTTTGACTGCATTACACTTGAGTCTATAGATTAACTTGGGAAGGATTAATGTATAATATTGAGTGTTAGAAGCCAGGAACATGGTATATCTCTATTTATTTGAATCTTCCTTAATTTATTTCATCAGTGCTTATAGATTTCACCATATAGTTCTTATACATGTTTGTTAAATTTTACATGGGTATTTTGTTTTTGACACTTTTAAATTTTTTACTTTTAAACTTTTTTAAAGTTTAAAAGTTTAAAACTTTTAAACACTTTTAAAAATTATACACATACACATGTTTACAAAAATCATACACTTTAAAGTTTAAAAGTTTAAAACTTTTAAACACTTTTAAAAATTATACACATACACATGTTTACAAAAATCATACACCTGTAATTTTCTTTTTTGAAGATTTTTTTAAAGCATTTTAGGGGTACTTGGGTTGGTTCAGTCAGTTAAGCATCCGACTTCAGCTTAGGTCATGATCTCGAGGTTCATGAGTTCCAGGCCCACATCAGGCTCTCTGCTGTCACCATGGAGCCTGCTTCTGAAGCTCTCTCCTTCTCTCTACCTCTCCCCTGTGCGCACACACATATGCATGCTCTCTCTCTCAAAAATAAACATTTTTTTAAAAAAGCATTTTATTTTTTTCTTTCCCTTTGTTTGTTTGTCTTTAAACCAAGTTAGTTAACATATAGTGTAATGATAGTTTCAGGAGTAGAACCCAGTGATTCATCGCTTACATATAACACCCAGTGCTCATCCCAACAAGTGCCCTCCTTAATGCCCATCACCCAGTTAGTGTATCCCACACCTCTCTGCCAGCAACCCTTAGTTTGTTCTCTGCATTTAAGAGTCTCTATGGTTTGTCTCCCTCTCTGTTTTTACCTTATTTTGCCTTCCCTTCCCTTCCCTTCCCTTCCCTTCCCTTCCCTTATGTTCATCTGTTGTGTTTCTTAAATTCCACATATGAGTGAAGTCATATATTTGTCTTTCTCTGACTGACTTATTTCGCTTAGCATAATACCCTCTAGTTCCATCCACATTGTTGCAAATGGCAAGATTTCATTCTTTTTGATCACCAAGTAATATTTCATTGTGTATATATACCACATCTTCTTTATCCATTCATCAGTTGTTAGACATTTGGGCCCTTTCTATAATTTGGCTACTGTTGATAATGCTGCTCTAAACATTGGAGTGCATGTGCCCCTTGGAATTAGCATTTTTGTATTCTGTAGATAAATACCTAGCAGTGCAATTGCTGGGTTGTAGGGTAGTTCTATTTTTAATTTTTTGAGGAACCTCCATACTGTTTCCCAGAGTGGCTACACCAGTTTGCATTTCCAGCAACAGTGCAAAAGTTTTCTCCCTTCTCCACATCCTCACCAACTTTGGTTGTTCCTGAGTTGTTAATTTTAGCCATTCTGACAGGTGTGAGGTGGTATCTCATTGTGGTTTTGATTTGTATTTCCCTGATGATGAGTGATGTTGAGCGTCTTTTCATGTGTCTATTAGCCATCTGGAAGTCTTCCTTGGAAAAGTGCCTATTCATGTCTTCTGCCCATTTCTTCACTGGATTGTTTGTTTTGGGGGGAAGATTTATTTTTAAACAATCTCTACACCGCCCAGTGTGGGGCTCAAACTCACAACCCCAACATCAAGAGTCGCATGCTCCACCAACTGAGCCAGCCAGGCTCCCCTACACCTGTAATTTTAAAAAGCACTAAATTATATATAATTACATATATATATTACATATACATATGGCATATATTTTGTATGTATAACTTCAAATTCCAATGGATCATTTCTGGTACCTGAAATACAATTGATTTTGTGTGATCACTCTGTATCTTGCAATCTTCTGTTATATTTTGAGCTTTTAAAAATATTTATTTAGGGAGAGAGAGAACATGAGCAGTGGACAGAGAGGGAGAGAGAGAATCCCAAGCAGGCTTCGTGTTGTCAGCGCAGAGCCCAATGCAGGGCTCCATCTCAGGAACCATGAGATCATGACCTGAGCCAAAATCAAGAGTCCGATGCTTAACTGGCTGAGCCACCCAGGTGTTCTTTGAACTTTTTTTATGGGTTCCATGGGATTTTCCACATGGGCAAACCTGTCCTCTGCAAGTAGACATTGTTTGTATTTCTTATTTTTTATTTGTATGCCTTTTATTTCTTCTTCTTGTCCTATGCACTAGCTATAAATTCCAGTACAATGTTGTAAAAGTGGTAAGAGA
The DNA here is from genome assembly GCF_007474595.2 of Lynx canadensis. Classification (NCBI taxonomy): domain Eukaryota; kingdom Metazoa; phylum Chordata; class Mammalia; order Carnivora; family Felidae; genus Lynx; species Lynx canadensis. Next base: position 78,299,711 of record NC_044313.2, on the reverse strand, counting down.
GGCCATCCTTGCCTTGTTCCTGGTGTTAGCAGGAAAACAGGAATTCTTTCATCATTAAGTATGATGTTAGCTGGAAGTCGGTTTCAATGCCCTGTATCAGGTTAGGGAAGTTCTCTTCTATTCCTAGTATACGGGACGTTTTTACCATGAATGGATGATGAATTTTATCAAGTGTTTTTTTCCACATACACTGAGATGTGCATGTGGCTTTTCTTCTTCAGCTGTTAATATCGCAAGCTACACTGATTGCTTTTTTAAATTTTTTATTTTAGAGTAGTTTCAGATTTACAGAAACATTACAAAGATAGTACAAGAGATTCTGTATCTCCACACCTAGTTTTCCCTATTATTAACATCTTACTTTAGTTTGGTACATTTGTCATAATTAATGAATCAATACATTAATACTTTATTGAGAGCACCTTACTGTTTACCTATGCCTTTTTATGTTCTAGAATGCTATCCAGGATGAATACATATACTTGTCACCTCTGGCTCCTTTTGGCTGTGACAGTTTTTCTGACTTTTTTTGACTTCCTCATTTTTGACGATTTTGACAAATTTGAGGAGTCCTGATCAGGTATTTTGTAGAATGTCCTACTAGAAACTGCTGTTTTTCTCATGATTAGACTGCAGTTCTGTGTTTTGGGGAGGAAGATCCCAGGGTTGAAGTGTTATCTGAGCACATGCTATCAACATTCCTTATCACTTTTGAGGTGTCCCTGTTAATCACCTGTCACCTGGCTAAGGTAGCATTGTTCAGGTTTCTCCTCTATAAAGTTACTCTTTGCTCTCCTGTTTTCATACTGTCCTCTTTGGAAGGAAGTCACTGTGTGTAGGCCATACCTAAGGAGGGAGAGTTATGCTTCACCTCCTTGTGCAGAATATCTCGAATGTATTTGGAATTCTTACAGAAAATTTGTGTGTTCTTCCTCATTTACTAATTTATTCAATCATTTATAACAGTATGGACTCCTGGATATTTACTTTATGCTTTACACAATCCTACTTTATTTTTTTTAATGTTTATTTATTTTTGAGAGAGAGAGCAAGCAGGGGAGGGACAGAGAGAGAGGGAGACAAGAAAATCAGAAATAGGCTCCGTGCTGACAGCAAAGACCCCATGTGGGGCTCAAACTCACAAACCATCAGATCATGACCTGAGCCGAAGTTGGACGCTCAGCTAACTGAGCCTCATGGGCACGTTGATCCTACCTTATTTTGTTGCTCAAATTGTTCCAGTTTTGGCCACTGGGGCTCTTTCGGTTAGCTCTTGTGCTACCCTTCCCCCATTACAAAAATAAAAATAATAAGTTTTATTGCAATATAATTTGCATAACACACAACTGACTCATTTAGAGTGTACAACTCAATGATTTTTAGTATATTCACAGGAAAGAGTGATCATCACCACAGTCAAACTTAGAACATTTTCATCACCTCAAAAGAAGCTCCAAACCTTTATTACCCCCGTCCCCATCCTAAGCAACTAGTAATCTATTGTTCTCTCTATAGATTTGTCTCTTTGGGACAGTTCAAATATGCGGAATCAAACAGTATGTGGCCTCTTGTGACTGATTTCTTTCACTTAGCATAATGTTTTTCAAAATTCATCCATGTTTTAGCATGTTTTAGTACTTCATTCTTTTTTTTTTTTTTTTTGGACCAAATAATACTCTATTGGATGTACCACATTTTGCTTACCCCTTTGTCAGTTGATGGCCATTTGAGTTGTTTCCATTTTGGATATTATGAATAACGTTGCTGTGAACGTTCATATGTAAGTTTTGTATGGATATATATTTTCATTTCTCTTGGGTATTTACCTAAAAATTAAATTACTGATTCAGATGGTAGCTATATGTTTAATATTTTGAGGAACTGATAGCCTGTTTTCCAAAGGATTCACCATTTTTCAATTTCACCAGAGTGTATGATGGTTCCTGTTTTTCCACACCCTTATGCACATTGTTTTTACCTGGCATTTTTATTCTAGTCACTCTAGTTGGTGTGAAGAGGTATCCACTGTAGTTTTGATTTGCATTTCCCTGATGAATAATCAAGTTAACATCTTTTCATAAGTTTATAGACCATTTGTTATCTTCCTTGGAGAATTTTTATTCAGATCATTTGCTTATTTTTAATTGGGTTGTTGCCTTAAGAATTGACTTGTAGGGGCACCTGGGTGGCTCAGTTGGTTAAAGCTTCCAACTTCGGCTTAGATCATGATCTCATGGTCTATGAGTTCGAGCCCCACGTTGGGCTCTGTTCTGAAAGCTCAGAGGCTGGCTCCTGCTGCGGATTCTGTGTCTCCCTCTCTCTCTGCCCCTCCCCAGCTTGGGTGCTCTCTCTCTCTCTTTCAAAAATAAACGTTAAAAAATAAAGAACTGATTTGTAAAAGTTTGTTATATACTCTAGATGCAAATTTCTTATGTATGATTTGCAAATATGTAATCCCATTTTGTGGGTTGTCTTTTCATTCTCTTGATAGTGTCTTTTCAAGCACAAATGTTTTTCATTTCAAAGAAGTACAGTTTATCTATATTTTGTTATATTGCTTGTGATTTTAGTGTCATATCTAAGCGCTCATCACCAATTTCAAGATCATGCAGCTACACTCCTATCTAAGAGTTTTCTTCTAAGAGTTTTATAGTTGTAGCTCTTATGTTTAGGTCTTTGATACATTTTGGGTTAATCTTCTCATATGGTGTGAAGTAAGGGTCCACCTTTATTTGTAGTGGCTATCTGGTTGTACAGCACCATTTTTAAAAATATTATTCCTTCCCCACTGAATGTTCTTGACCAAAACCCCGCTAACCATAGATATATGGGTTTATTTCTGGACTCTCAGTTCTGTTCCATTGTCCCCTTATGTCCATACTATGCTGTCTTTATTCATCTGCTTTATGTAGGTTTTGAGATTGGTGAGTGTGAGTCCTCCAACTTTGTTTTCTTTTTTAAGATTACTTTGGCTATTCTAGGTCTCTTGCTAACTCATATAATTTTTTGAATCAGCTTGTCAGTTTCTGTGAAGAAGCCAGTTGGGATTATGATAGGATTTCATCAAATCTGTAGATTCACTTGAGGAGGATTGCCATGTTAACAATACTAACTTTTCTGCTTCAAAACTATGGGATGTTTTCCCATTTTGTTAGGTTTTTAAGTTTTCATCAGTGTCTTGTAGTTTTTAGCACAAGTCTTGTACTTCTTTTGTTAGAATTATTCCAAAGTATCCTATTCTTTTGATGCTATTATAAATTTTTTTTTAACGTTTATTTATTTTTGAGACAGAGAGAGACAGAGCATGAACGGGGGAGGGTCAGAGAGAGGGAGACACAGAATCCGAAACAGGCTCCAGGCTCCGAGCTGTCAGCACAGAGCCCGATGCGGGGCTCGAACTCACGGACTGTGAGATCGTGACCTGAGCCGAAGTCGGCTGCTCAACCAACTGAGCCACCCAGGCGCCCCGATGCTATTATAAATAGTACTGTTTCCTTAATTTTATTTTCAAGTTGTTCATTACAAGTATATAGAAATACAATAGATTTTTTTATATTGATCTAGTATCCTGCCACCTTGCTGAACTCAAGGATTCTTTAGGATTTTATATAAACAAGATAATGTCCTCTTGGATGAAAAGAGATTTACTTCTTACTTTCCCATCTGGATGACTTTTATTTCTTCTTGTCTAATTGCCCTGGCTAAAATGTCTAGTACAAAGTTAAATAAAACTGACAATAACTGGCGTCCTTGAATTTTAATTGATCTTGTTGGAAAAGCATCCAGTCTTTCATCATTGAATATGTTATTAGCTGTAGATTTTCCTGGGTGATCCTTCTCAGATTGAAGAAATTCCCTTTTATTCCTCATTTGTTGAGTGCTTTTATTATGAAAGGATATTGGGTTTTGTTCCTTGTTTTGTGTGTCTATGGAGATGATCATGTGATTTTTGAAAGTTAAACCAACCTTGCATTCCTGAGAAAAATTCCCCTTCATCACAATGTGTAATGTTTTTGTATGTTGCAGGATTCAGTGAGCTATTATTTTGCTGGGGATTCTTGTGCCCAAATTCATAAAAGATTCTTGTCTTGTTTTAGTTTTTAATTTTTTTTTAACATTTATTCATTTTTGAAAGACAGAGAGAGACAGAGCACAAACGTGGGATGGCCAGACAGAGAGGGAGACACAGAATCTGAAGCAGGCTCCAGGCTCCGAGCTGTCAGCACAGAGCCTGTTGCAGGGCTTGAACTCACGGACCATGAGATCATGACCTGAGCCGAAGTCAGCCACTTAACCGACTGAGCCACCCAGGTGCCCCTATTTTTTATTTTTTTTGTCATGCCTTTGGTTTTGATAGGATAATACTGGCCTCATAGAATGAGTTGGGAAAAGTACCATCCTCCTCTATTTTGGTGAAGTGTTTGCAGAGAATTGGTGGAATTCACTTGTAAGCCATCTAGACCTAGGCTTTTCTTGCTGTTATTGATTAGTCACTTTGTGTCTTTACATGTTGTAGGTCTACTCAGATTGTCCATTTCTTCTTCAGTCAGTTTGGGTCCTTTATGCCTTTTTAGGAATTTTCCCATTCATACTAAGATATCTAATTTATTGGCATGTAATTGCTCATATTATTTCTTACCATCTTTTTTTTGTTTCTGTAAGGTGGGTAGTAAAGTCCACTCTTTCGTTTCTTATTCTAGTACTTTGAGTACCACTTTCTCCTCTGTCCACTCCCCTCTCATCGGTATAGTTAATGTTTGCCAATTTTTTTTTTTACCTTTTCAAAGCACCAGCTTATGGTTACATTGATTTTCTCCACTGTTGTTCTAGTCTCTATTTTATTAATTTGTACTCTAATCTTTTGTTATTAACTCTTCATACTTGCTTCAAGTTTATTTTACTTCCTCTTTTTAATGTCTTAATGTGGAAGTTTAGTTTATTGATTTGAGATCTTTCTGATTTTAAATATAGGCATATGCAACTATAAATTCCTCGCTAAGCCCTGCTTTAACTGCATCCTATATATTTGTTATGTTGTATCTTCAATTTCCTTCATCTCAAGGTATGATATAAATTCTTTCTTATTTTTTTCTTTGGACCATTGGTTATTAGGAGTATGTTGTTTAATTTCTACCTATTTGTAAGTTTCCCAGATTTCCTTTTGTTATTGACTTATAGTTCCAGTCCATTGTGGTTAGAGAACATACTTTGTATTATTTCTATCCTTTCAAATTTCCTTAGGTTTGTTTATGCCTAGCATATGGTCTATCTTGAATAATGTTTTATGTGGACTTAAGAAGAATGTGTATGCAGGTGTTGTTGGATGGAGTGTTCTATAGATATCTCTTAGGTGTAGTTGGTTCATGGTGCTGTTCGAGTCTTCTTTTTTGTTGTTGTTGTTAATCTTCTGCCTATTGTATCTTATTGGAAGTGAGATATTGAATATTAGTCTCTGACTACTATTTTGAGTTGTCTATTTCTCCCTTCAAACCTTGCAGTTTTTGCTTCATGTGTTTTGGAGCTTTGTTTTTAGGTGTATATGTGTTTATAATTGTTATATTTTCCTGATGGATTGACCCATAAAATGCCCCTCTTTATGTCTAGTAACATTTTTGCTTCAAAGTCTATTTTATTTGATGTTAGTATAGCCACTCCAACTTTTTTGAAACTGCTATTTATATGATACAACTTTTCCATCCTTTTACTTTAAATCTATTTATAGCCTAGATCTAAAATATGTCTCCTGTAGATAGCATATAGGAGGAAACTGCTTTTTTTGCCTATATAACAAACACTTACTTTAGATTATATTGTTTAATCCATTTACATTTAGTGTTATTATAATATAGTTAGATTTATATCTGCCATTTTATTTTTTTGTTTTCTAAATATCTCATTTAAAATTTTTTAATGTTTATTTATTTTTGAGAGAGAGACAGAGAGATACAGAGTATAAGTGGGGGAGGGGCAGAGAGAAGGAGACATGGAATCTGAGGCAGGGTCCAGGCTCTGAGCTGTCAGCACAGAGCCTGACGTGGGGCTTGAACCCAACGAGCTGTGAGATCATGACCTGAGCTGAAGTCAGATGCTTAACCAACTGAGCCACCCAGGTTCCTCTAAATATCTAATATTTAACCTACTCCTTCTTTACTATTTTCTGCATTAAGTGAATATTCTCTAATGTGGCATTTCAATTTCCTTAGTGATTTTTTTCATAATAACTTTTGAGTTATTTCCTTATTGATTGCCCTAGGGCTTACTACAAACATATTTTGTTTTCCTGGTACAGTAGTCCACCCTCCGCCATGGAGATATGTCCCAAGACCCTCAGTGGATACCTGAAACCACATACAGTACCAAACCTTAGTCATACTAATTTTTTCCTCTATATGCATACATGTATATGATAAAGTTTAATTTATACAGTAGACACAGTAAGAAATTAACAAAAATAACTAATAATGAAACAAAAATTATAGCAATATACTATAATAAAGGTTATGTGACTGTGGTCTCTCTCAAAATATCTTATTGTACTGTACTTAGCCTTCCTCTTGTGATGATGTGAGATGATAAAATGCCCACATGATGAGATGAAATGAGGTGAATGACATAAACATTGTGACATAGCATTATGTTACCATTGACCTTTTGATAATACATCATGGGTAACTGAAACCACAGAAAAGGAAATGCAGATAAGTGGGGGACTGCTACATATAAAAGCTTATTTTTGTATAACTTTTAAAATCATGGTAAAAAATCATGTAACATAAATTTACAATCTTAACCATTTTTTAAAAAATGTTTTATTTATTTTTGAAAGAGAGCAAGTGTGAGCAGGGGAGGGGCAGAGAGAGAGGAGGACAAAAGATCCAAAGCACGCTCTGCATTGACAGTAGTGAGCCTAATGTGGGGCCTGAACACACAAACCATGAGGTCAACCTGAGCTGAAGTCGGACACTCAACTGACTGAGCCATCCAGGTGTCCCTCAGTCTTAACCATTTTTAAGTGTATGGTTCAGTAGTCTTAAATATATTCACATTGTTGGGGAATGAACTTTTCCATCTTGCAAAACTTAAATTCTAAACCCATTAAACAACACCTCCCCATTTTCCCTAGCCCCTCAACCACCATTCTACTTTCTATTTCTATGAACTTGACTGTTTTACAGACCTTCTATAATTGGAATCATACAGTCTTTGTTTTTTTATGACTGGCTTATTTCACTTAGCACAATGTCTTCAAGTTTCATACAGGTTATAGCATATGAAAAAATGTCTTCCTTTTTTTCTTCTATTGGAACACCACATAAAAAGTATTAGTCCTGAATTTTTTCATTAGAAAAATAGCAGAGGGTGATAGTATAGGAAATCTGATGACTCAAAAAAAAAAAAGGGTGAGCTCATGGGTTGAAGATGAGGGCAACTAAAATACTAAATGAATGATGAAAGAACTTAAACTTCTATTAATATCATTAGATTATAAAAGGAGGACATATGAAAAAAGAGCTCAGGGTGCCTGGGTGGCTCAGTTAGTAAAGCATCCGACTTCAGCTCAGCTCATGATCTCACTGTTTGTGGGTTTGAGCCCTGCATCAGGCTCTGTGCTGACAGCTCAGAGCCTGGAGCCTCCTTAAGATTCTGTGTCTCCCTCTCTCTCTGCCCCTCCCCCGCTCATGCTCTGTCTGTCTCCTTCAAAAATAAATAATGTCAATTTGTTTAATTTAACTTTTCATATAACTTTCAAAAATGTTGCCAATCTTACATGTCATAAGAATTATTATGTGGTATTTTAAATCCTTACATTTCTGTTATTTCTTATAACATACTTTAATATACATTAAGTGGATTGCTCATTTTTTATTGTGTTTTAGGAATATTTTGTATGGTTTAGATATGAATTTTTTTTGCAAATTTTGTATCAAATGTGTGTTTAGCAAATATTTTCTTATAATCTGTTGTCTGTTTTTTCATTCTCTTAGCACTACTCTGTCTTCCACAGAGTAGATATTTATAATGTCAGTAAGTCCCGTTCATCCATTTTGTTTCATGGATTGTTTTGTAGTGTATATAAAAATATATCACCAAACCTGAGGTCTCTTAGATTTTCACCTGTTATCTTCTAGAAGTTTCTTAGTTTGCGATTTTTGCATTTAGGTCTATGATCCACTTTGAGTTAGTTTTTGTGAAAAGTGTAAATTCTATGTCAAGATTCATTTGTTTTGCATGTTTGTCCTAGCATTATTTGTTGAAAAATCATCTTTTCTTCATTAAATTGCTTTTGCTCTTTTGTCAAAAACCGGTTGACTGTATTTGTGTGGGTTTCTGAATCTGTTCTAAAGACAGTTAAAGACATTGATCTATGTCTTTATTTGCTAATACATACTGTCAAAAATCAATTGACCATGGATGTGTGTGGTTATTTCTAGGCCCTCAATTCTATTTATTTTTCTATATACCTATCCTTAAAGCAGCACCACACTGTTCTCTTTTATGTAGTTGTGTAGTAAGTTTATAAATCACAAAGTGTGAGTCATCCAACTTTGTTCTTTTTCAACATTGCTTTGCTGTTCAAGATGCTTATTTCTTTATGAATTTGAGAATTGGTTTTTTCATTTCTGTAAAATGGCTGTTGGAATTTTGATAGCGATTGCATTGAACCTGTATATGGCTTTGAGTAATATTGCCATCTTAAGAACACTAAGTATTCCATAGCATGAACATGGAATGTCTTTCCATTTTCAGTCTACTTCAATTCTTGCAACAATGTTTTGCAGATTTCAACCTACAATTTCTTTATCTCTTTCTTAAGATTGTTCCTAGTGTTTTACTCTTTTGTATGCTATTGGAAATTGAATTTCTTAATTTCCTTTTCCATTGCTGCTGTACAGAAACACAAGTGATTTTTCAGTATTGATCTCGTATCTTAAAAATTAACCTAATTCATATACTAGGGCTATTTGCTAGTATTTTATTAAGGATTTTTATAACTATACTAATAATTTTCATCTGTAGTTTTTCTTTGTGATGTCATTTTTGTTGTTGTTTGTTGTATCTTCTTAAGGAGAATGCTGGCATAATAATGAATGAAATGTTCTCTCCACTATTTTATAGAAGAGTTTGGAAAGATTGATGTTAATTATCCTTTTAAATATTTGGTTGAATCTATGAGTAAAGCCATCTGATCCTAGGCTTTTCTTTGTTGAGGGGTTTTTCATTACTGATTTAACCTCTGTCTGTTATGGATCTGTTGAGATTTTCTATTCTTGAGTTTAGGTAATTTATGTGTTTCTTGGTATTGTTTGACATTTACTGTCGGTGTATTTGTCTTTTACCTTACATGAGAAATAAAAAGAGGAGTTACTAACACAAAATACAGTGATACTGGTTTTTATATTTACCTGTGTAGTTATCTTTACTGGTATTCCTTATTTCTTAATATGGCTTCAAGTTACTGTCTAATGTCTAGTGCCCTTCCTTTTCAGGCTAAAAAAGGCCTTTTAGAATTTCTTATAGGTCAGGTCTACACTGACTTAGCTTGACTAAACTTTGGTCAGGCCTCTCTTCCCTTCACAAGCCCTGAATTTTGTTTTGTCCCCAGGTCTGAGCCTGAACAGCTCCCTGAACATGCACCCTGAACAGCTCATCCCAAGGTTGGCTGACTACAGTGGGAACATTTCATGTCAGACTACCCCATCATGCTTTTTGTTCACCTCCCCAACTCACTTGCCCAGTTTCCTCTCAAAAATTTCTGCTGAGCGTTTTCCATCCTCCCTATAAAAGAAAAACCTTTTTCTAAAGTTTATTTCCTTATTTAAATAATCTCTACACCCAACATTTGGCTTGAACTCACAACCCTGAGATCAAGAGTCACATGCTCCCCCAACTGAGACAGCCAGTTGCCCCTTTTTTCTATTCAATTTTGAGATGCTTTCAGATTGAAGTCAGAGCATTGTTCCTATTGCAATAGTCTTTTTGAAATAAGTTTCTCCTTACCGAAGTCTGGATTTATTTTTATTTGATACTTGAAGGGTCCAGCGCTTATCTTCCTCACTGCTGAGAGAAATGCTATTATTTTATATATTTTTTACTATTATTTTTATTTCATTGCTAGCATTTCCTAGTATTTAATTCGTTTGGCTTTCTACTATTCAAGGTAACTTTCCTATTTATGTTAATAACATACATCGATTTACATTTTTGCCTCCTTTGGTAGCTTGGTGTTCAAAAGGCACATAGGCTTTAAGACTTTTTCTCTGAGGTACTGAAAAAATACAGGGCTGCATACAGAAGTGACAACCACCTGCCACAATCTCTGAATTGCTAAAGAAACATCAACGTTTTCAAAATTCTCCAGGTCCTTAGCGAGCGGACTTGTGGGAAATGGAGTCCGGAAGTTTGAGAGTCCGCCGCGCGTGGTCATGGGAACGGGTCTTCTGCGGCTCCTTCTGCGCATGGGCAGAACTTCGCAGGCCCTTCTAGGTTCTCCCGCTTACGGTGAGAGACGGTGCGGAACCTCCACGATCCTGCAGGTCTGGTTGCCGCTCTGGGAGCTGGTGCGGCCCAAGTGGGAGGGTTGGCGAGGCCAGAGGGTTGGAGAGCTCCCAAAGGATCCCTGAGCGGCTCCAGGGAGCGTTGGTGCCTAGCGTGGGGAAGAGGCCCGCGAACTCCGGCGGGACCCTCGGCTGTTGTACCCGAGAGACTGGGTGGGGGAGGCTTCTGCCGGGTGGAGGGACTCCGGGACCGGAGAGTTTGTGTTAGGGGGAGGGGCCGGTGTGGGATGCGGGGATGCGGGGACCAGGTACCCCGGGGAAGATGCACATTCCGCGTGGATCCCGGGGCGTGGCTTGTGCGGCCGCGGGAGGAGCGTCCGGTGCGCATGCGTGGTGGGTGCGCTCAGCCGCAGAGAGAGGGGGCCCGGGTTGAGCGGGTGCTTTGATGCAGGGCAGCATCGGGTATAAAAGAGTCATCTGGGAAAAATAACCTACCTGAGACTTTACGTCTGTAAAACTGAAGGTATTCATAACACCTTCCTCCTGGAGTTGTTCAGAGGCTTAGCAGTAAATATTAGCGACTGTTAACAGACTTCTTATTCGTTCGTTACTTTATGCTCACTTAGGTGGGTATAGCTCTCCCTGCTGTAACAAATTGGAAAACTGAGACCGAGAGGAAAGTTGTATGCCCGAAGTCACAACATTAGCAGATAAACTAGAAGACAATTTTAGTTGTTTCTCCAAATGTCATGGTCTTTGCAATTTACTATCTTGGTTATAAAAGCCAGCACTGCATCCTGCACAACGCTTAGCAGAAGTAATTTGGCATGTGAAGAAACAATTTGAACGATTGAATCTTACCATGGCAGTTCTGTTTGAGGGATTTCTAGATGTCTTCAGAGCCTCTGATAGACAGGATAATTGTTTCTGAGTTAGGTCTGTAACTGTTCTCAGAAGCCTTGATTTGACTTTATTGAAGGTCTGACCTGAGAGATTCCATGGAGCAACAAATACAGTTGAACTGTGGGCCTGGGTGACAATTCAGTTAAAAAGAATTTGCCCCTTAGATGCATTTCTCATCTACCTTTGAATGAAGCACGTTTTGTCAAGTAAGGAAGAGTCTCTGGGAACAGAATCTTACCTGGAGAGAACCATTCCATGATTTGACTGAGTTTTTGAGCAGAGGCAGTGTAGTTCCCAGAGAGGAGCAGATTCTAGGTTTGCACAGCCTGTTCAGAATGAGTGAGATTTGAGAATGTTGCCTCCTTCAGAATCCTTTAGGGCTGCCTAATGAAGGGAAGTCTGGACCAGGTTTCAGAAGAGAGGCATCTGGGTTGCACCAATGGAGGACAGTTAGGCTTCGTTGGAGGCGCTCCAAGGACATGCAGGAAGGGGCCTTAAAACCAGATCTGAGTCAGTCTTGTCTCACCAATCCCAGCTCATCCCCCACTCTCTTTATTTTTCACTCACTCTTCCCAGATTCCGAGCTGTCTTTCACATGATGAATCTGACATTTAAAGGTGTGCGGATGAGTTCTTTATAGGATAGCAGTACAAGAAGAGTTTATTTTTCTTCCTGAAAGGTGAGGAAAAATTGGTGCTGAGGGTGTAAGTGAATTTCCCTGGTTTTGTGTTAGGGGCAGAGCCCAAAGTAGATATTGAATCTCCCCACACCCAGGCCAGTGCTGACCACATCATCACTGTGGAAACACATTTCTTAAAAGACAGCCGTTTCAGAGTGTACATCTATTTTAGAAAAACAATTAAAAAGTACCCTTACCTGAAAGTGCCTCCGTCCTTTTTTTTCACAGCTTTGGTTGAGTTCTCTAATTTGGGGAGTAAACAAGGAAATATACATGTAACAATAAAACCTTTGCTGAAGGTGTAGTGTTCCTTCATTTAGCATATTGTCATTTGTTTAACCAATTTTCTGATTTTTAAAACTTCTTTGAAGTACAATAAAGGGGTTATTATTTTAAACTATTTTAAAATATCAGTATTGTAAAATATCAATAGACAAGAGTTCCATTCACCCAGTGAAAAATTGCACACCCAAGCTTTGCATGGCCAAATCACAGTCACATGTGGACATGTGGGTGCTTTATCTTATGTCCTTTCCTGCCCCTTCTCCAAGGTGAAAAGGATATAAAATGCCTATAGAGAGGCATTTTATCCTGGTGATGTTGGCAGCTTTTTAAGAAGGCAAATCCAGGAACTGCAAAGCAATCTGTACCTTTAATGACTTCATTCCTGTTTTTCTATCCCAGCTATACTTTCAGAGATTTCAACATTTTTCCAAGAAAGACCAGCAAATTATGAAGAAATCCTATGTGAGTTGTTGTTGAAGTCATTTTATGCTTTGTTTTATAATGGATTTTATGAGGGTAACGACTCCTGTATTTTAAATGAAAAGTAGAAATAGATAAAATGAACCTGAGGGAAACAGCATGACACAATGGTTCTCAAACTTTAGTGCACATCAGATCAAAACTGGAAAGTTTATTAAACCATAGAATGGGACCCGAAAATTTTCATTTTGAACAGGATTGCAGGTGATGTTGAGGTCTATAGACCAGTAGCATTGGAGTAACAGATCAATAGGGCAAAGTTGACGAGACACACACACACACACACACACACACACACACACACACACACACAGTTCAAATGAAATTAGATGGTTAGCAAACTTAAGTTGCAAATATTTCTGACCTTTTAGCCATGACCAAAAAAAAAAAAAAAAGACTGTTACATTGATCATGCACCAAGCAATCTGACTCCATTTGGAGCCTATACTTTCTGGCATTGAGAGGTGAATAAAACAACTTTTGTTTCTTTTATGTAGATGATAAACAACCTTCTGGTGGCAACCAGAATGCCAGTAATTATCTTTCAGTGGAAGCAAAAGACAAAGAGCTGAGCAGAGCCCAGTTAATGAGGTTTTTTAGGAGACCATGTTACTGAAGCCACGTAGACAGCTTTCCGATGATCTTGATTTATTTTTGTTTTTGTTTTCCCTTGATAAAACCTAGAGCTCCTGTAGGCTAAATGGATGGTGTGTCCTTAAAGTTACTCTGGAATTCTCAGTCCCTGGCAACCAGTAAAATACATTCTGTTGCTGTAGACTTGCCTCTTCTGGGTCTTTTATATAAATACAGTCACATGATACGTATTTTTGTACATCATTCTTCCTTCACTTAGCAGAATGCTTTAAAAGTTTGTTCGTATTGTAGGATGTTACAGACTTCATTTTCTTATCCAACTTTATTAAGTTGTATTTGACAAAACTCTAAGACATCTAAAGTGTACATCATGATGATTTTGATATTTGTATACATTGTGAAAGGACTCCTCCCGTCTAGTTAGCAAACATGTCCGTTACCTCACGTAGTTCTTCATTTCTTGGCGTAGCAACTTTTTTTTTAATGTTTTATTATTAAAAACAATTTTTTTTAATGTTTATTTTTGAGAGAGAGAGAGAGAGGAGACAGAGTTTGAGTAGGGGAGGGGCAGAGAGAGAGGGAGACACAGAATCTGAAGCAGGCTCCAGGCTCTGAGCTGTCAGCACAGAGCCCTATGTAGGGCTCGAACCCACGAACAGTGAGATCATGACCTGAGTTGAATTCGGAGGCTTAACTGCCTGAGCCACCCAGGTATCACTGGCATAGCAAATTTTAATTGTACAATACAGGGATACCAGCTCTAGGCCCCATGTTACACATTAGATCATCAAGCCTTCTTCATTTTATAGCTGAATGTGCCTTTTTACCAAGACTTCATTCCTTTTTATTGGTGAATAATATTCCATTGCATAGATGGACCACATTTTGTTTATCCACTTATTGGTTAATAGACATTGGGTCTTTTTCTGCCTTTCCACTATTGTGAATATCGCTGCTCTGAACATTTCATGTGCAAGTTTTGCTTGAATACGTGTCTTTAGTTCTTCTGGGTGTTTACTCAGAAGTGATAATGCTGGACCATATGTTAGTTGTATTCTCACCTTACTGAGGAACCGCCAGACTTTTTCACAGTGGCTGCACAATTTCACATTTCCACCAGCAATGTAGGCAAGTTCGTTTCTCCTTGTTGTTGACAACACTTGTTGTCTTTTTATGTTAGCCATCCTAGTGGGTATGAAGTAATATCTCATTGTGGTTTTGATTTGCTTTTCCCTAATGACTAATGAGTACCTTTTCATGTGCTTGTTTGGTATTTGGATATCTGCTTTGCATGCATGTCTGTTCAAATCCTTGGCCCATTTTTATTATTATTATTACTCCTGGCACCCTTTATTTTTATTTTTTTTCTGCATTATTCTTTTAATGTTTATTTTTGAGAGAGAGCGATTATGTGAGAGTGGGGGAAGGGCAGAGAGAGGGAGAGACAGAATGTGAATCAGGTCTGCACTGTCAGCGCAAAGTCTGACGGGCTGGAACCCACAAACCGTGAGATCGTGACATGAGCCAAAGTCAGATGCTCAACCGACTGAACCATCCAGGCGCCCCTCAAATCCTTGGTTCATTTTTTAAATTGGATTTTTTGTTAGTATTTTGGGTACTAGATTTTTTTAAATGTTTTTATTTTATTTTTTGAGGGACAGAGACAGAGAACTAGTCAGGGAGGGGCAGAAAGAGAGGGAGACACAGAATTCGAAGCAGGCTCCAGGCTCCAGGCTCCGAGCTGTCAGCAGAGAGCCTGACGCGGGGCTCGAACTCACAAACCACGAGATCATGACCTGAGCTGAAGTCGGATGCTCAACCGACTGAGCCACCCAGGTGCCGCATTGGGTACTAGACTTTTATCAGATGTATGATTTTCAAATATTTCTTCTCATTCTGTGAGTTGTCTTTTCATTCTCTTGATGGCATGTCCTTTGATTCACAAAAGGTTATAATTTGGTAAAATCTAGTTTCTCTTTTTCTTTATTGCATTTGCCATTGATGTCTTGTCTAAGAATCCATGTCAAGTCTAAGATCATGAAGATGCTCTCCTGTTTTCTTCTAAGAGTTACAGTTTTTAGCTCTTACATGTAGGTCTTTGATCTGTTTTGAGATAATTTTTGTGTATAATATGAGGGAGGGGTCCATTTTCATTCATTTGCATGTGGATATCCAGTTCCAGTGTCATTTGTTGAAGAGACTATTTTTTTTCTCCCACACCCCTTAGGCTTGTTACTGTTAGGTAAGGTGCAGTTTTGTTGTTGTGTAATGAGTTTCTGTAAAGAAAGACTTTTTTGTAAAGACTGTATTTGCTTCATTTCATTACAGAAGTGTATTCCATTTACCAATGGTGAACTAGTAATTAAAAAAAATTTTTTTTAATGTTTTTATTTATTTTTAAGAAAGAGAGTGCACACACATGCAAGTGGGGGAAGGGCAGAGGGAGAGAGGGAGACACAGAATCCAAAGCAGGCTCCAGGCTTTGAGCTGTCAGCACAGAGCCTGTTGCGGGGCTCAAACTCATGAACCGCGAGATCACAACCTGACCCCAAGTTGGACACTTAACCTACTGAGCCACCCAGGTGTCCCCCAGTGGTGAACTAGAGATTTTCTTAAATGCCTGGGGCCAACAAAACCAAAAATCTCTGAGTCCTTGCTGCTGGGGTCTAGGTGTGTTGGGTTATACCACCACCACCACCACCACCGGCACGAGACCGGGCCGTTGACAACTCTTCCCTCGCGCTCACTTCCTGTTGGCGCAGAGCTGATGGCCACCAGAGGTGAGAGCCTGGGGCTTTATTGGGTCTTTTCTGAACATGCACCCTGTCCTGAATACGTGTCTTCTAGATTTCCAGGAACATGTGGAAGCTTTTCAGTCTCAAGCTATTCCCCTCCCCAGCGTTTCTCGCCAGACTTTTTTGGCATGTCTTGTTCGCCCCACGCGTTATCTTTTGCCCCTGGTGGCAGCACCTGGTTCATTTGCCTTCAAATGTTTTCAGCAGGTGCCCTCCCCGTATCCTGTGATGTGCGAGAGTTATATGAGTATTTTGCCTTAGTCTTTTCACGTCTCCACTAGACAGGTCAAAACAGACAGTCCCCATGGTTTGAGAACCAGCTCTGTTCTACTCTCTCCAGCACCAGGAATCCACACCAAGAATGTGGGATTTCATCTTCCAAGACTGTTGCTGAGCCAGTTCGTGGGTTGAATCGTGTCTCCCGAAAATTCATGTGTTGGAGCCCTAACCCCCGATACCTTAGAATGTGACCTTATCTGGAGGTAGGATCTTTCCCAAGGTAATCAAGTTAAAGTGACATCATTAGGGTGGGCCCTAATATGGTATGACTGGTGTCCTCATCAAAGGGAGATTTGGACCCAGAGTTGCGTACAGAGGGAAGATGATGAGACACAGGGAGGCGGTCGCCTGCAAGCCCACGGAAGAAGCCTTGACCGGCTTCTTCCCTCACAGAAGGAACCACCTTGCCAACACCATAGTCTTGGAGTCTAGCCTCGGCACTGCGACCGTAACTTTCTGTGAGGACAGCCGCCCAGTTTGCGTTCTTTGCTGTGGCGGCTCTGGCCCACGAGGGCCCCCTGCGAGGCTGAGGTGGAGCAAGGCTAAGTCAAAGCCACACGGATCTGTCCTACCAGGTTTCAGCTGCCTTCTGTATCCGTCCTTCGGTAGGTGGTTGTCCACCTTTGCCTCTTTTCCAGAGGTCTGATAAAATTCATTCTGATGGTTGTTGCCATTGTTCTGATGTTTCTGTGGAGGGATGGACCCCGGGCGGTTCCCCGCTCTTACCTTCCTGACCCAGACCCGCTTCGGGGATCGTTTGCAGGGCACGAGTTGCTCGACCTCTCTGCCTGTGCTCTTGTGCGGTCCCTACTGCTGGCTCTTGTGACTCCACACAAGCCCCTTCCTCCTGTCAGTGAGATTTCCCTCGTGGAATCTTGACTTGGCAGACCATGTTTCCTACTACATTAATTTCCTACTAGAGCTGTAACAAATTACCTCGGAGGTAGTGGCTGGAGCCGACACAGATTTGTCCTCCTACAGATCTGGAAGTCTGACGTCTGAAATGACTCTGACGGGGCTAAGGTCAAGGCAGTGGCAGGACAGGTATCTTCTGGAGGCTCTGAGGGGAGAATCTGTTTCCTTGCTTTTTTGGCGGGGTGGGTGGGGGGGGCTCTTGTGGCACCTTCCTCCATCTTCAAAGCACATTACGTCAATCACTGCCTTTTTGTCTTCCCGTCGCCTTCCCTTCTGTAGTCCAGTCTCTGCCAGCTTGTTAGGACACCTGTCATTATGCTCCAGGCAAGATGTGGATAATCCAGGAAAATCTCTTTGCAAGATTCTTACCTTAATCACATATGCAAAGCCCCTCTAGCCATGTACAGGAATGTTCACAGGTTCCAGGGATTAGATGTGAATATCTCTGGGGCCATTAATCACCTTACCCCTCCTGGCTTTTCATCCCTGACTCACTGTTCGCTTCTATTTGTGTATGTACATTGATTTGTCATTCCATGAGTGTAGGGAGACAACCGTATGTATGTATCATGAAGGAATATATATTTTTGTTGTATATGATTTTTAGAATTCTGAAGGCTGTATCTCATTTGATGTGTACGTTAGCTCAGCTCTGTGTTTAAAATTTAATATTGCATTTAAGATCTATCCAAGTTGATTAATACTTAATTCTTTCTAATGTTGTTATGACACCATACATTTTAGTTGTCCGTTTCTTTAAGGCATGCCATTTTCATTTTTCATTTCTATGTATAATTCTCCAGTGAACATATTTTACGTTTTCTCTCCCCGAATAAGAGCAAGCATTTCAAGCACACCAGAGCCTACACACATGATTAATATTGTTGGACCATGAAAGGAAAGGACTTGCACTGTCCCTTGGTACTGCCTGATTGGTCTCCTAAGTAACCATACGGCTCACGCCAGCTTATAGGATAGCACAGAGTTCTTTACCTCCTTATTGATGGTTGTTATTGTTATTTAAAAAGTATTGCATGGGGCACCTGAGTGGCTCAGTTCGTTGGGCTTCTGACTGCAGCTCCGGTCATAGTCTTATAGGTCGTGAATTCCAGCCCTGTGTCGGGCTCTGTGCTGACAGCTCAGAGCCTGGAGCCTGCTTCGGATTCTGTGTTTTCCTCTCTCTCTTGCCCTTCCCCTGCTCTCTCTCCCTCTCTCTTTCTCTCTCTCTCAAAAATAAACATTTTAAAAAAAATTAAAAAATTATGGCCAGTCTGATGGATAATGAAAGCCTCATTGTTGTGATTTGTATTTCTCTGATTATTTTATCAGATTGTGTCTTTCAGTTTTCTTCTGTGAAACGTTGGCTTATATATTTTGTATATTTTTACATATTTTTCTCTTGATTTTGTTCTTGTGTTTCTTACTAATTTATAAATATCCTTTATGAGTTTTGTATAGTAATCTTTGTTTTTATTCGTTGTAACTATCTTCTCCAGGGTTTGTTCTATCTTTTAACTTTATGGTATTGTTGGTCATGTGGAAATGTTGTATTTTGATGTAGGCAGATTTGTGAATCTTTTTTTCAAGGTTTTTGTTTTTATTTGTTGGGTTTTTGGGTTTTTTTTGCGTCTTTTGTTTTTGTTTGTTTTCTACAGTTCTTTTATCCTTTGGGTATATTCCCATTGTGATATGTAGTCACATTCCTATGCCTTAAATTCAGCAGATATTTTCTCACTGAGGTGTACCATCAAATTGAGACACAATTAGATTCATTTGTTTCATTTGCTATTTGTTTTAGGGTTTTGTTTTCATTTTGATAATTATTTTTGTTTAAGTATAAAAAACACAGTTTTCTGAAGATGAACTATACATATAATACACAGCATATTCAGAAATCAGTCTGGCTTCTATCTCTGTCCCCTCCATCCTGTTTCTTGTTCCTTCCCTTACCTTTTGAGGGTGACCATTTTGTTTTAAGTTTTTTTTTTTAATTAAAAAAATTTTTTTTTATTTTAGAGCGCACGTGCGCAGGGCAGAGGGAGAGAGAGAGGGAATCTCAAGCAGGCTCCACATTCAGTGCAGAGCCTGATGTTGGGTTCCCTCCCACAACCTGGGATCTTGACCTGAGCCGAAATCCAGAATCAGGCCGCAACCAACTGAGCCACGCAGGTGCCCCAAGTTTTCATTTGAATTCCAGTTAATTAACATACAGTGTTATGTTAATTTTACTTGTACAATACAGTGATTCTCATTTTGTTATTTTTAATTAAGCAGTCCCATGTGTAGGTCTTTGTGGGTCGCGTATTATACTTGATTTTCTCACTTAAACTTTTTGTCACTTAATAATATATTATGGAGTTCACTCTGTAGCACTATAGGGAGATATTCCCCAGTTCTTTTTCCAGTCGCTCCGCACCACTCCATGGTGTGAGTCTATCATAACACATTCAACCAGTTCTTTATTAATCAGTATTTGGGTGGTTTCTAGTCTTTTGTAAATATAAATAGTGATGTAGCCTTGTGCCTATGTCTTTTCTTTCTTTGGCTAGCATGCCCTGTGGTTGGTTCCCAGAAGTGGGATTTCTGCGTTAAGTGGTAAATTCATCTGTAATTTAGCTAACTATTGCCATATTCCACTTCTTAGTGGTTAATCATTTCATATTCTCAACAGCAGGATATCAGGATGCTTTTATGTCAACAGCAAATTAAATTAAGTATATATGCTGTTATTCTTTTGGATTTCTGCCAGTCCGATAGGAGTGAAATGGTTCGGTATAATTTTTATTTTCAGTTTTCTTTTTAAAGGGTGAGCTTGATTTTATAAGGTTTAGTTAGTGCCATTAGTGTTTCTCTTCCTGTGAGTTTTCTCTTCTCAGTTCTTGTCCATATTTCATGGGGCAGTTGCTTTTTTCCTTTTAAGGAGCTCATTATATAGGGATATTAACCCTTTCTTTGTCACCTAAGTTGTGAATACTTACCTCTGAGTTGTCATTTTTCTTTACTTTTGATTTTGTTTTTAACTTTATTTAACTCTCTGCAGAGGGTTTTCTTTGCTTGTTTTTTAATTTTTTTGGTCAAATTTGTTATTTTATTTTAATTGCATCAGGATTTTTAGTCACAGTTAGGAAAATGTTATTCTTTCTTAAGTTATCGGGAAACTGACCCATGTTTTCTTCTATACCTTACGGAGTCTTTTACATTAACCTTGACCAATCCGTTTGCAGTTTTCTTGATGTATAGATGAGAAAGGATCCCATTTATCTTTCTTATCCTGTTATTTTATCACTGTTTAAAAAAATTTTTTTTAACGTTTATTTATTTTTTGAGAGACAGAGACAGAGGGTGAGTGGAGGGAAGGGCAGAGAGAGAGGGAGACACAGAATCCGAAACAGGCTCCAGGCTCTGAGCCATCCGCACAGAGCCCCATGCAGGGCTCAAACTCACAAACCGTGAGATCATGACCTGAGCTGAAGTTGGTCACTCGCCAACTGAGCCACCCAGGTGCTCCAAGTTATCTTATCAGTGGTAATGAAAGATTCTTTTTCCTACTCTATGATATTGTCTTTATTATTTACTAAATTCCAGATGCATTTGAGTCTCTTTCCATTGATCCCTTTTTTTATTTATGTGTCTTGTACCACATTATTTTAATTATGGAAGCTTTATGTTTATATCTGGTACTGTCCGGTAGATTAATTCCTCCTCATTGCTCTTTTCTCAGGTTTTTCTTGGCTTACTTTGCTTTTCTTCCAATTAAATATATAACCAACTTGTTTTATGCCCACTTAGAAGCTTGATGGTATTTTTTTGAGACTGCATTAAATTGCCCTATTAATGTTACGAATCAAAATCTTTTTGATGCTAAGATTTCTTATGTGAGAACATGGGCTAGCTTTCAGTTTCTTCTAATAGCTTTTTAAAGGGGTGTTTTCACAGCTTTCTTTATGTAGGTTTTGTTCATTTTTTGTTATGACTTCATGTCTAAGTATTTTACTTCAGCTTTTATATTTTCAAAGTTAAAAAGATAGAAGCATTTTCCCCACATACTTTCTTTGTCTGTGATATCCCTATTTGTACCCAAAGTGTCCTTTAAACTTTACTGGGTTTAGGATCCAATTAAAGATCATACCCTTATATTCTTTCATAGGATAGATTTTTATTTTTTAAGTCCTGGTCACATGTCTTGCTGAGTACTTATTCTTGAACTTAATGCTTTAGAATCATCTGAAACCCTTCGAATATTCCTGGACCCAGACTATGCTTCATACCAGTTAAGTCCGAAGGTCTGGGGATGATGCCTGGCTGTGGCCAGCCATGTCGGGAAGCAGGTCTGTGGAGTGGCCCCCATGTCTGGTTCGACGGATCTGTTTTTCCTCGTGATTAGAGTCAGATTGTGTATTTTTAGTAGGCTCATTTATTGTATACTTGTAAGGTATGACTGTGCCATTATTAATAATACCACCAAATACCCCACTCGAAAAGTAGAGTTTTCTTGTCTCCTTTTGTAAACTCGTAATCTGTCACAGGACACTTGGAGACTGTGTGAATGTTCTTATTCCCAATAGCCTTTCACTAAGTGGCTGATGGTGTGGGTTGAGCACTTTTCCCATGTTGATTGGCCATGGATCTTTTCTTTTGTGAAGTCACTGTGTTAGGGCCTTTTCCCATTTTTCCATTAGTTCATGTTGTTCCTTACTGATTTTAGGAGCGTTTTATATATTTTGGATATAATCCCTGTATCATTTCAAGATGTTGCTAAAATTTCCTGTTCTCTGGTTTGCTTTTTTAAAAAATTATTTCCTTTTGATTAATAGAAGTTCTTAACTTCACTGTCCTCCTATTAATTTCACTCTTTTTCTTTATGGTTAGTGTTTTTGGTGTCTTGCTTACATTTTTTTTGCTTGTCTACAGATTGTGAAGATGGTTTTTTGTGTAATATTCTGGAAGTTTTACTGATCGCATTTCAACCTACAGTCCATCTGGAATTGATTTTCACATATTATGTGAGATTGAAATCAAATTTTTTTTTCAATGTCCTTTTCTCACTGCTTTACTAGTAACACTTTTTTTTTCTTTTTTTTAATAAACCAGGTGTCCATGTTTGTGGGTCAGATTCTAGATTATAAATTTAGCTCCATTGACCTTTCAGTTTATTCTTTTACTGATAGTGCACTCTGTTAAATTACTCTAACTTTGGAATAAATCTTTATATCCACTAGTACATCAGTTTTGTACTTCATAACAAATTACCTCAAATTTTACAGGTAAGAACAACACAAATTTATTATCTCACAGTTTTTGTGGATAAGGAGTCTGGAAATAGGTTATCTAGGTCCTCTTAGGCGTAAGGTTGCAATCAAAGTGTCACCTGGGTTCCCTTCCATACATATGTAGCAGAATTTATTTCTACATAGCTCTAGAACTCAGAGTAGCCTGCTTCTTTCAGATCAGTAGAAGAATGTCTCTGATATTTTACCCTCTTTAAGTGACTCACATGATTAGGTCAGGCCCACCCAAGGCAATCTCCCATTTAGATCAGAGTCAGCTGATTAAGGGATCTTAATTATACTTGCAAAACCTGTTTTGCCATGGAATATAACATAACACAAGGAACACAATATCACAGGAACACAAGTCTCTCCCACTTAAGAGAAGATTATATCAGTGTGAGGCTCTTTGGAGGTCATCTTGGAATTCTGCCTACGTCATTGTGAGTTTACTCATTTTGTTCTCCAAGATGGCTTTGGTTATTCTTGGTCATTTGAGTTTCTTCATAAGTTTGAGAATGAACTTGTCAGCTTCCACAGAAATATCTGCCAAGATTTTAATTCTGATTGTCTGGATTTAACCAGTCGTTCTGATTTATAGGCTAATTTGGGGAGAAATTAGGTTTTTGTAATATTGAGTTATCCAATCCATGAATATAGTGTATTCATTTATTCGGGTATTCCTTGTTTATTCTCAATAATACTTAAAAAATTTCTGGGTAATAGTCTAATCTTTTCCCTGTTAACTAGTTTTTAATATATGGCATGAGCATTTATTAGCTGTTTGTTTTGATAACCTGGGAATGATACGTCTCTGTCTCTGCCTGCTTGTGTCTGTTTCTTGCAATATTTTCCACAGCGGTCATCTCCTAAGTGGGTCATATATAACCCAGGGACTGTGCAAGAGTCTGTTCAGTTATGGGAAGAAAATACTCAGATGCCTCCCTACATTTATTTTAATCCAAAAAAAAAAAAAAAAAGAATGGAGAAATCTAATGTATGGTGAAATGAATATAGACAGTAATACCGTGTATTATCATTAGGTAATGTGGTAAATAGAGCTATGCCGGCAATCATTATAATATATAGGTGTATCAAAGTTACACAATGTTACGTGCCAAATTTATTCAGTTGAAAACAATAAAAGTGACTTAGAAAAAAAAATAATGAGGAAACAATATATAGATTCACATTATAAGTTGACAATCTTATGAAAGAAAGATTTCTTAGAAGAGTAACCAAATATTTTGGATGCCCCTATTCTACTGGAGTTACGTCCAGAATTGCTCGTACCACGTTCCCTGAATACCACTATAGCTCTTTATCTTCTCAGAGTCCCAACAGTACTCCCCTGTGTGTTCATTGTTACTGCTT
Organism: Lynx canadensis; assembly: GCF_007474595.2. NCBI lineage: Eukaryota > Metazoa > Chordata > Mammalia > Carnivora > Felidae > Lynx > Lynx canadensis. Next base: position 78,275,644 of record NC_044313.2, on the reverse strand, counting down.
TCACTACATATTTTGGACATATACATGGTGATGCTGGTGCCCTAGTTTCGTGAATGATACTCTGTTATCAGTGAAACCCACCCCAGTAGCAGAAGTAGAACTTTTCTCCCCTCTGTAACCTCCATCTACATCGTGCATCTTTTTCCTGTAGTAACATCTCATCACAGTTACGTTGCTTACACGTTTATGTGTGTTTGTCATATTATGTGCTCCTTGAGGACAGTGACGTGGTGTTATTGGTCTTCAGATTCTCAGAGTAGGAGAGGTCTTTATGGCACGTAGGCACGTACCACGACCCCGGTAACGTAGCACAACGGTGAGGACCTTTCCAGTCAAGTGCACAAGTAGACATGCCATAACACATTTTCTAATTACCTGTGAATGGCGAACTCCCTAACGGTTCTCTGACAGCTGTTCCATGCCTTCCAGTTCTGATTACTTACACTTAAACACAAACGTGCTGTTTCAGGGATCCTTATCATTTGAGGATGTGACTGTGGGCTTCTCCCAGGAAGAGTGGCAGCACCTGGACCCTGCCCAGAGGACCCTGTACAGGGACGTGATGCTGGAGAACTACAGCCACCTTGTCGCAGTGGGTAAGGGGTTGTTTGCCATGTAGACTGCTAGTATGCACATCCTTTCTTGATTTGAAACCTCTAGAAGCTTTGTTGAATTTAGTGATATGGAGGCTTGATACTCAAGTATTAAGGGGAAGGATTGTTGAAACACCATAAAGAATGTTTTCTTTTTCGGGGCTCCTGGGTGACTTAGTCGGTTAAGCGTCTGACTTTGGCTCAGGTCATGATCTCACGGTCTGTGTCAGGCTCTGTACTGACACCTCAGCCTGGAGCCTTCTTCGATTCTGTGTCTCCTTCTCTCTCTGCCCCCCCCCCCCAAATAAATAAACATTAAAAAAAAAAAGAATGTTTTCTATTTCAATGAAAGATTGTATTTGGCCCCTGAAGCTTCATTTTCTGTGTTCTTCAAAGGGCCTGAAACCCATGGGCCTAGCCCAGTTGACATGTCGTTTCCCATTCACAGGGTGCTGCGTCCCTAAACCAGACGTGATCTTCAGGCTGGAACAAGGACAGCAGCCATGGCTCGTAGAGGAAGAGTCCCTAGACCAGATCTGGCCAGGTGAGTTAGTATGTGTTAAACGGATGGACACCCGATGGCATGGTATGAATTCCTTTTATTCTTAGGTGCTTGCTTGTATGTTCATTTTCACATTCAGCAAATACTGAGTACCCACTGTGTGGCACGAAGGTTTTAGGCGCCAGAAATACTTCAGCAAACTAAATTTGTTCCTCACTTCGTGGACCCTGCATTCTGATAGGGAGAGAAAGATAAGAAACAAACAACAGTTCATATGTAACACGCAAACGCATAATATGCCAATAAAATAGCGAGGAAGTTAAAGATGAAAACTAATGAAATGTTATACTTGAGAAAAGAGGTTCAGGAAGGCACTTGGGTGATATCAACTTGAACGGAATGAGGTGAGGATTATGGATGGCAGAGGAGACATTAAATGTCAGTCCACCGAGGCAGGAATGTACTTGGTGTTTTTGAGGACACACACGTGTCACTGTGGACTAGGGGAAATGAGTGAGCAGAGAGTGGTAAGAGTTGACATTGTGGAGGTAACAGAGCTCAAATTACATAGGGCCGTTCAGGCCATGATAAAGACTGATTTTATACTGAGTCAAATGAAAAGCCATTGGTAGGATTTTACCTACTAAGCAACATATGCCTATTTTTCTTTTAACTTTTCTCTCTGGCCACTGGGCAAAGAAAATACTACTGGGGCAGAGGGATGAAAGGGAGACCAGCAGGACAGTACTGCAGTCTCTGAGGAGGGGGGATAGGTTACCCCCGGTTGGGAGTGGCGGAGAAGAGTAGCCATGGTTGGCTTCTGGTTATGGTTTGAAGGTGGGACCTATAAGATGTGCTGTGAGTTGGATGAGGAATGTGAGAGAAAGAAAGGAGTCAGCAACTCCAAGGATTTCATCCAGAGCAATTGGATGAATGGGTACCAGTTGCCAAGATGGGGGGAGATTGGGGAGAAGCAGTTTAGAAGTCATAGGAGTTTAGACTGCACATACCAAGTTTCAGGTGATTATAAACTGTCCAGGTTTACCTGGGAGTAAGTAAGTGACTGTTTGAGCAGAGGTAGTTTAGGGGAGACCCCAGGTTGGAGATGATTTATTTGGAAATTATCAATTTATGGTAGTACTTAAAGTTTTTAAATTTAGTGTCTGAGCCTAAGGGACCAGACAGCCTCTCCTTAGAGGTACCAATGAACAGATCTGAGAGGTCTGAAGACTGTCCCCTGGGCTACCAGCTCTCAGAAGTCATTAAAATGACAAAGCTCAGTGAAGAAGAGAGAAAAGCAGTTTGGGGATAAGGTGGAAACAGAGAATGTGGCGTCCTGTAGCCAAGTTAAGACAGTTTTCAAAAACAAAATGAACGTTTTGAAGAATATGTAACGTCAGCCTTTTTTCTCTCTCTGCTCACAAACCACCCAGAAGCATTAAGGAAAATGAACCACATACATGTCACTATGACACGAGAGGATATCTGAAATCCCAAATCAGTACAGGTGTAAACGGTGTGAAATTGGACAAATCAAGGAGCGTGTGTATCAGCAGGCGGGTAGAAAACAAAAGCATTTCTGATGCTCCGGGGGACTGGCGCAGTGCTTTTCGTGAACAGAGTGCGTAGTCTGAGGTGTGAAACATAAAACTTAGATTAACAGCAGTGCTGTGCCCTAGATGGCTGAGCTCCCTCGGATGCAGTTTGCTTCTGCCAAGCAGATGTAGTAAAGTGTAGAAACGAAACATATCTTCCAGTAGCCTCTTCTGTTTCTGTGATAGCGCAAGAGAGGCTTTACGTCTGGGAAAACCGCCTCACAGACGTCTAAATGGGGAGAGAGAATCTTACGCGCTCTTAGCGGGTACTTGCAGGACACAGGATTTGAAGCAAAAACTCACTCGGTAACAATTGGTAAGGATGTGCAGACCTTCTACAAAAATGAGGGAAGCGGTTAGGAGGAAAGGAAAGTTCCAGACGGCAGTTGCCTTGGTGACCAGAGCTCTGTAATTAGCACATCGGGTCGCTCGGACCAACAGGGTATTGTCAGAGTCTTCATGTGAACCGCTGTGTCCCAGAGCGGTGTGTCGGAGAGGTGGAAGGGAGAACGATAGATCTGTGGTCTTCTTCCTGTTCTCCTTTATTAGATGCAATTGTTCTGTAGAGGTTTAACTACCTTTCTTTTCTGGATTGCATCAGACGGTTTGTCTGGGCAGATGCTGGGGCCCCAGAGCCTCCGTGGGTCCAGTTCGGTTACCGGGGCACGTAGTTTCTGGAAGTCAGCTCGACACCCGCCGTTCCTCACTCTGGAGCGACAGCAGTGCCAGCGCGGTGACCCGACGCAGGGATCGCCAAGAGAGAAGCCGCTGTCAAGGCCGCTCTGGCTACGAAGGAAGGCAGAGTTTGGCTGATCTATAAACTGAGTCCAGTACATGTGCAAAATGCTTGTTCATAAGGAATTACCTCGTCAGCCTAAGACGTGACTCTCTTCCCTTCTCTCGAGTAAACCTTGTGCAGCGTGCTGTTCCTTACAAAGCTCACCTCCTTTCAGCCTGAGTAATTGAACAGGAACCAGCACAAAATACATACAAAACTGTTGCAAGAAAAAAGGGAGGACAAAGATCGGCAAGAAAGATAGTAGGTGATTGAATTGTCATTTGATCAAAGTAGTCATAAAGTAGATAAATAGTGTGACCAAATATTAAATAATGAGTTTCAAAAGAGAGAACTAATGGAATTAATTACCTCCGTGATACAAGTTTTTAAGAAAGATGTTAATAGAAAACAAATTGTGGGGTGTCAAAGTCAGAAAAGAATTGGAACAAAAAATAAAATCACAGTCAAGAAAGGAAATCGGAGGAATCGCGAGAAAGAACAGATAGTGTTGAAATTACATTCAGAAGGAAGTGAGACATGGAGCGAGAAGCAGCTGAAATGAGTGCTGAAGATTAGAGCTCACCCGCATGCTCTGCCTACAGTTCGTCCCCCAAATGGGAAAGTAAAGGAAATAGAACAAATATTTAAAATAACCCAGGAACACTTTTTGTGGGGGGGGTTGGAGGGAGAGGTGCAATTGAATCTGTATAAAAGGGCCAGTCGCATCCACATTAGGATAGATTCTAATAAAGGGACCGGATTTCAAAAACAAAGAGTCAATTTGATAACCAGCCAATATAAGAGAAAGTCCAACTAGCTTCAGACTTTTCCATAGTTAAATCTGTAGGTAAGAATTAGCACAGCAGTTACTACAAAATACGTAGTGTGTTCCATTGACAGTATTATACCCGTTTAAGAAGATCTTCTTTAATGAGGAACAAATCTTTTTCGAATAGGCAAGAACCCTAGGATCATTGTTCCTGGAAGCTTCTATTAGAGAATGAGTATCAGGTAACCAAGGAGTGACAGAAAGAAAGCATGGTAAAAAGACTAGTGGTGGGCTTTGAATTTAACTGAAGAACTAATTAAAGCAATTGTGGGAGCTAGCTGACAGAAGAGAATGTACCAGTTGCAAATCTGGGCAACACAAAGGCTGGGTGTCTGTGTAGATAAAAGGAGGCTAAAAACAAGTGGAGAGAAATGAAGGTGTATGAATACACCTGTTATAACACGATATGTGCATTCCTGAAAAATCACTGCTCCGTATGAAGCAGTAAACTAAAAGTCACTGGGCTGATGGCAAGATGGGATTGGGGCTAGAACACTCAAAAGCTTTGTCAGTGACACAGTGAGATAGCACCGTTCGAGTCTCCAGCTAGAATTTTGTATTCATTTATTTCTCCTTCCAGTTCTGTTAGGTTTTGCTTTATCTATTTAAAGATTTATTATTGGGGCGCCTGGGTGGCTCAGTTGGTTAAGCGTCGACTTCGGCTCAGGTCATGATATCACGGCTCGTGGGTTCGAGCCCCGTGTTGGGCTCTGTGCTGACAGTTCGGAGACTGGAGCCTGTTTTAGACTGTGGATCCCTCTCTCTCTGCCTCTCCCCTGCTTGTTCTCTCTCTCTCTCTCTCTCTCTCTCTCTCTCTCTCTCTCTCAAAAATAAACATTAAAAAAACTTTTTTTTAAAGAATCATTAAGAATATTATTAAGTGTATAAATATGAGGATTTTTATGTTCTTCTCTTAATGAGATGACCCCGTTATGATGATGTCTCTATCTCTCGTAGAACTTTTTGCTCTGAAGTGTGCTTTGATATTCATACACCTACTCCACAAATCCTAGGTAAGCCATTTATTAGCTTAGACAAGTCACTTAACCTCTGTGAGCCTCTGTTTCCTCATTGTATATTTCAATAGTAAGACCTTTGTCACAATACGTACGAGCATCAGATGAGGCAAGGTACAAATCACAGTGCCTTGCTAAAATAGGCATTCAGGAAGTTTACACCTCCAGCTAACATTTAACTAATGCTCTCCTAAAAGCTTGGGATACATCAAAGATACATCAAGGATTCTGCTTTCGTGGAGCTTAGATTCAGGAGGGAGGCATAGAGGTAAGGACCATAGACGAAGAAGTAGACAATAAACAAGGGTGCAAATAATTTAATCTTATAATTTCAGGTCATGCTGAATGCTATGAAGGGTTTTATTTATTTATTTTTTTTTAATTTTCTTTTTAATGTTTATTTTTGAGAAAGAGAAAGAGCCCCTGCGTGCACGCACACGTGAGTTGGGAGCATAGAGAGAGGGAGACACGGAATTGGAAGCAGGCTCCAGGCTCTGAGCTGTCAGCACAGCACTCGAACGGATGAACCGCAAGATCATCCGAGCTGAAGTCGGATGCTTAACCAACTGAGCCACCCAGGCGCCCCATTATGAAGGGTTTTAAAGATAAGAAAGTGAGGTGATGTGATCGAGGGCATTTGGGATAGGTGGACTGTTTAAGCCAAGTGGCCCAGGTGGCTTCTTCAGAATTTTAGTTGAAAAGGACCTAAACCATGTGATCCCTGAGAAGAGCATTTTCTGAGAGAGAGGGGAGCGCGCTTGACTTGTCGGGTCAACGGTAGGATGGCTGGTGTGGCTCTGGCGTGGCAAGTGCAGTGAGCAACAGCATGGAGTAAAGTTGGAGACCTCAGCATGAACTTGATCTTGATGTTCTCAGCCATGCTGCTAAATTTGAATTTCATTCAGATAAAACTGTGGGGGTCTATTGCAGTTTTTAGGTAGTGACAGAGGCTAGAATATAACAAAATTTTGAACTTCATATGTGATTCCTTGTACACACGGCTCCATAATCCCTTGGGGTCTCTGGCATGAGAAGAGGGTCTTTGGTATACTGGGCTGACTGGATGCTGGGGGCCACTAGACCGCTTCAGCAAGGGGCTGGCTGCCACCAGCGGCCTGTGATTTAATCATTCAAGCCTGGGCAATGAAACCTCCGTAAACACTTCTAAACAACAGAGTTTGAGGAGTGTTGAGTTGCGTGCCCAGAGTTCACACGCTCACACACCGCTCACGTCCCAAACCCTTGCCAATGTGTGTTTTCCTTCTGGCTGTTCCAGAGTTGAATCTTTTATAATAAACTAGTAATAAATAAGTAAATTGTTTTCTGAGTTCTGTGAGTTGTTGTAGCAAATTATCAAACCTGAGGTGGGCTGGCTAGTCACAGGAACCCTCAGTTTTTAGTCAGAATGCTGGAGGCAAAAAAAGAAAGACGCATACATAGTACCTTCACCTTTCTTTTAATTAACGTTTCCATGTATATCTTTTTCCATCTTTTTACTTTTTTTGTTGTTAAGTTGATTTATTTATTTTGAGAGTGAGAGCACAAGCGGGGGAGGGGCAGAGAGAAAGAGAGGGAGAGAATCCCAGGCAGGCTCCACACTGCCAGCTCAGAGCCCAACTCTGGGCTTGAACTCCCGAACCATGATGTCTTGACCTGAGCTGAAATCAAGAGGTGGAGGCTTAACCAACTGAGCCACCCAGGTACCCCTCCATCTTTTAACTTTTAGCCTATTTATATTTAGAGTGGATTTTCTACCGATAGCATTCAAAGACCCGTATGGTTGGGTCTATTTTACCTAGTGTGAAAACCTCTATTTTTTAATAAGAATATTTCAATCATTTAAGTGTTTGCCCTATGGAATACAACATCTTTAATTTATCAGTCTGATTTCAAATGACATACTAGTTTACATGTAGCTTTGCAATCTTATGTCAATATACTTCTGTTCCTCCCATTCTATGTGATATTTTACTTCAAACCCCACAAGGCATCTTTTATTTACTTTCTTTTTTTAAACCATTAGCACTGTATTTCTTTGTGCAGCTTACTCTTTCTAATACTCCTTTTAGTATTTCTTACAACATGGATGTGTTGGCAGTGAATTCTCTCCACTTTTATTTGTCCAAAGAGCCTTTATTTCCTCTTCATTTATGAAACATGTTTTCTCTAGATACAAAATTCTGCGTTGACACTCATTTCTGCACATACTTGAAAGATTCACTTCATTTTCTTCTGGCTTAACGCCCCCTCCTCCTGTGATTTTCAAGTGTTTGTTCTTCTTTAATATTCTGTTTTGTTGCTTTCAAGATTTTCTTTTCATTTTGGTTTTCAGCTGTTTAGCTTTGATTTGATTTTGAGGTTTTCTGGGTATTCCTTGCTGTTTTCTCAGTTTCCTTTTTCTTTTTTTTTTTAAGTTTATTTTGAGAGAGAGAGCACGAGTGGGGGAGGGGCAGAGAGGGAGAGAGAGAATCCAAAGCAGGCTCCGCGCGTCAGCGCAGAGCCCGATGTGGGGCTTGAACTCGAGAACTGTGAGATCATGACTTGAGCCAAAGTCAAGAGTCAGATGCTCAACTGACTGAGCCCCCCAGGTGCCCCTGCTTTCTGTTTCTTAAATTTGTGGTTTGATATATTTCATCCTTTATTTTTGGCAGGGACTGCAGTTACTTATGTGTGGCTGTATTTGATTGTGTTCCATAGTCCTTGACTGTCCTGTGTCAGGAGAATTTCATCAGTGTCTGTGCTGCATTTTCAGCCGCCCTTCCAAGCCTGTGTCACAGAGGGTTTACCTCTCTGCTCCTGTTCCTCATGCAGCAGTTGACTGAGGTGATGCTATTTCAAAGAGGAATAAAGCCAGACTCCAGCTAAAGGTGATAGATACAGATTTTATTCAATAGCTATGGGAATAGTAAGTGAGAAGCTTCAGTAAAACTGAGCTCAACTCCAAACACTGCTAAGGTAGCTAGGGACTTATAGCCAACAATCTGGGGGGATCACTGGATAGAACAGTACTAAGAGGGACATCAGGGGTAGGGGGATTCTTGCTAAGTGCAGACCAGGCACATCAAGGGCAGGGAATAAGGAACTTGATCAGATATCAAGGGTGAGGGGCTTCCCACTAGACTGACTTAAAAGGACTCTTGCTAGAACCGAATTCAGCATGGATAAACATGGAAAGGCCTAGTTGAGAACAGGGCTCAGTGGAGCCTAACTAAGGTTTATTAGTCAACGGGAGAGTTCTTGTCGGAGCATATTGTAAAACTTCGGTTGATCCTGAAATAAACGATAGAAGCCGTACCTTTTATTGTGTAATTTCATTGTAAAATTGTAATGGAGATACTACTAGAAAAGAGAATATGATCCCCAAAAGGATGCTGGAGATGAGAGAAAGAGCAGTTAGTGATAGGAAATTAGAAAACATCCAGGTAAATCTGAACAATAATGTGTATAAAATGATGAAGATATCTAATGTGTGGGACTAAAAAAGACACTTTGATCTGCAAAACAATAACTGCATATAAATGAGGTGAGGGGTGGTCAAACTGAGTTTGATACTTCTTTTATTCAGAAAAAGAGGTTCAAGATTTTGAATTACTTCAGATTTTAAGTTAAGTATTTATGGTAAGATTAACAGAAAGCCACCTAAAGCTGAGAAACCAGTGTGTGTAACTTTCAAAGTTGTAAAGAAGAAACAGAAAAGATACAAAATTAGCCCAAAAAGGAAAGGAAAATCAATAGAATGGATAACTGTGGCCAATGTAAAGTACCAAGTAAAATGCAAGAGAGGACTTTGCAACATTTCGATAATCAGCATCGAACCGACTAAATTTATCTGTTAAAAGACATCTTGTCAAATTGGATCTTCAGAATAGGGTAATACCTTCCTATGGCTAAGATACCAGGTTTTCGTTTATCCTGAGAAGTCCATGTTTCTATCTTCATCTTTTGCCCACTCAACATTCAGCGTTCTACTTGCCTGTGTGTAGGACGTCCTGGGTAGGATATCCCGATCCCTTCAGTGTGACAAGAACTAATATTACAATTAGCATTTACAAATCGTAGATTTTCCCCACTTCATTTGTTACATTCTCTGAGTCTTCTACTCTTACAACTGACCGTCATAGTATTTTATTTTTCTGCCTTCTTCCTTCCTTCCTAATGTTAGATCAGTATTGTTGTTATTTTGTAAACTTTGCAAATTATTTTATATTCTCATTTTGCACTGACATCCCCCAAAACACTTGGGCATACTGTTTTACTCTTTGATGGTCTAATTCCTAAATGAAATTAGACTTTGCCCCACAAAGCATCTGATTTATCATGTTAATATCCTGAGTTATATTTTCCACAATATGTAATATAGCAAATTTAAGTTTTCCTCATTTAATGACCCTTAAATGTGGCTACATCTCATCTGTGTGGCACAGAACTGGTGCTAAACTCCCATTTAATCCTTCTTCCTGAGTTTTACCCCCAGATATGCTTTCCTGCCCTACAATGTCACATTTCATTTCTAATGTATTTGCTAATTCTTGTGAATTAATACATGAAGAGTACATGGAACAGTACCTGGCTCATGGAAACGGTCTGTTACTGTTCCTGTTGTGAATATCATCGTCATGAATTTTAAGTTTACACTCAGCTTTCCACACCTTTTGTAATGTAAAATGTTCCTTCATTGCTTTGGTTTACATTATCTGCTGTAGAACCTGGTTCCTGATGGTGTATGGATTTTGAATGAAGCTATTATCTGGATTATAATTTTTTCTGAGAGCATACTTTTTTTTTGTTATATAACATAGAGTAGATATTGGATCATTACTTAATTCATTAACTGTGACTGAGTGAGAGAGCCTATATACATTCATTCAGAAAGTACTATGAGAAATTAATTTCTAAACCCACATGTTGGGTTATAAACCTGTAGATTCTCGTCCAAAATTATAAATTTGATCAAGAACAAACTTGATCTTTGTTTTGGAAAGCACACCACTTGTTAAGGACCATTACTTTCAGAATCCACTCAGATGAATTTAGAGGAAATCAGATATAAATACTTCTGATACCATAGTTTGCGGTTGGAAAAAGAAAAAAAGACTACTGAGTATTCTAAATTTCAGCAATTAACAGGGTATGTTTATGTTTCAAGGGAGTATAATCTAATGTGATAGAATGAGATGTATAGAATGTGATTGATTTTAAATTTCAGTGTATGTGGGACTTGAAATTGTAGAGAAGTTTGTGAAGACATATGAATTACGAGACATGTCATTTTCCTGAAGAATGAAGTTGTGAGCAAGTCCAAAGTGGGAATGTAAGCTCGCTGAGTGAAAAGTCTTGGTTGAACTTGAACAAGTTTTGGCAAATTAATAGTCTGGCATTTCTAGAAAGAAGACATTTATTATGGACTTGTGAAGTGATTAGTTGAACAACAACTAATTATGTATATTGTTAGTAAAAAGTGCCCCCCCCACCCCAGAATTATAACTGCAGTCTGTTTGCTGTGATGGCACTTGGAGACAATGGGCTGTGAATAGGTTTTACATTGTATGTACTAAGCAAGAAGGTAACGTGAAGTATGGCTGAGAATTCTTAGGGTAAATAAATATCTTTTAGTGTTTTAGGTCAGGTCTTCCATGGTTATGAATAAAACCAAGAAAGGTAGAGATCTGAGTGTCAAGAAAAAATTATTACTGTTATATCAGAGCATGTTTAAAATGGGGGAAAACTAGCATCTGGTGATAGCAGAGGTTCCCTTTTGAACAAACTCTGAGACTAAGCTGAATATACCACAACTAAAAACAGTTGATGGATTTGGTCATTTCAGCCTTCTTTCTCATCTGATTTCATATTTCCTGGTCGACATTTGTAAGTAACATGACTGGAGGGAAACTTAGAAGCTACGTTACAGGAGTCCTTTCATAAGCACAAAGAAATCGGTGTTTTGGGGATTTAATTTGGCATTGACAGTATAATAAGTTAACGTGTAACAAAATAGACATAATTAAAAAAATTTTTTTTAAGTTTATTTATTTTGAGAGATAGACTGGAGGAAGGGCAGAAAGAGAGGGAGGGAGAGAGGGAATCCCAGGCAGGCTCCATGCTGTCAGCACAGAGCCTGATGTGGGGCTCGAACTCACAAACTGAGATCATGACTTGAGCTGAAACCAGGAGTCAGACATTTAACTGAGCCACCCAGACACCCCAAAACAGAGGTAATTTTAAAAAGAAGGGGATGAAACTGGAAACATGTAAACCATAGAATTTAGGTGCACAATTTAAGGATGGGAAGAAAATTACCTAAAGTCTGATCCTTCAGAATATCCGATCATCCCTCTGGTACCTCTTTAGGGCATTCTCATCTACTTCTTTAGGGCCTCTCTAGTTCTCTGTATTTCCCATTCCTAGATCAGCCCCCTTTTTTTTCAATGACTGTTTCCTTTTCTTCACCGTGCTTTATATTTATTTCTACTGTGTATATGAAGTCTTGAAGTACATATTTGTAAATTGCCAAATATAGTTGTGTTTGTTATAAGTTTCTATCCCCCTTTTTCCACCCTGTCAGGTTTTATTTCTTCTGATACAAAAGGATGGGGCAACACGACTATTTGGATCTGTCTTATTTCATAAAACTAAGTCAACTGTGTAAAAGGGCATTTGTTTGTAAGTGTAATTTCATCATAATTACCATAAGATTCGTTACTTATGATTGTTGTGGTTGTTTTGTTTTGTTTTTTTCCTTCATTTCTAGAAGTCTGCAGAGTTGATAACCAACTAGAACAGAATCAAGAAATCCAGCACAGACATTTCTGGCAGGCTCCATTTATCAACAACAAAACACTGACTGTACACAGAGGTAATGTATTAGGAAACATTTTTAATTTCAGCACAGACAGCATTCCTTCCATAAAAATACCCTGTAAATGTGACTCATGTGGTATGAATTTGAAATGTATTTCAGAATTAATTATTAATAAGAAAAACTATTTAAGTAAGAAGCCTGATGACCTCAATCCATGTGGGAAATTGTTCCTTCATAGTAACCCTGAAAAAACTCAAATGGGGGAGAAACCTTGTGAATTCATTCAGAATCAAAAATATGTAAGTCGTAATGAAGATTTCATTCCATATCAGAAAATTAAAAATGTACAACAATGCTTAATTCAAAGGAATAAGGAATATGAGGAATACGGGAAAGAGTTCCATGAGAAGGCACTTGTCCCATATAACCAAGCTTGTATAGGAGAGAGTCCTCGTGAACATAATGAATTTGATAAAACGTTCTGTAATAATGCAACCCTCGTAGTCTGTAAGATAGCACAAAGAATGGAAAATCTTCATGAGTTTAATGAATACGGTAAAACATTTGAGAAGTCCTCCCTCTTGAAACCTAGAGTTCATTTAAAGGTGAAGGGTTATGAGTACATTGATAGAGTGGTTAGTTTCAATAGGAGATCAGACTTCCCTGACACAGGAGATAGAGTATTTGAATATAACAACTTGGGAGAACCTTTCTGGGAGAAGTCCGTTCTTAATATAACTCCAAGAACACACGTAGGAGACAAAGTCCATGAATGTAACGAATGTGGAAAAGCATTCTGCAAAAAGTCAAAACTCACCAAACACCAGAAAATACATCCAAGAGAGAAACCATATGAATGTAAGGAATGTGGGAAATGCTTCTCTCGGAAATCCCTCCTCACTTTACATCAGAGAATCCACACAGGAGAGAAACCCTACGAATGTAAGGCCTGTGGGAAATGCTTCTCTAGGAGTTCACACCTCATAATTCATCAGAGGACTCACACAGGAGAGAAGCCCTATGAATGTAAGGAATGTGGGAAGTGTTTCTACCATAAGTCCTATCTCACAGTACACCAGAGGATTCACACAGGGGAGAAGCCCTATGAATGTAACCAATGTGGAAAAACCTTCATAAGCAACTCAGTCCTCACAATACATCAGAAAACACACACAGGCGAGAAACCCTATGAGTGTCATCAGTGTGGGAAATTCTTCTCCAGAAACTCGTACCTTACAGTACATCTGAGAACTCACACAGGGGAGAAGCCCTACGAATGTGAGCTCTGTGGGAAAACCTTCTGTCACAAGTCAGATGTCACGAAACATGAGAAAACTCACATAGGGGGAAAACCCTATGGATGTAATCAGTGCGGGAAAACCTTTAGTCGTAACTCGGGCCTAAAAGTTCATCAGAGAACTCACACAAAGGAGAAACCCTATGAATGTAACGAGTGTGGGAAATCCTTTTCTGAGAAATCAGTTCTCACAGTACATCAGAGGATACACACAGGCGAGAAACCTTACAAGTGTAATGAATGTGGGAAAACCTTCTACAATAAATCGGACCTCACTAAACACCACAGAACTCACACAGGTGAGAAACCCTATGAATGTAAGGAATGTGGGAAATTCTTCTCTAGGAATTCATACCTTACAGTACACCAGAGAAGTCATACAGGGGAGAAACCCTATGTATGCAAAAAATGTGGGAAAACTTTCTACCTTAAGCCAGACTATATAGTACATAAGAGAACACACAGAGGGGAGAAATCCTATCACTGTAATCAGTGTGGGAAGACTTTCACTTGCAGTTCAGTCCTCAGATCACATCAGAGGACTCACACAGGTGAGAAGCCCTATGAATGTAACGAGTGTGGGAAATCATTTTCAGAGAAATCTGTTCTCACTGTACATCAGAGGATACACACAGGGGAGAAACCTTATAAGTGTAACGAATGTGGGAAGTCCTTCTATCATAAGTCAGATCTCACTAAGCATCAGAGAACACACACAGGAGAGAAACCCTATGAGTGTAAGCATTGTGGGAAAACCTTCAGTTGCAACTCAGGCCTCAAAGTACATCAGAGAAGACACGTAAGAGAGAAACCCTATGAATGTATTGAGTGCGAGGTAACTGCCAAGAAATCAGTTATCACAGTACATCCAAGGTTACACACAGAGGAAGAAAACTAGTAAATATAGCAGTGAGAGGAATCTTTCTCTCGTGAGTCATACCTCAAAATACCATGGAAAATTTACAAAGGACGTGACTCAAAGAATGTAAAGAATGGCAAATCTCTTGCCAGAAGTCATCTTCCAGAGCAAACGAGAATACTCATAGGGGAAAACACTCTGAATTTGATGAATGTTTGAAAATCTGATGTAAATAAGACAACTAAAAATGACTGCATGTGGAAGAAAGCCTACTGATACGTGTAGGGAGTATGGGGGATTATTTTATTATGAATTAGAGCTTATTAAACCAAGAATTTATATAGGGGGTAATCCTGTCAATCAAAGATATGAAAATGTTCTTCCAGAATTTGGCCATTAGTAATCAGACCACATTTGGGAAAAACTGTCAGCATCTTACATTTTTTTTGAGACCTTCGCCCACAAGTTGTACTCATTTGTAGGTCAGAGGAGTAATAGGGGGGATACCCAAAGAATGCAGCAGACGTAGTTGAGCAACTTTATCAGAAATGCCCTTTGTTGAGCAACACAATTGATAGTGAGAGGAAGTCCTAAACGTGTTTTGAATGTACAGGCTTTAACAAAATTCAGACTTTATTATATCTGAAGATTGTATTGAAGGAAGTATGTCTTTAGGAAATATGGACAGAAATTTTCCTTTAGATCTCTTATCCCTAAAGTTATGCTTTTCTCTGATCTCAAAATTCTTTAATAGAAATAAAGCTGATGGTAGACATTTATAAAAATACTAACCATGCAATGTGAAGCTTTTTGAAAAGAACAAATAAACAGAATAATCTTCTCAGTCTCTGATTTCACTTTTGGAGAAACACGTGTCACCCCGTGACATTCCCTATCATGAGCCATCGTATGTTTTTGATTAGTCCGCCCCCCAACTATGCTGTTACCTCTGCAAATAATGTGTGATGGTCTGGTTCCTCCTGGGATCTACTATAGGGGTTCCCACCGTGGACTGGCCCAGCCCAGAATGTACACCGCCAACCAGCCAGGGGCAGTCTGAAGGATGTGTCTGCTTCCTCTTCGTAGGTTCTGGAACCAGAAATAACATTGAATGTATACTCTGTAGTACTCTAGGGCATATGACCTTTGTGCCCCAGTTCAAATTTACAGGAAGAGCATCTTAGCTTTGTTGCTTGAATTCAAGCCTGTTGACCCAATTATAGCCTGTCTTTCCAGGGGGGAGAAACTTGACATATTTCCTATGTGTGTCAAATTATGAGCAATAGCATAACCATTGTGTGCCTGTGTGCCTGCTGCAGGTTGGAAGTAATGTACTACGAGAATAGTTGAATTCTCTGCATACCGTCCTCAAAACTATCCCATACCCTATAACTTTTTCCACCTTCAGCACTTTTCTCGATTTAGTTAATATTGATCCATGTCTCATTACTTTTACAATAATATTTTAATGTGTGTGTGTGTGTGTGTGTGTGTGTGTGTGTGTGTGTGATTGATTTGTTAGGGTATCGGTGGGAACACGTGTTTTGTAACTTGTTTTTGTCTTCAGATGCATGGTTTTTATATTTATACATATGCTTTAGTTGATTTGTTTTAATAAAGCATAATATATGATTATGTAACTGTAGCAATAATGTCTATTTTCCTGTCTGTGATTTTCAAAATTTTAAGAGTTTCATTATTAAAACAATAATGTTTCAAAATTTAAAAAAATCATCTCTGGGCAGTCATTTAAATATGGTTAAATATACCCTATTTAAGTATCCAACTTGAGTTTTATTTTGTGTATGTGTATGTGTGTGTGTGTGTGTGTGTGTATAAATTTACATCCAAATTAGCATATAGTGCAACAATGATTTCAGGAGTAGATTCCTTAGTGCCCCTTACCCATTTATCCCATCCCCCCTCCCACAACCCCTCCTGTAACCCTCTGTTTCTTCTCCATATTTATGAGTCTCTTCTGTTTTGTCCCCCTCCCAGTTTTTATATTATTTTTGTTTCCCTTCCCTTATGTTCATCTGTTTTGTCTCTTAAAGTCCTCGTATGAATGAAGTCATATGATATTTGTCTTTGACTAATTTCACTTAGGATAATACCCTCCAGTTCCATCCATGTAGTGCAAGTGGCAAGATTTTATTCTTTCTGATTGCTGAGTAATACTCCATTGTATATATACACACCACATCTTTATCCATTCATCCATCTATGGACATTTGGGCTCTTTCCATACTTTGGCTATTGTTGATAGTGCTGCAATAGACATTGGGGTGCATGTGACCCTTTGAAACAGCACACCTGTATCCTGTGGATAAATGCCTAGTAGTGCAATTGCTGGGTCATAGGGTAGTTCTATTTTTAGTTTTTTGAGGATATATATTTTTTAAGAAAGATCTGTTTAAACATTTTTTAAAAATATTTATTTTTGAAAGAGAGAGCACAAGTGGTGGAGGGGCAGAGACGGAGGCAGACACAGAATCTGAAACAGGCTCCAGGCTCCAAACTGTCAGCACAGAACCGGACGTGGGGCTTGAACCCACGAACCCCGAGATCATGACCTGAGCTGAATTTGGACGCTTAACCAACTGAGCCACCCTGTTGCCCCTTACTTGAATTTTAGTAAGAGTATACTCACACGTATTACTTCTGCAGTTAAGAGAGACAACACCCTCATCACCAGGAGGGTTTCTCCTTCCCCTTCCCAGCCACTCCTGGGACTTCCTCCTCCCTCCTGGCCCCTGGCAACCAGTGATCTGCTTTCTGTCACTAGGTTAGATTGATGTTTTTAATATCATTTCACGTAAATGGATCTATACAAGATATCCTCTTGCTCATCTGTCTTTTATTCTGCATGATTTTGAGATGCATCCATGTCTTAGCACGTTATCAGTCACACATTCGTTTTTATTGCAAAGTCGTATTTTATTGTATGCATATATTACAGCTTCTTTATCTGTTCTGTTTCCAGTTTTTTATTATTAAGAACATAGCTGCAGTGAACTTGTGCATTTTAATGTAGGTGTGTTTTTATTTCTCTTGGGTAAATATTGAGGAGTAAAATTTCTGGGTTTGTAGGTTAGTATATGTAATGTCTGACTTGTCTGAAGTGCTTGTTACATTTTGCATTTCCATCATCCTTGTGTTAGAGTTGCAGTTATTCACATTTTTGCCAGTACTTTGGTACCGTGACTTTTGACTGTAGCCATTTTCATGTGCCTAGTGGAATTTCCCTATGCTTTTCATTTGCATTTCCCTAATAATGATGTTATGCATTTTTCACGTCTTGGCCATTTGTGTATCTTATTTGGTGAAGCATCTGTTCAAATCGTTTGCCCTTTTCATAGTTAGGTTTTTTGTCTTATTTGTATTGATTGTGAATATTCTCCCCCAGTGTGTGGCCTCTTAAAAAGTTTTTCATTTTGATGGGGCGCCTGGGGGCTCAGTCGGTTAAGCCTCTGATTTCGGCTCAGGTAATGAACTCGTGGTTCATGAGTTCGAGTCCCACATCGGGCTCTGTGCTGATAGCTCAGAGCCTGGAGCCTGCTTCAGATTTTGTGTCTCCCTCTCTCTGCCCCTTGCCGACTCACACTCTGTCTCTCTCTGTCTAAAAAATAAATAAGCATTAAAAAAATTTTTTTTTAAGTTTTTCATTTTGATAAAATCCAGCTTATCAGTTTTAATATTTTCTTAAAAATCTTTACAGACCCAGTAGCATCAAAGATTTTCCCCCTGTTTTCTAAATGCCTTAGCTCTATGTTTAGGTGTATGATCTGTTTTGAATACATTTTTGTGTATAGTGTGTGTTAAGCGTCGAAATTTAGATTTTTCCGTTTGAACATTCACTTGTTTTAGTACTATTTATTGAAAAGACTGTCTTTTCTCCATTGAATTACTTTGGTACCTTCTTAAAAATCCCAGTTGATTATTTGTATTTGTGTCTATGTTTTTGGGGGTTCTACCTGTGGACGCTTTTTTTCTGTCTCACTAACCTGTTTATCTTCTCTACATTGTCTGTATTCCCGTACCTTTGTTAATAAGTCTTTAAATGAAATTGTATAAATTCTCCAACTTTGTTCTCTTGTCCAGTATCGTTTGGACCTTCTAAGTCTTTTGTGTTTCCACATACATTTCAGCATGAACTTGTCGATTTCCAAAAAAAAGAAAAGAAAGGCTGTTTTAATACTGCTTTAGGATTTTATTGACTATGTAAGTCAGTTTGGGGAAAGTTGACATCTTAATAATATTGAGCCTTCTGATCTATGAATATGATCTCTTTCCCTCCATTTAATTAGATCTTTAATTTCTTGAAGCAGCATTTTGTATTGCCAGAGTATGGATATTGTGTGTTTTATTAGATTTATCCCTAGGTCTGTGTCTTATAAACAGTACTGTTTATGTACTTTCACTTTTTGGTTGTTCTTTGTTAATCAGTAGCAGCACAGTTGATCCCTGTGTATTGACCTTGTTTCCTGTAACCTTGATAAGCAAACTTCATTTTGGTAGGTTTTTGGTTAAGGTTTTCTAATAATGGTATATGACCATGTCTCCTGCAGTTCCTTTTTAATCTTTATGCTTTTTACATCTTTTTTTTTCCCCCCTTTTCTGCATTTTCACTACAATGCTGAAGAGAATTGGTGACAAGATATTCTTGTCTTATTCTGTCTTTGGGGACAGCATTGTGTCATTCACCGCATGTCTCATGTCCGCCATGAATGGTGTTTTCTACTTGAGTTTGCTCAGAGTTGTATCATGAATGGAGTTTGATTTTTGTCAGTTGGTCTTTAAAGCACAAAATCTAATAGTCATATGATTCCTTTTTAAATTTTTCTAATATGATTAATTTATATATATTTTAAATGTTCAAATAACCTTGTATTTCTGGAATAAAATCCAGTTGGTTGTGACCTGTCATTTATACATGGGTGAGTTTGGTTTGCAGACACTGTGTTAAAAAGTTGGTTGTGTCAGTATTCATGAAGAATGATGTTTGTATGAACTATACCAGTCACCTCTTTCATTTATAACATTGATAATTTGTTTTCTCTCTTTTTCTTCATCAGTTTCAAGGAAATTTACCAGTTTTCCTGATTATGTTTTTCAAAAGAACGTGCTTTTGGTTTCATTGATTTTTCTCTATTTATCCTTTTTTTTATTTCATTGACTTCCACTCACTATTTTTATCCTTCCACTCACTAGGGGATTAGTTTGTTCTTTCTTTGACTTCTTATAATGAAACCTGGGTTTTTCATTGGTTTTGATATTATTTTCATTTTAATTATAAGATTTTAAAGTTCTGAATTTCACTCTAGCATCTAGAAATTTTGGACAGTTATGTGTTCATTTTCATTTAGTTCAAAAATATTTTCTAATTTACCTTGAGATGTCCTGCCCCCTACCATGGGTTATTTAGAAAAGCCTTGTGTGATTTCTGAATATATGGGTATTTTTTCACATACTTTTCTATTATTCATTTCTAACTTAATTTGTTTGTGTTCTGAGAATATAATCTTTATGATTTCTCTGAAGTTTATCTTTCTTGGTGAATGTTCCATGCGCATTTGAAGAGGTTATGTATTCTGCTGTTATTAGGCGAGATACTCAAAAACGGGGTGCCTAGTGGCTCCATTGGTTAAGCGTCTGACTCTTGGTTTCAGCTTGAGTCACGATCTCACATGGGGCTCTATGCCGGGGGTGTGGTGCCTGCTTGAGATTCTCTCTGTCCCCCTCTCTCTGCCCCTCCCCACTCATGTGCTCTCACTGTCTTTCTAAATAAATAAGCAAAAATAAATAAAATGTCAGGTCGAGCTGGTTGATAATGTTTTGCAAATTATATGTATTTATGATAAATTTCCCTTTCACCATTTTATCCATTTTTGAGAAAGGCATGTTGAGGTTTCCAACTGTAATTGTGACTTTGTGTTTTTCTATTCTGTCATTTGTCATATACCTGAAGCTCTAATGTTAGGTACAGTCACATTAAGATTGTTAGGTCTTCTTTTTCATTGTGAAATTTCTCTACTTATTCCTGGCAAACTTACCTTCCTGAATTTTTTTTTTATAATAATGTAACCAGTTACGCTTTTTATGATTAGTGTTTGCATGGTATATCTAATGCCATCTTTTTTAAAAAATCTGTATTTGTCTTTATATTTAAAGTGAATTTTTTATAGGATAGAGTTTGCACTTACTTTCTTATCCTGTCTGATAATCTCTGCCTTCTATTTGAGTGCTTTTATTTGGAGTAAGTTTTTATTTGAACATCTACCATCTTGCTATTTTTTAAAATTTTAATTCTTATCAGATGATTGTAGATTGACATGAAGTTTTTAGAAACAATGCATATAAGTCTTGTGAAAACTTTACACAGTTTTCTCTAATGGTAACATTTTGCAAAACCATTGGATAAATATCACATCCAGGATAATGACGTTGATAGAATCCTCAGGTCTTGTACGGATTTCTCCAGATATTTTTCATTTGTTTGCGTGTATATATTTAGTACAATACAGCTTTGTCACTTTTGTAGGTTGTATGTATCTGCCACTGTAGTCAAAATACTCTATTGTTCCCTCATCACAAAGGCCTCTTGTGTTGCCCTTTTGTAACCACACCGCCTTTACTCTGATGTGGCCTCACTGTCAGTTCAGAAATTTGTATTTATGTGTAAACATGTATGTTACGTAACCTTTTGGAATCGGGTTTTTTTCATTAGATATAATACCTCCGATATTCATCCAAGTTATGTGTATCAGTGGTTCATTCCTTTTTGTTGCTGAATAGTGTTCCTCATTTTATATATATAACAGTTTCCTTAACCATTCATTCATCGATAGATATCTGGTTTTATTGCAGTTTTTGGCTATTAGAAATACGCTGCTATGAATGCACGGTATTATATTCCCATCAATAATGTATGAGTGATCAGTTTCTCTGCATCCTCACCATCATTTGTGTTATCACTATTTTTTGTTTTAGCAATTCTGATAGGTTTGTAGTGAACGCTCATTGTCATTTTACTTTGTGTTTCCCTAATGGTGTTTAAAATATTTTCATCAGTGTATTTGCTGTCTGTGTGAAACAGGTTCTATTGTCTTTTGCCCATTTTCTACCTGGGTTGTGGTTTTACTGTGGAGTTTTGAGAGTACTGCATATATTCTGGACTGTAGTTCTCTGTCAGATACAGGCATACTTCAGAGATATCACAGGGTCGGTTCCAGACCATAAAAATAAAGCAAATATTGCAATAAAGCAAGGTAAATTAATTTTCGGGTTTCCCAGTATATATGAAAGTTATGTTTACACTATACTGTAATCTATTAAGTGTGCAATAGCATTATATTTAAAGAAAGAAATAGTACATACCTTAATTTCAAAATAATTTATTTCTGGGGCGCCTGGGTGGCTCAGTTGGTTAAGTGTCTGACTTCGGCTCAGGTCATGATCTTGCAGTTTGTGAGTTCGAACCCCACGTCACGCTGTGTGCTGACAGCTCAGAGCCTGGAGCCTGCTTTGGATGCTGTGTCTCTCTCTCTGCCCCTCCCTCACTCAGGCACACTTGCGCGTGCTCTCTCAAAAATAAATAAACATTAAGAATAAAAAAAAATGCTTTATTTCTAAATTATGCTAACCATCATCTGAGCTTTCAGGGAGTCGTAACTTTTGGCTGGTGAAGGCTCCTGTCTCAGTGCTGATGGCTGCTGACCCATCACGGTGGTGGTTGTCGAAGGTCGGGTGACTGTGGCAAGTTCCTAAGGCAATAGTGCAAAGTTTGCCACCTCAGTGGATTCTTCCTTTCATAAGCAGTTTCTCTGGGGCATGTGCTGCTGTTTGCTAGTATTCTGTTTCAGGTAGAACTTTCAAATTTGGGGTCTATCCCTCTCAGACCCTGTCACTGGTCTATCAACTATGTTGTGAGATATTCCAGATCTTCTGTTGTCATTTTAGCAGTCTTGATGGCATCTCCATCAGGAGCAGATTCCATGTCAGGAAACCACTTTCTTTGCTCATCCATAAGAAGCATCTCCTCATCTGTTCAGGTTTGATCATGAGATGCGACCATTCAGTCCCGTCTTCGGGCTCCACTTCTGAGTCCAGTTCTCTTGCTCTTTCACCACGTCTGTGGTTACTTCCTCCCCTGAGCTCTTGAACCCCTCAGTGTCATCCGTGAGGGTTGGAATCACCTTCTTCCAGACCCCTGTCAATGTTGATGTTTTTACCTGTTCCCGTGAATCACAAAGTGTTCTTATTGACATCTAGAATAGGAAATCTTCCCCGGAAGGTTTTCGATTACTTTGCCAGATCTATCAGAGAAATCACTATCTCTGGCAGCTACAGCCTTTTAAAATGTATTTCTTAAATAGTAAGACTTGAAAGTCAAAATTATTCCTTGCAGCGTGAGCTGCAGAATGGATGTTGTGTTAGCAGACATGAAAGCAACATTAATCTCGTCCATCTCCATCAGAACTCTTGGGTGACCGGCCTGCATCGTCCACGAGCAGAATCTTTTTTATCTGGGTGATAATTGTCAGCAGTTGGCTTAAAATATTCAGTACACTATGTTGTAACAGATGTGCCATCATGCAGGCTTTGTTCCATTTATAGAACCACGGGCCAAGTAAATTCAGCATAATTGTAAATGACCCTAAGCTTTTTGGAATGGTAGATGAACATTGTCTCAGTTTAAAGTCAGCAGCTGCATTAGCCCCTCACAAGAGTCAGGCTTTCTTTAGAAGCTTTGAGGCCAGGTGTTGACCTCTCTCTCCACGGCATCTTGTTCCAATAGAAGGCTGCTTTGTCTACACTGAAAATGTGTTCGGTGTAGCCGCCTTCCTGAACTCTCTCAGCTGGATCTTCTGGAGAACTTGCTGCAGCTTCCACCACTAACACATGCCCCTCCACCTGGCACTGTGATGTCACGGAGACAGCTTCTTCCCTTAAAACCTCATGAACCAACCTCTGCTAGCTTCCTGCTTTTCTTCTGCAGAGCACCTCTCTCTGCTGTCACGGAATCGAAGAGAGTCAGGGCTTTCTCTGTAGTAGTCTTTGGCTTAAGGGAATGTTGGGGCTGGTGTGACCTGTCCAGACTACGCAAACTTTCCCCACATCAGCAACAGGCTGTTTTACTTTCTATCACGTGTGTTCACTGGAATAGCACTTTTCATTTGCTTCCAGAACTTTTCTTTTGCATTCATAACATGGCTGACTGGCACAAGAGGCGTAGCTTTTGACCTGTGTTGGCTTTTGACGTGCCTTCCTCACTATGCTGAATCATTTCTAGCTTTTGATTTAAAGTAAGAGACATGTGACTCTTCACTTAACACCGAGAGGCCACGGTAGGGTATAATTGGCTTAATTTCAACATTGTTGTGTCTCGAGGAATAAGGAGGTTCATGGAGCGGGGAGAGAGATGGGACGGCTGGTCGGTGAAACAGAACACACACATTTATGATTAAGTTCGTCATCTTGTGTGGGCACGGTTCTGGTGACCCCAAACAATTATTATACTGACATTAAAGATGACTGATCGCATGACCATCACAACAATAATAATATGAAAAGGTTTGAAGTACTGTAAGAATTAGCAAAAGGTGACACAGAGACATGAGGTGAATAAATGCTTTTGGAAAAACGGTGCCGAAAGAGTTGCTGGACACAGGATCGCCACAGAACTTCAATTTGTAAAAAATGCAGTATCTGTGAAGTGCAGTAAAGCAAAGTAAAATAAAACGAGGTATGCCTGTATTTGAGACTTTCTCAAATTTGACCGAAAACATAAATGTACAGATTGAAGAAGGAAAATAAACCACAAGAGGATAAATTAATATAAGTCAATGCACAGACACGTTTTGATTAAAACTTCTAAAACATGATAGTGAAGAGAAACTCTTGAAAGAAGTTCGAGGAAAAACTGTGTATTAACTTTTAGGGAACACCGATACAAATGGCAAGAGATTTCTCCTCTGAAACCTTGCGAGGCTAGAAGTATATGGCATAAAATTGTTCAAGTGATGAAATAATTGTCTACTGTGAGCTTTATATGAAAAAATAGCCTTGGGAACAGATAAAGGATAACAGAATTTGTTGCCTGGTGACCTGCCTACAGACAGTGGCTAAAGGAAGTTCTTCAAGAAAATAGTAACAGAAGGAGTCTTGGAAATTCAGAAAAGAGAAGGAAATGGGTAAAAATTTGGTAAGTATAAGGCTGTTGTCATAAGTTTATTAAATTATTTCATATTGAAAACAGACACACAAAAATAACACCACCTGATTTGGTACTCAGTGTATGTAGAGAAAATACTAAGGGCAATTAGATTTCCAAATAGGACCTGTAAAGAAATTGATAATTTTCCATACTTCATTCGAAGTTTTAAGACCTCACTACCAGTGGACTATGAGCTAACAGTAAGAAAATGGTAAAAAAAAAGAATATACTGAATGTGAATTTTGCCCAGGCCGTCCCTCAGCAGGATCTACTCTGAGGTGCATCCCATACAGTTACTCAGAGTCCACAGTGGTGTTAGACGCCGTTCCTCCAGTGGCGCTTTATTCACCTTCCCTGCTTTCCTGGCCAACTCTCTCCATCCCCCTCTGGTTTTCCTAGGTGACGTCCAAAATTAACTCTCTGTTGACAGACAGTTCCTTGTCTGTCTCTGTCTTCGTTCCAACCCAGAGCAGTAGTGTTGGCACCACAAGTGGGCCTACAAATGAGAAGTTGGGTTTTGGAATCTAAAACTAGATCACTTATTAGTCAGATGGCAGTGAAGTCCACATTGCTGATGGTAAGTGGTAGGAGGCTAACCCTCGTCCCGTGAAAGAAGGATTCTCGAATGTGGTAGAGTAGGGTGAGGAGGGGTAGGCTGGTCTTCCGCAGTAGCTGCAGCACTTGAACAGGATGGGGCAATGATAAGTTTATGAGTTGTGGAGTTACTGACTTTCCTGCCTTAGGAGCCTTGAAGATGGGTTCAAGTTAACTGCCAACACAGGGCACACAGTAAAGGACAGCAGACCGCCATAGAAGCTTTCAAAGGAGTCTTCTATCCCGAGATGTAAGGCCATGTCCCGTAAGTCATGCCCCAGCTTTAATTGCGGGGGAGCAGGAGCTCGCCATGGTGCGGGTGTCACAGACCTCTTGTGTGAAATTCAGGAACCTCCTGAATGGGGGTGGGAAATTGAGATCTTGAATGGGGAAATTTGCAGCCGTACACAGGAGACTTGGGCCTTGAGGTTCCCTTAAACTCTTCAGACGGGCAGAAGAAGCCATTTCTCCTTAGTAGAAAGAAGGGCACTACCATTTCCTAGAGACGGTGTGGATGCCCTACATGGGGCAGATGTCTTTCAAGATGGTACTTGGCCTTTTCAAAATCTACCTTCCTCTCTTCATTTCTTTTTTTTTTTTTTTATTTTTATTTTTTTTTTTCGGGGCGCTTGTCTTTTTCTTTTTTCTTTTTTTTTTTTTTTTTACTTTTTTTTTTTATATATGAAATTTATTGACAAATTGGTTTCCATACAACACCATCCTCCTTCATTTCTTACATGAGGATGTAATGTGAATTATTGGTGGATTTAGTTCTGTAATTTCATTATTTATGATTGGTCCCTCTGTTGTTGTTCTGATGTCTTGCCTCTTTTACTGTTGAATTTGAATATTTTTTAGAATTCTACTTTAATTGATCCGTTGGCTTTTTATTTTATTCATTTTTTAAAATACATTTAAATGTTTGTTTTTGAGAGAGACAGAGCGTGAGCAGGGGAGGGGCAGAGACAGAGGGAGACACAGAACCTGAGGCAGGCTCCAGGCTCTGAGCTATCGGCACAGAACCCGACGCAGGGCTCAAATCCACAAACCATGAGATCATGGCCTGAGCCGAAGTCAGACACTTAACTGACTGAGCCACCCAGGTGCCCCAATCTGTATCTCTTTGTATTGTATGTTAGTTGCTCTAGCAACTACTTTTTCAGTGTGCATTTCAACTTTTCACCTTCTAGTTAGAGTTAATAATGTACCATTTCGCATAAAACGTAGAAAACTTGCAACTGAAAAAGTCCATTTACCTCCTTCCTGGCACTGTTCTTTTTGTTGTAGTTGTCATATGTGCATTATGAACTCAAGAAAGACGAGGTAATTTTTGGTTTCTAGCTGTTACAGACTGAATGTTTGTGTCCCTTCAGTTGTTGAAACCAAGCCTCCCGATATGATGGTATTAAGCATTGGGACCTTTGGGGACTAGGATTAGATGTGGTCATGACGGTGGGGCCCCCATGAATTGGATTTGGTGTCCTTGTAAGAATCCCCAGAAAGCTTGCTTCCTCTCCTCTGCTCCCTGCTACATGAAGATTCAATGAGAAGTCGGGTTTGCAATCCAAAAGAGGGTTCTCACCAGAATTTGACCACGCTGGCTCCCCAGTCTTGAATTCCCCAGCTTTCAGAACAGTGTGAATAACATTTCTTTTAATTATAAGCTACCCACTGTATGATTTTTTTCTTTTTCTTTCTTTTCTTTCTTTTTTTTTTTTTTATATATGAAATTTATTGACAAATTGGTTTCCATACAACACCCAGTGCTCATCCCAAAAGGTGCCCTCCTCAATGCCCATCACCCACCCCCCCATCAACCCTCAGTTTGTTCTCAGTTTTTAAGAGTCTCTTATGCTTTGGCTCTCTCCCACTCTAACCTCTTTTTTTTTTTTTTTCCTTCCCCTCCCCCATGGATTCCTGTTAAGTTTCTCAGGATCCACATAAGAGTGAAACCATATGGTATCTGTCTTTCTCTGTATGGCTTATTTCACTTAGCAGGCACACGAAAAGATGTTCAGCGTCGCTCCTTATCAGGGAAATACAAATCAAAACCACACTCAGGTATCTTTTTTTTTTTTTTTTGGTAACAGCCTGAAATGACTGACATGGGTCCAAGATTTTTTTTTTTTAAAGGGCCACAGTTGTTTTTTGTTTTTTGTTTTTTTAATTTTTTTTTTTAACGTTTATTTTTGAGACAGAGAGAGACAGAGCATGAATGGGGGGGACAGAGAGAGAGGGAGACACAGAATCAGAAGCAGGCTCCAGGCTCTGAGCCATCAGCCCAGAGCCCGACGTGGGGCTCGAACTCACGGACCCGCAAGATCGTGACCTGAGCTGAAGTCGGACACTTAACCGACTGAGCCACCCAGGCGCCCCAATGGGTCCAAGATTTAAAGATTAATGTGTTGTCCATAAGCCGTCACCGCAGACCCCTGTGAGTGGAGGCCCTCTCGTTGCCTTTTGGTCCTGTGCCCTGTATAGTATTTTACTCTCTGTACTTAAGACTGTTAGTCTTGCCAGCTGGCTTCTATTTCGGAATTTGCCATCTCTCTTGGCATTTGTGAGAGCAGTTCCATAGCAGCGTCTCCCACCATTAGACTTGGCCTCCAGAGGAGAGTCCCTGCTAAGCTCACTCATTGTCCCTGTGCTCCCCTCATGGGTATGTTCTTACCACTTCATTGTCCTCTGGGCCCTAACAAAATTGGTGCCATCTCTTGAGAGGACCCAGCAATCCCATTCCTCTTTATAACTCCTGGAGCTTTGGTTTAAAATTGTAGGATGACATCCATGAATAGGTCGCAAAGTTCTTTCCATGGATTTGGGCAAACTTTTCATATACAACACTGAAGTACAGTATAAAACTGCATTATAAGTAGCGAAGGTATTCTTTCCAGAAATTTTTTTAGGATATATATTTCTTCAGTTGTATTTGTATATACTAGAAATAGTTTTTCTTCTGTCTTTAATGCTCTTACTCTAGATTTTAACATGACACATCCCCGTATGTACTTCCAGTGTTACGTCAGTGTGACGTCAGTGAGGACTTCCTTGATCACGCACCCGCCTCCGTCAGTTCTTTAGCTCTCTTAGGTTTTCATCCTAGCACTTCCTGCAGTGAGCCATGAGTTTCTTACTTTTTGATCCCTACCCTGTCTTCCCCACCTAGAATTAAGCCTGTGCGAGCACACGGAGCTTTCTTTTACTGCTTTAAACCCTATGCCAAGAATAGTGCCTCATACGTAGTAAGTGCTAAGACGTTGTTGAGGGTATGACCACATTTAAGTTTTTATTGTCATTGAAGAATACCACATTGCTTAGAGGGAAGTGAAGTTAAAAAAGTAGGGGAAAAAAGTGTTTGGGAAACAAATGAGTTTGGTTAGAGAAACTCATAATCTAAGACTTAGTAAGTGCTCATATCAATAAGTAAAATGGTAAAATAGAATTGATTATCAAATATAGTAATACGTCATAGGTGGAAACGATACTGTTTAATGAAACAGTATTTCAAATTGATATACATATATTCATTTATGAATATGTGTGAATATACATATACATATATATATTTATAGCATTTATCATATATTTACATATCACATGTTCCACATATATCCAAAAGTTCACTTACTCATTCTTCAGCTATTGGCTGGAATGTCATTTCTCAGTGAGACCTTCCCTGACTACCTTTTTAAATTCGAATTCTCTCTCTATAATTCTCTATCCTCTTTTATTTTTTCAAATAATGCTTGCCATCTTGTCTACTATATGTTTTACTTTTTTACATTTCCTAAACTCTCTTCCTCCCCCAACACCTTGCGCATCACTACGATACAAGCATTATTAAGGTAGAGATGTTTCTATTCGCTATTTCCAAGTGCCTAAAATAGTTCCTGATGAATGGTAGGTACTTAACAGAATTTTGTGAATGAATTAATTTAAATTTGTGTGGTTATGCTGGGTCATGAAATACAATAAATTATTTCTTATAGTGTGTTGAGATTTTTTTAAATGTTTACAATTCTCTATAAAGAAATTCTTACTCTGGGCACCTGGGTGGCTCAGTCAGTTAAGCATCTGATTTCAGCTTGCCGTCTGTGAGTTTGAGCCCTGCGTCGGGCTCTGTGCTGACAGCTCAGGGCCTGGAGTCTGCTTTAGATTCTGTGTCTCCCACTCTCTCTGTGCTTTCCCCACTCACATTCTCTCTCTCTCTCTCTCTCTCTCTCTCTCTCTCTCTCTCTCTCTCTCCGTCTCAAAAATAAATGTTTTTAAAAATTAAAAAAAAAAAGGGATTCTTAACTCCTCAGCAATGAGCAATAATTACATTCAGCTGTAATAGTGAATCTCTTACTCCTTTATATAATGAAATTATATTTCCCTTATCATAAAAAATTGGAAACTAAATGTTCTACAACTGAAAAGATTCTTGTATGAAGTAGAATAGTATGTACTAGTTTCATCAACTTGACTGTACATAGATCATATAGATAACCCTGAAAACCATAGAATTGAATAGCAAGGTTTAGAAGAGCTTACATGCTACCATAGATAGAAAAATTGCAAAGCAAAAATATATATTATTTCTAGTGTTGTTGTTGTTGTTTTAGTGTTTATTTATTTTTGAGAGAGACAGAGACAGAGTGTGAGCGGGGGTGGGGCAGAGAGAGAGGGAGAAAGAATCCGGAGCAGGCTCCAGGCTCTGAGCAAGCTGTCAGCACAGAGCCTGCTGCGGGGCTCAAACTCACAAACCACGAGATCGTGACCTGAGCCAAAGTTGGACGCTCAACCAACTGAGCCACCCAGGCGCCCCAAATATATATTATTCTAGACACAAACATACAGAGTAAAAGTATAAGTAGATACAGAGGATAAAGGAGTTTAGAATAGCTGAGAATGGAAAGGGTACAGTGGGGTGAATGATTTTATAAAGATCGGCATGGGCTTTGGTTTTTGTAGCCTTTTACTTGTTAACAGGGCATTAGGTGATCATGTTATTCTCGATTCTTTTCTGCTTGCAAGAAATATTTTCTTCTTGGGGCGCCAGGTGGCGCAGTCGGTTAAGCGTCCGACTTCAGCCAGGTCACGATCTCGCGTTCCGTGAGTTCGAGCCCCGCGTCAGGCTCTGGGCTGATGGCTCAGAGCCTGGAGCCTGTTTCCGATTCTGTGTCTCCCTCTCTCTCTGCCCCTCGCCCGTTCATGCTCTGTCTCTCTCTCTGTCCCAAAAATAAATAAACGTTGAAAAAAAAATTAATAAAAAAAAAAAGAAATATTTTCTTCTTAAAATTACCAGGCTTCCGATACCCTAAAAAGGTTATCTGTAGCACAGAACCTTGCACCTCCCCTGACCATATTGCTTTTCTGGGAATTGGATTGGTGACCCCCAGGGCACATGTCATGAAGGTTCCAGGAATGGCAGTCCTCCAGCTTCATGTTCATGAACATTTTGCACCTAGAAGAGGCAGGGATGGCCTGCGGTGCTACCTCTGGCTCCTCTCAGTCTCTCTCGGGGGAGATTGTGGCCAATTTTAAGCTCCCCTAGGGAGGATTCTAGAATGAAATAGACCAGGCAGGCACTATGTGGAAAGCTGAGGCCAGTCTTCTGACAAACGTGAGATGGGAAGGTCACAATCTTGTGAGGATTTGCCCCAATGTGACGAGAGTTTGAGAGGAAAGGAACGGAATTTCAAGCCAAGGGAATGATGAGGTGAAGGTACTAACTGCTGATTGTGATGTTGGAGCCTCTCCAAGGATGTCTGTAATTAGGGAGTCCATATTTTGTCAAAGAATTACTTAAGAGATATTTAGCATTCTGTACACAAATTTACTCTGGTATAATTTACAAATTATACCAGACAGTTGTGCCAAAATAAAGGATTCATTTATGAAGATAAAATGGTAAATCGTAGCTACAATAAGAACAGTGAATCTTACCTTTTTACTTTTTATTTATTTTTTTATTTTTAGGTAAAGTGAGTAGCTTGGCAGCTAACAGAAATCAGTTTGGGAAGTCTGTCTTTACGTAGCCTATCCAGGACATCCAAGAAAAGATGAGTTTTTATAGATTGTCTGAAAAAAAGTGAGAGCTGGGGCGCCTGGGTGGCGGTTAAGCGTCCGACTTCAGCCAGGTCACGATCTCGCGGTCCGTGAGTTCGAGCCCCGCGTCGGGCTCTGGGCTGATGGCTCAGAGCCTGGAGCCTGTTTCCGATTCTGTGTCTCCTCTCTCTCTGCCCCTCCCCCGTTCATGCTCTGTCTCTCTCTGTCCCAAAAATAAAGAAACGTTGAAAAAAAAAAAAAAAAGAAAAAGAAAAAAAGTGAGAGCTTAACTGTTAAGTACATGTGACAGGTTGTCTCTATATAATCGGTCAGTGTCCTTCTATGAGCAACTCTACATTAGATCGATATCATTTTCCTCGTTAGAAGTTTTCAAACTCCTTCATTTTGGACAAAACAGTTTTGACCATAAAGGCTTTAGTCTCTTTAGTGCAGAATCATCATTTAATGGAGGCTGAGCATACTGGCCATGTAGCAACCTTTAAGCACCTGGAAATCAGACATCTAGAAAGATTCTGTCTGTCTACAGTATTCAACATCAATTTCAATTTCTTGGTATTACTCTAATGAATGGAGTTATTTCAGTCTGTAGGACCTTTGTGACTTAAGCCGTTTTATCCATTTGTTCCAAAGTCAGAAATAAATGGATGACCTATTCTGGTAATTTTCCTCCATGCTTTTATTCTTGTAGCATTTAAGAATATAAATTAGGAAATGGTCCTTTCAGTGTGATTTTAAGACTAACATTGATTGGTGTCTCTTTTAACATATATAATATCTTTGTAGACTTTGTAGGTGTTCTGGTGACTTTACTTTTAGAAATGCAGTTTTTACCTTTCAGGCATATGACTGTGTACATGACATTGGCTATTTGATAAATCTAAACTTAAGCTTTATGAGGGGAAAATTCAAGCCAAATCTCAGATCATTTAGTAACAATTTTATGAGAATTTATAGGGATTTTATTCATTTAAAACTTTTTTCAGTGTTTATTCATTTTTTAGAGAGAGAGAGAGAGCACAAGTGGGGGGCAGAGAGAGAGAGACACACAGAATTCGAAGCAGGCCCCAGGCTCTGAGCTGTCAGCACAGAGCCCGACGTGGGGCTCGAACTCACAAATCGTGAGATCGTGGCCTGAGCTGAAGTCCGACTCTTAACTGACTGAACCATCCAGGCACCCTGTGAACTTATAGGGATTTGAAAAGTATAGGGGCGCCTGGGTGGCTCAGTCGGTTAAGCGTCCGACTTTGGCTCAGGTCATGATCTCACGGTCTGTGAGTTCGAGCCCCGCGTCGGGCTCTGTGCTGACAGCTCAGAGCCTGGAGCCCGTTTCAGATTCTGTGTCTCCCTCTCTCTCTGCCCCTCCCCCGTTCATGCTCTGTCTCTCTCTGTCTCAAAAATAAATAAACGTTGAAAAGTATAGATCACATTGTCATTATCGTTAGTAATAGTTGTAGAACTTTGGGCTAAGGAATACTAAGCATTTCTCAAAGCATCGTATATTAATCATGTTTTTTCATTTTCTGTAGTTTACGTTTGACGGCTTAAAAAGCTTGTTGGCCAGGGAGAGTCTGCCTCCCTCAGAGACCGCACAGGGCTGGGCCTGGAGCACCTCTTGCATATGCAGACCAACTAGTAGCAGCCCCAGCCTCCTACTCTCTCTCATAGAATCCAGTTCCCCTGCCCTGAATCAGCCAGACAGCTAGAAATACCCCTTTGGTCCAGCGCTATAATGCTCGAAGAGGGAGGGCCCCTAGCCCCGTGTGAACTTTACAGATACAGCATGATCTGGTCAACTGTTAAATCTCTTAGATAGAATCTTTATTGTAGGACAGTGTCTGGACAGGTTCCCCCCTGCACTTGGGTTTAGTCTTTCTAATACTCAGCATACAGCTGTGGCTGGGGCAGCAGCATGAGACAGTCTAGTTTAGCTAGGATTGCTTCTTTCTCGTGGCAATAGATTGTGGTGTGTGGGCAGATCCTTGTTAGATGTCAGATTGAATGGTGGTCATTGTGGTGTTCTTCATGGCGGCAAGACTGGCGCTGCGTGTACCGTCAAACTTTTATGAAAGGAGACTGGTCAGTACCTGAAGCAAGCTTGACTTCTGGCTCCCTGTCGGTTTCACTCATCTATTACTACGTAACAGGAACACTCAAAACTTCATGGCTTTTTTGGCGGAAGTCTCGCTTGGCTGGGCCGGAAGATCTAAGAGCCTTCGCTTCTGTGTCTGGGATTGTATATTGGGCTTTCACCTCTAGTAGCCTGAGTTTCTTCACAGCTTGGTGATTCCAGACTACTTGGACTTTGTGCTCAATGACTAGCTTCAAGAAGGAAAGAGGAAACTGCCACACTTCTGAAGGGTTGGCCTGGAATCTGTCACATTCTAGTGAAGCCAAAGCAAGTCAGGAGGCCAGTCCAGATTGAAGGGGATGAGGGAAAAAAAATCTTTTAGAACGGAGTAAGGAAGGGATTGGTTCTGTCCACCGTTGGCCACCATACTAACCAGAGAAGGGCTATACTCATAAGTCAGTCCGGGAAAGTAAAGTGATTCAGGGTTTGGGAAATGGATTCAGGGATTGGCAGGCTTTTAGAAGCAGAAGTGTTGGGGGACTGACTTGCTGGCTTTCAGTTGTAAAGGTTTGGTCACTGGAGTGAGGCTGCACCTGACTGACGTTCCGAGCACGGGCGAACTGAATGCTGGTGCTGATTGGCTTTCAGAAATGTGGAACTGTCAAGGTTGGCTGGTCTTCATAAGCATGTGTGGTGACAAGACACCGATCGTTTCTCTCTGATCCATCAGTTCTCGTGGTTACTAATTCGTGGCTTGAGGCTCTTGCCAAGAAGCAGTCCAGTTCCCATCTTGAATTTGAAGACCAGGAATATTTTATTCTCATCAGAGTATTTTTAGAAGATTTTCATTAGTACAGACTTTATCCTTTTTTTCCTTTTTCGTTTTTTAATGTTTATTTGAGAAGAGAGACAGTGCGAACAGGGGAGGAGCAGAGAGAGAGGGAGACACAGAATCCGAAGCAGGCTCCAGGCTCTGAGCTGTCAGCACAGAGCCGGATGCGGGGCTCAAACTCACGGACCGTGAGATCATGACCAGAGCCGAAGTCGGACGCTTAACCGACTGAGCCACCCAGGCACCCCAGTACAGACTGTATTCTTTTTTTTAAATATGAAATTTATTGTCAAATTGGTTTCCATACAACACCCAGTCAGTGCTCATCCCAACAGGTGCCCTCCTCAGTGCCCATCACCCCCCCCCCCCCCCCCCCCCCCCCCCCCCCCCAGACTTTCTTCTTAATAACAGGTTTGGCAGAGTTACTGGACTTTCCCCACAAAATACTAATTTTTATTTAATTTTTGGCTGCGAAGCCAGGGGAAATTTAGAAATATATTTGCTTTCAAAGCAGGTTGAAATAAAGAACTACCCTAAAGACGGCTGTAGTCAGGATGGCTTACTTATGTCAGTGTTGGGTAGAATATTGGTAACAATATTGTATTTGAATATTCGGAAGTTCTATAAGTCATGCAGTCACTAAATATAGTAGGTATTCATTAGTGGTAAACATTAGACAAGTCAGAAGGAGGCGTGCGTAAGAAGTTGAGCATCACCAAAGTCATCGTTAGCAAGGGGAGGTAAGGGCAGGATATAGATTGGAGCAGCATTTGACAACTGAATGAAGTTCAGGCAGTTCAATGATTTTACTAGTAATGTAGGGATACTAGTAATGCAGATTACTGGTAACGTACCTGGTGGAATTGGGTTGGGTATTGTAAGGGTTTTGTTGTTACTAAATTACATTAAGTGTGACATAAAGATGGTATTTTCTCATGGGACAGGGAGAAAATTATAAAATGATACAGGGAAAGTGGGCCAGACTTGTAATAAAGTAAAGGAATATTTTAAGTAGGGACAAAGTAACAATTCTGTTCAATTCAGACAATGTTTATTTCATACATGTAGTGCTACGTTCCATCAGAAGATGTTTGCATTTTATGACAGTTCAACAAGTAAAACACATTTCTTTGAAAAAAAATTCTAATGCTTAGGCTTTTAACATATAAATACAATGTACAAAATAAATACACCACAAAAACCACCCACCCACAAACTGCTGTGTGCATCACTCCTGGAACATGTAGCATATATAAAAGTACACTGTATACATTGATTGTGATGTCTTCAGTCCTAAGTAACAGAAAAACTTGACTTTGTAAAGTGCCAGACAGTAACTGTCTTAGGCTCTGTGAGCCATATGGTCTCCCGTCAGAACTACTCAACTCTGTTCTTATAGTGCTGAAGGCAGCCTCGGGCAGAACAGAGACAGCGGTCTCTGTTTTATTACTTTATTAGTGTTCCAGTAAAACTTTATTTATGTACACAAATCTGAATATAATCGGCACATGTCACAAAATATTCTTTTTTTTTTTTTTTCAACCATTTAGAAACGTAAAACCACTGTTGGCTTGTAAGGCTACAAAGACAGGCAGCGGGTCACACGTGAGTATCTGAATCATTCGTAGGAAAATGCACAACCAAGCCAAAGCAAGGCACTACAGCAAGAAAGTGAGTGATGAATGCCGGGAGCCAACCTTTTTGTTTTCCAGCATCATTCAAGAAATACAATTATAATGATAGTCGTAGCCAACTTACGCTTTTCTCGTGTCTCAGACGCTATTCTAAGTGCTTTGAAAATATTAATTCATACCTCCAAGCAATTCTAACATTCTCACTTCTCTTATAGAAGAGGAAACCGAGGCACAGAGAGGGTAAGTGGCATGCCCCATGGGATCTGAGCCTTGGCAGTGGGAGTCCAGAGTCCACACTCTTAACCGCTGCCATGTTGTGTGAAGAACATCCTTCCTCACACAAAATTGTCCTGCAGATACCTCTGCACCCTCCTAAAACATCA
Source organism: Lynx canadensis (assembly GCF_007474595.2). Taxonomy (NCBI): domain Eukaryota; kingdom Metazoa; phylum Chordata; class Mammalia; order Carnivora; family Felidae; genus Lynx; species Lynx canadensis. The sequence goes on along the minus strand of NC_044313.2, from coordinate 78,239,598 downwards.
ACAGTAGGACAGACACTACTTCTTCACACAGCACTGTTTATCATACAGACTGTTTTCATCAGCTGTTTTTAAAAATAAACTCAGTCTGGGGCGCCTGGGTGGCGCAGTCGGTTAAGCGTCCGACTTCAGCCAGGTCACGATCTCGCGGTCCGGGAGTTCGAGCCCCGCGTCGGGCTCTGGGCTGATGGCTCAGAGCCTGGAGCCTGTTTCCGATTCTGTGTCTCCCTCTCTCTCTGCCCCCTCCCCCGTTCATGCTCTGTCTCTCTCTGTCCCAAAAATAAAGAAACGTTGAAAAAAAAATTAAAAAAAATAAAATAAAATAAACTCAGTCTTTTCTTAGGAATAAATGTGTCCCTAATGCAAAATTTGGCTGACCACGAGACAGCTGGAGAATTTTACAAAAAGACTTTTAGCTTCTTTCTGAAGGATCAGTTCAGGAACACCTGAATTCACTTAAAAATGCCAGGAAATAGAGATGCATTAAATTTTAAAAGAACAGTACACTTAAAATACACACTGGAACAACAGGAGTCGATGCTGAGGGTTGACGTGGGATCTCCTCACGCACGTGAGAGCTGCGGAGCTGAGGTTACGGATTTTCCTGTGTACACTTACGGATGGGATCCGTGTACACACAGACATCTGTGATCGGCCTAGCAGCACGCGGACACACGTCAGCTCCACTCAAGGACTTTTCACGTGTGTTTAAGGATGTCACCTGGCTTCTCAATGGGTTTGTGCTTTTTAAAAAGCTTCATCTATCTATCTATCTAGACATTTGCAGGTTTCTTCAAAGAAAAAAATAACCCAACCCTCACCATCCAGTCGCTGCAACATGACTTCTGGCGTAACTGTCACCCTCACCCAATACAGATACTGAGTTTTTGTCAGGAAACTGTCGTATTTGAGATGTCTGCGATGGTTCTATCCTGGCATCGCTCATCTGAAGGTCACAGAGACGTCACTTCTCAAGAAGGGCTTCTGGATCTGTTTCGATGTCTAGTCACCCCTTTGAGCGTTGGGAGTCCACCTGTAAAGTATTTCTGAAGCTCAGGATGGACACGGATAAGAGGCTCTCATTCACGTGAGCTTTGGGATATCTAGTGATGGCTGCCCTGACCAGAAAGTTCCTGACCTTCTTTCGTTTTATTTGTTCTTCTCTCATGTGATTTGTGTTGTACAGTATACTGTGACTTCTAAAAGAATGGTCTCTCTCACGCTTTACAATTTGTAGAGTGTCTGACACTAAAGTCTAACATACGGTAAAAATTTCTTCTAGATTCAAAGAATTTTTGTGTATCTGCTGTCAAGAAAAACTCTTATGACTAAAACGTTCCCATATAGATGATATTCCTAAGTTTTTTGGTCTTGTGTGAATTATCTGATTATTCTCATGGATGAACTCAGAAAAAAGTTCCCAATTCATGCTGTTTATAAGCTTTTTTCCTCTGTGTGTGTCTTCTGATGGGCAGTGAGTTTTGATTTCTGGATAAAAGTTTTCCTACACTCCTGACATTCATAGGGTTTCTCCCCTGTGTGTTTTCTCTGATGTATGATAAAATGTGACTTCTGAGAGAAGGATTTCCCACACTCTTTACATTCATAGGGTTTCTCTCCTGTGTGAGTCCTTTGATGTAATCTGAGGACTGAATTCACAGAGAAGGATTTACCGCATTCTTGACATTCATAAGGCTTCTCCCCTGTGTGTTTTCTCTGGTGTTTAGTGAGGTCTGATTTATAGTAAAAGTTTTTTCCACATTTATTACATTCAAAGGGCTTCTCCCCTGTGTGAGTTCGCTGGTGCACTGTGAGGGCTGACTTCTGGTAGAAACACTTCCCACACTCCTTACATTCATAGGGTTTCTCTCCTGTGTGAGTTCTCTGATGAGTTTTGAGGTGTGAATTTCTAGAAAAGAATTTCCCACATTCCTTACATTTATAGGGTTTCTCCCCTGTGTGTGTCCTCTGATGTACCGTGAGGTGTGATTTCTGGGAAAAGGATTTCCTACATTCATTACATTCATACGGCTTCTCCCCCGTGTGTGTTTTCTGATGTACCATGAGGTATGCCTTAACATAGAAGAACTTCCCACACTCGTTACACTCATAGGGTTTCTCTCCTGTGTGTGTTTTCTGATGTTCCACAAGGTGTGGCTTCTGGTAGAAGGATTTCTCACACTGATTGCATTCGTAGGGTTTCTCCCCTGCATGAGTTCTCAAGTGTCTACTAAGAGAGGACAGGTGGTAGAAGGTTTTCGTACATTCTTTACATTCATAGGTTTTCTCTCTGGCTTGACCTTTCTGTTGTCTTGTGAGGTCTCCATTCCTAGGGACCGATGTCCCACATTCCCTGGGTTTGTCCTTTGAGTGAGTATGCTGATGTATTAGGAGGATAGACTTCTGGCAGAAGGACTTTCCACATTCACTACATTTATAGATTTTCTCTCTGGCAGGAGTTTGCTGGTGTTTTGTGAGTTCTCCATTCCTAGAGAGAAATTCCCAAAGTCAGTAATACATAAGGTACTCTAGCTGAGAACCCATTTCTAGAGATGTTCCCATACTGATTCGATTCATGGTTTCTCTACTATGAATGTTCTGACACACACTGTGGTTTAACATTAAGTAGCAGGAACCTTCCTTTGCATTGTATGCAGTCTCTTAATTGCCTGAGATCTGCTTTGGTTAACAAAGCCTCCCTTCCTGTGCAATTGAAGAAATGAAAGACTGCTTCAAAGTTTGAATCTCCTGGTCCTACAGAAGATCTCCACTGGGGAAGAGGGCTTTCCCATTTGGAAAGTGAATTCTTTGGAATTCACTCCAGTGTTTTAGTTTTCTCACGTTTAGTATGAACTAGTGAGTGCCTTCCCACTTCCAGTACTCCCATCAACACTTTTTTTTTTTTTTTACAAGTCTTTTCATCTTAAAATCAAAATCTTAAACTTGCCTTGAATTTTCAGCTTGGCTTCCCTGGGATCTTGCTCCTAAGTCATGAATCTTCCAAAGGTCTTCTACAAAGGAATTCAAAATTTAATACCATTTAAATCTTAACATATTATTATGGTTGTAGGGCTGATTCTTAGGCTTCAGGGCAATCTCCCCAAATAAAGGAATTCTTATATGCAAATTTCCTCTATGCTTTTGGTTTAGAAAAAATATAAACACTAAAGACGGTTGGAGCAGACAAGGGAAGAAATGTCATTATAAACCCAAGTACTCTGACACTTTACAAACATTTTAAAAACCTGGAGAAAAAGTTAAGGACAAAGAAAAAGAACGGGGAGCAGAGAACAAAAGACATTCAGAGTGCTGCACAAGAATCTGGGACTCAGAATGCGGTAAGCCCATTACAGACAATGAACAGTAAGTAGGGTGAAAAGAAAAATTAGTAGACGACTGTGTCCACTGGAAATATTGGGGAAAGATGAAATTGGATGCAAAGCTAAGCCTTTGTCAGCCAGAATGTAATTTACTGTTCATTAGTGACTATAAACTTCTACTTTATTTCCTCTGTACCCACACACGACAGTCTAGATGCCTAGTCTAGTCCCTACAGTGACTACATCACAACGTGTGTGGAGGAACAGTTCCACACTCCGGGCTCTCTCCGTCTCACTGGCGTAATTTTCACCGGGACAGAAGACCCAGGAACACATACATCCCAAAGGAAAGATGATTAAACAGCAGTGTGCAAGCCATCGTACAACAGGATGAGTTTCCATTTGTAGCACGGACGTTTTCAAGCCTGACCACCAAAAAATACTGCATCTCCAAAGTAGCGTTACCACGACCCAATGCCAGTCTTCCACTGCATTCCTGTCTTAGTTTCGACATTTCTGCTTCAATTTACTACATGATCTTTAAGGATGAATTATTGAACATGATCCTGGAACCTTTACTGACCTTTAGATTTACTCCTCTTTAAAGGCCTGAAAGGAAGCGAAAGATAAAGAGCAGGGGCTTGGGGTAGGAATTTCATGGCCTTTGCAGGGAAGATGTAAGAAGTTAACGTGACGGGGACATGTGCAAGGCTAAGTGAGATGCACAGGAAACAAGAGCCTGTGTGTCTTTGGTCTTAAGAAAGGATGAGCCCTTGCAGGAGTGACTGTGAAAGGCACAGAGCAGAAGAAAGGGTCTGTCTCTTGTGAGTTCAGATTGAATATTTCCACAAACATCTAGTGAACAACTAAGAAATACCAGGCATTGTTCCTAGTCCTGGCAACGCAGAAGCTCACAAGTACAGGAAAAGCATTTAAGGAGCAGAGTGAGATCATCTTAGCGGGTTTTCTGTTTTTGTTTTTTTATCTTAGTGTTCTAACACTCCAAATAAGGTGCAGATTTTAGGAGGGATAATCAGTACCTGTGTGAAAGACAAACACCATCTAAAAGGAAGTATCAACTCTGAAATAATATAACTGATGAAAGGCATAATGACTTGTAACCTAATTTCAGAGTTTAAAGAGAGAATAGGAAGTTAATAAACTGGTGCTGAAAATAACTGAGGCACATTTCATTGTTAATAAAAGGTGGGAAATGGCATTCAAAGAAAAATTTATGGTCAGATTTAAGATCTAACACTTTAGGGGTGCCTGGGTGGTTCCATTGGTTAAGCATCTAACTCTTAATTTCAGCTCAGGTCATGATATCACAGTTTGTGAGATTGAGCCCCACATTGGGCTCTGTGCTGACAGCGCGGGGCCTGCTTAGATTTCTCTCTCCTCCTCTCTGCCCCTCCCTTGCTCATGTGTACACGCATTCTCTGTCTCTCTCTCAAATAATAAACTTAAAAAAAAAAGAATTGTTAAGATTTAATACTTTAAGATTATAGTGTTCTAGAATTCCCACTTAATTCCCAGGTACTGGAATAATGGGAATTCCAGAAAAAAAGACAAACATCTAAGACAAGGTTAGGCAGGAATTAGTTTTGTATATAGGAAAGAAAAGTAAATCTATTTTACAAAGTCTGGCAAAGGACGAATTTATGTGGAAAGAATGAAAACTGGAGGTGCGATTTATGTTGCTTGCATATGCAGACCAAGTGCCCTCAGTCATTCCCAGATGTATAGGGCATTTAAAAAAGAGATTCCTGAAACATATTTCAGAAGGCAAAAGGCACCAACCACCTCACTAGCGACAAGGGTTCTAATTTCTCTCTCACCTGGGTAGTTCCGACGTGGAAATTCCACCTCCAGTATCCACGGTTCTTTTCCTTGCTTCAGCTTGAAGACTGCATTTGGCTTATTCACACAGTAACCTATGAATGGAGAAGAAAACACGGTTTACTTGGGATTTAGGGCCTGTGAAGGATGAGGAAGTACAGTTTGAGAACACTGAAGTCCTACTTTGGCTCGGCAAATTTAGATTCTTTCACCGGCGAGGGTGGGGACACGCATTCTTTCTGGTGCCCGAAATGGCCTCATCACATTTGACCCCTGAAACAAAGCCAGTATGGCGCAGCCCTACAGGGACCTTACGTGTTGCAGCCACTGGGAAAGGAAATGCGAACTACTGGCAGTTCCACACGGGGAAGTTTTCCTCACCCACTGAGACTAGGTGACCGTAGTTCTCCCGCATCACTTCCTTGTACAGGGTCCTCTGAGCAGCGTCCAGTAACTGCCACTCCTCCCGGGTGAATTCCACAATAACATCCTTGAATGTTACAGGTCCCTGTAACAACATATTTTGGTTGAAACTGAAGTATTCAGAGTGGAGTACCATGAAAAAACCACTTGTGAACTAGCTCTTAATGTGCCATCAGGTTTACTCTAGAAAGCTGGATGCATGGCTACTCTGTACATAGATGAAATATCTGCTCACTCTATTTGCTGAGCTACCGCTCCATGCCTGGAATCCTGCCAGGAGATACGTAGATGAATGAAAGCAACTGTTCCTGCTGTGAAGGAACACACAGTCTGACAAGGAGGCAGAGGCGTAAATACTCAAATGCAATACACATGGCAGGTGCTCTGACAGAAACATGTACGAGATATAAAATGGTCACAAGAGGGAGTGGTTACTTGAATTTTGTATTATCAAGTTAGATTTTCTTGGTTAAGCTGACTAATGGAAACTTTGGGAGCAAAGAAGACAGAATTGACAAAGACATGGATGGATGCGTGAAAAATGGCAAGTTGAGGAAAATTACAAAGAAGACAGTCTGATACGAGAATAGGGTGTTGGACAAAGATTAGTTAGAAGGTAATACAGTCCGGTCCGGTGACAGAATATGGAATAATTCTGAATGTGTCTCTGGACCATTAAAATGTATTTTGCATACCCACTGAATTGGTACCTGCTTATTAATTTATATTTGTAATAATCTGTTTATTAAAAATTGGCAAGTTTTATTTCTATTTATAATTAAAAAACTAATTCTAGTATTTTATACTATGTGGATTGTCTTACATGTTTTTGGGGTGTTCACCCCTTCACTTTGTAGATGCGAGTATAGATAACGGAGCTACTGAAGTGATACATGTGGGTAGTAAGCAGAGCTACAGGAGTAGACTGGTAGCTTAGAAGAAAACACTAAAGGGGCACCCAGGTGCCTCAGTCGGTTAAGTGACCAACTCTAGATTTCGGCTCAGGTCATCATCTGGTTTGTGAGATCGAGCCCTGCCCCGCGTAGGCCTGCTTGGGATTCTCTCTCTCCATCTCTCTCTCTCTGCCCCTCCTCCACTCGTGCTTTTTTGAAGTTAAAAAAACACTAAAGAAGAGGCAAGAGCACATCAGAAATATGGAGTGTTACAAAATTAAGAGGCATACATGAGCAATAAACATTTAAAGTAGCAGCACATCAGAAAATGGAGGTATTACTTAATTCATACATTTAAAGTAGCAGCAGTGGGGGCACCTGGGTGGCTGTCGGTGAAGCATCGGACTTCGGCTCAGGTCATGATCTCACGGCTGGTGGGTTCAAGCCCTGCATCCGGCTCTGTGCTGTCAGCTCAGAGCCTGAGCCTGCTTCAGATTCTATGTCTCCCTCTCTTCTCTGCCCCTCCCCTGCTCACACTCTTTCTCTTTCAAAAATAAACATGAAAAAAAAAGCAGCAGTGGGTAAGAAATAACTTCCTTGGAAATTAATTATTGAGAGAAGGGGAGGTTACTTCCCATAGTACCTCTATAGTTTGATAATGGCTAGAACTATAATGCTAATTATTTTCATTCTCTCACTTTTATTGACAGGACTATTTAGGGCTATGAAATTTCTTCCAATCATTGCTTATATTTCATAAAACCTGAAATGTGAAAATTTGAGGAACTTCTTCATTGGATATAAATTCTTGCTTCACATTTCTTTCCTGAAAACACCATCCTATTCTTTTACATATAAGTTGCTAATAAGAATTATGTCCATTCAAAAAGAAAAGAGTTCTGTCAATTTTATTTTCTTTCCTTGCCAAGAGATGTAGACTTTGTTCTTTGTGGCCTAGAGGACTCTTTTTTTTCCCTCTGCTTTTAGGTCTAATAGTTTTACTAGACTCTCTCTTGGTGTTTACCATTCTGGGTCAGTTCTCTCTGGCACAGAGAGTCTTTTCAGTATGTAATTCAGTTTTCCTTTTCTTTATGGAAAGTTTCCTCTGATTAAATATTAGTTTGAGATTTTGTTACTGACGGATCCTACTTCAGCTTCTACTTCTGTTACCCTGTCTTTCTCTTCCAGTTAATTCTTCCCCCTCCCACTCCCTGGGGTCTCTTTTCCATTTCTCCTGTGTATCATTTATCAGGCGTTCATTCATCTTCTCCCCAAGGTGCCCTGAAATTTAATCTTCTATTCTGAGATGATGTGCTGTTCTACCATTTCTTTCCTGAGTTAATTTGCTTGCATTTTATATCTACTTGTTTTTCCATTTCTGTTCTGAGGCTTTAATCTCTGGGGTTCAGGTTCTTTCCTGTCTGAAACACGTAATATTGGAAGGCTGTCTCCTCTACTTTGTGTGTGTTTGGGGGAGGAGTACTGACGTCAGCTGAAAAAATGTCAGTTCACACATTCCAATTTTTCTTGTATTAGCATTGTATACATGTTGAGTAATTTTTGGCTCATGATCAAATGAAGATAAAAGCTTATTTTATGTTGGGGAGGGTGAAAGTGTTACTTAGTTCAAAAATGTCTCTATTGGCATAGTATGTTCACATTTTTTTTTTTTTAACGTTTATTTATTTTTGAGACAGAGACAGAGCATGAACGGGCGAGGGTCAGCGAGAGGGAGACACAGAATCTGAAACAGGCTCTAGGCTCTGAGCTGTAAGCACAGAGCCCGACGCGGGGCTTGAACTCACAGACCGCGAGATCATGACCTGAGCCGAAGTCGGCCACCTAACCGACTGAACCACCCAGGAGCCCCATATGTTCACATTCTTGAAGAAAGCACTACTGGGGGAGGTATCTTTAGATTCTGTGTAGTGTTTTTTGTTTTGTTTTGTTTTGTTTTTAGGGCACCTGATTTCAGCTGCTTGTTTTCTTATGTGCTTTCAGTACGGGCACACAAGGAATTCTATTTCTTTTCCTCTGAGTTGCTGATGTTCCTGCACACATTCTGAGTCCCTTCTTTTTTAATCCCGGTGCCAGTACTTGGACCCCACGATTCCAGACTTTCCCCCATCTTTCCCCGATCAGGGTGAGCGCCTCTGCTTGTGGCAGAGTCCACTTGATCTTCTGTTCCTTTACAACTGTGACCTCACCATCCTTTGTCTTCCATCAACCCCCTCCTGACTTCCTGCTCTGGGGGGAGCTCCCAGCTGCTTCTGCTCTTGACAGTGATCTCCCAACTTATACATAAACTGAAGTGTCCTGCCTCCTAGCTATACAGCAGGTTGTGGGGTGTGGAGATGTTTGTATTTTGCCAGCTAACATTATTCTATAAAAGAAATTGAGAAAATGAGAAAAAGAATCAATTGGGCAGAAAGAGGCAATGAGTTGAATTTTGTTCACACTGTGAAGTGACTGTTGAACATACAGCTGGAACTGTCCATTTTGGCATGTAAGTGAATTTCCACAAATAATATTGTCATATATGTTTAGCAGGGTTCTGGAAGAGTCCAAAGAAAAAAGAAAAAGAAGTCTGTGGAAATAGGAATTTTCAAGATGATGGTAGGAGAAACTAGGCCAAGACCGAAGCCTGACGGAACTTCTCTAAATAGAAGAGCAGGCCAGGAGGAGAGTGCTCAGAGACCAAAGACAGACAGATTCACAACAAATGGGCAGTCCTACTGTGAAGCCAAATGTAAACATCCAAGGTAGAGTAATTGGGTAAGAGCACAGCAAGGGAGTGAAAGCTGTAATCATTAAGCACGATGATTGGAGAAATTTTGGGAAGACTTAAAATTCTTCAGAGAAACCAGCTTTTGGAAGCACATCCTAACAGCTCGGGAAAACAAAGGCCTAGAGTTTGATAAGGACAGAACAATGGATTTGGCAGGGAAACTGATCAGAGTCAAGCTTCTAGGATTCCTTGTCCTCACCCCCTTTTTAAAGAGCATTCAGTTGAAGACAAGAACTGGTGAAATGAACTGACCACATAAAGCAGAGGAAGACACTGGCTCTAAGTGTGGGAACACAGCAGCCAGAAAGAGAAACACAAAATGGGGTTATACACACTGTATTCCCTTGTAATACAAAAGGGTTTTTGTTTTTGTTTTGTTTTGCTTTACAAGGCAACACCTGTGATGAAATACTTACAAGTACTGTTTTCTTATAGCAATACCACTTCGGCAATTAAGAGAATACCTAAGATAATAAAATGGACATGTGACTTTTCATATGCGGAGCCAAATGCTGCAAGACAAAGAAGGAACACCCACAAAGATCTAATGAAAAACGTTTTGACTCTAAAATCCCATGCCTTGCCAGATTTTCTTTTCTTTTTTTTTTTTTTTTTTTTTCAACGTTTATTTATTTTTGGGACAGAGAGAGACAGAGCATGAACGGGGGAGGGGCAGAGAGAGAGGGAGACACAGAATCGGAAACAGGCTCCAGGCTCTGAGCCATCAGCCCAGAGCCCGACGCGGGGCTCGAACTCCCGGACCGCGAGATCGTGACCTGGCTGAAGTTGGACGCTTAACCGACTGCGCCACCCAGGCGCCCCTCTTGCCAGATTTTCAATCAAGGATAAATTTTAAAAAAGATGTCTTCTTGGGCACCTGGTGGCTAGGTCGGTTAAGCTTCTGACTGTTGATTTTGCCTCAGGTCATGATCTCATGGTTTGTGAGTCAGCCCTGTATCTTGGGGCTCGTATGTATCTCTGTGTGTATCTTTGTGTGGAACCTGCTTGGGATTCTCCTCTCCCTCTCTCTCTTTGCCCTCCCCCTGCTCATGCTCACTCACTCTCTCTCAGGCTTTTTAAAAACAGATGTTTTTGTAAACATAAGGATACTAAAAGCATACGAACTGTGCAAGTATTCTCCAAAGTACTTGGATACACTGAAAAGGAAACAAGAAGGAAAAGCACGTGGTAAGCCAGAAATGACAGCTAACGGATATGAGGTCACTAAGAACTTCTTTCTGGGACAGCCATAGTAGGAAGCTGTGGGGAGTTAAAACGGACTGCATTCGGAGGCCATGAAAAGGAACAGACTGTTGCGCATACTAAACAATCACACTGTCCTTTCTAGATACTGATGAGCATGTTAACAACGTGCTCACATCTTTTCATGGAATACTGACAAGATCATTTTCTGACCAGAAGACAAATCTGAAAATAACTGAAATCATATAGAATATTCTCTGCCCACAGCTGATTTAAACTTAGAAATCAATAACAAAATTATGTAGGAAAGTGCCAAATATTTGGAAATAATATTTGAGCACTTTTGTTTAGTGTTACTGGAAAACAAAAAAAGTTCTCTGAATGATCAAGAAAACTGATAAAATTATATCCAGAATGATGAAGAAAACAAAACAAGTTAACAATATCAGAAATGAAAAGGGTGACAATTCCTATAGGCCTTGCAAATGTTAAAACAATAATAAAGAATACTGTGAACAATTCTAAGTTTATAAATTTGACAACTTAGATGGAATGGACCAATTCCTGGAAAGAAAATATTAAATCTCACTTAGAAATACCTAGAGCTGAATAGTCCTATGTATTTATTCAGTAAATTGCTCTTGTAGTTAAAAAACCTTTCGATGTGAGTGATGGTAGAGAGCTTCAAAAATTGTTCCCTCCAACCGAGGCAACCATTATTAAGCTGGCAAAAACTGACAAAACCAACTTTTTCAGAACTCTAGAATCTAATTCTAAAAACAAATGAAAAGCTTAGAGCAACTAGCGAGGTACCTAAGAAAGAGGATGCTAACCATGAAGAAAGCACTGGCATTTCTGCTTGCCCACCTACCAACCCCCTCTCCAGGGTAGCAAGGGCAGTAGGGACAGTGCCTGTGTTCCTGGTGCAGATTGACAGGGTGAGACAACAGATTTTGTGTTCAAAAACTGCTAAGTGTATTGATCTGTCTAGTGGTTTCCTGGTGGGTGAGTGCAGAGGCTTGCCTGCCTTTTGCCCTTCTAGGTCTGGACTGGCACCCTGGGCCAGACTCAATGAAAACTACGTCACGACATGTACGGTCTGTGGCACGGTGCTGGGAAAAGCAGAGACAACTCCAGAGGCCCGGGAAGGTGGAAGCTGAGGAGGAAGACAGTAGGGAGAAAAAGGGCCTGCACAGACTACAGTGCATAAACCAGGGACTCCAGAGAGCAATGTGCATGCCCAGGGCTGGACAGGCTCAGACAACACTAGAGAGGACACTGGGCTGACATCCATCTCTGGCTAATCTTAGGGCTCTTCAAAAGAGGTGGAGGGTAAGGCAAAAGGGTAGACAGCATGGTTAAATGGAGAAGGAGTGCCCCAGTGCAGAGCCACTATGTAAATATCGAGTGAGTATTTGATTTTTCTTTTTGGTTCCAGAAGTTTAAGGAAATCTCTGTCACATCACCGGCTGACCTCTGAGATAATGGAACAGAAATGGCAATGACCACACTTGACAAGAAATATCGCCTTTGAAAAATTGGAGAGCAAACAAATGAACAAGTCCAGCCTTCAGCGAGCAGCAAAAGCAAACCGTGGGGAGGGGGACAACCTGCTTTCCAGAGTTAAGCACATTATAATGTTTATTCATATTACAAAACTTCTAACCAAAAGGTAAAGGCATAAACAAGTAGGCCCATTCACAGGGGGAAAGAAAAGGAAATTGACAGGAATCATCCCTCAGATTATGCAAATATTGGATTTACTAGACAAACAATTTAAATCGACTCTCTTAAGCATGCTCAAAGGGCTACAGGAAACCATTGACAAAGAACTGAAAGAAACTAGGAGAACAATGTATGAACAAGTAATATCAAAAAGATACAAGTTATAAAAAGAAACCAAAAAGAAATTATGAAATTCAAAGGTACAGTAACTGGAATATAAAATTCAATACAACACATCGAAACAGATTTGAGCAGGCAAGACTGAAGACATTTGAAATGAATCAGTCTGAGGAGAAGGAAACAAAGAATGAAGAAAGATGAACAGAGCCTAACAGGACCTGTGAGGGCACCATTAATCATACCAACAGAAGCAAACTGGGAGTCCCAGAGGAGAAGAGGCAGGAAAAGAGACATAATATTTGAAGAAATAATGGCCAGAAACTTCCCATATTTGATGCTAGACGTAAATGTGTACACACAGGAAGCACAGTGAACTCCAAAAAGGAAAACTCAAAGAGCTCCATACCAATATACGTTATAATCAAATTGTCAAAACCAGAGACAAAAAGTCTTTTAAAAGCAGCAAGATCCTCACTATGATTAAATCCTCAACAGAAACTTGGAGACCAGAGGCACTATGATGCTTTAAGTTCCTGGGAGAAAAACCTGCCAAACAAGAATTCTAGCAACACTGCCCTTGAGTAGCGCGGGAGAAGTTAAAAGGTATTGGAAGATAAAGGCTCAGGGACTAGCAGGCTTGCCCTACAGGAAATGTCAAAGGGAGTTCTTCAGCTTGACACGAAAAGACATTAGACGGTAATTCAAGGCCACACGAAGAACACAGGTAAAGGTGACCGTAGAAAAATATAAAAGCCTGTATTATTGTATATATTTTTAATGTTTGTTTATTTTTGAGAGAGTGAGACAGATCTGAGAGAGGAAGACACAGAATCGGAAGCAGGCTCCAGGCTCTGAGCTGTCGGCACAGAGCCCGACGCGGGGCTCGAACTCACAAGTCACGCTTACGGACTAAGCCACCCAGGCGCCCCTAGTGTATCTTTTATTATAACTCCTCTTTATGTGCTGGATGGTTTAAAGCCAAATGAATAAAATAATTAACTGCAAGTCTAGGTTAGTGGGCACACAAAATATGAATATATGTGACACTAACAAAATGAAGGGGGAAGAATGAGCTGTTTCAGCAGTTGCTGTTATGCAAGTGAAGCTAGATTTGTATCACTTCAAATTGTTAGGAATTAGGGATATTAATTGTAATTGTCAGGGTAACCACTAGAAGATAACTTTTAAAAGGCGAAACATTTATACGATCTGAAGAGAAACCAGAGTATGAAGATAACTTTTAAAAGTAACAGAAAGATAAAAGGAAATGAGTAAATCAAAATGGTACACTAGAAAAAATTAAACACACAAAAATAAGACAGTCTTAGAGACATTAAGGGAAATGAAGGAATACACCCAGAATAGATGTCAAATTGCAGAAGTAATTTAATTTAGGGTTTGTGCTGGTTAAACTGAAGATTATAGGGTTTTTTTTTATTTATTTTTTTTTTTATTTTTATTTTTGGGACAGAGAGAGACAGAGCACGAACGGGGGAGGGGCAGAGAGAGAGGGAGACACAGAATCGGAAGCGGGCTCCAGGCTCCGAGCCATCAGCCCAGAGCCCGACGCGGGGCTCGAACTCGCGGAGCGCGAGATCGTGACCTGGCTGAAGTCGGACACTCAACCGACTGCGCCACCCAGGCGCCCCTGAAGATTATAGGTTTTGAGGGAGAATAACAAAGAGTCCTCATCATAATATATCAGTATGGGGACGTCTGCTTGGGATTCTCTCCTTCTCTCCGTCTCTCCTGCTCACATGTGTGCGCATACCCTCTCTAAATAAATAAAACTGAAAAGTGTATAAAGTATAAAAGTATATACAGTGTGGGTCCATAATACCTCTGGTGATGATAACCTAGATTACTTTGTTAAGGTAGTTTTTGCCAGTTTTCTCCACTGTAGAGTAGCTTTTTCTTTTTCACACTGTATTCTTTAAAAGAAATTTACTAAGTCCAGCACATACTCAAAGAGGGAGTAGGCCCCACCTGTAGAAGTTGGCACTATCTACATATATTGTAATTTTTCACAAAGAATATCCTCTTCTCCCTGCTTACTTATTTGTTCAGTCATTTATTTATATCACTATGGCTTCAAGTATTTAATGTTTTGCGTTAGAATCCAATAGTGTGTGGGGCGTCTGGGCGGCTCAGTAAGTTGAGTGTCCGACTTCGGCTCAGGTCATGATTTCGTGGTTCGTGAGTCTGAGCCCCGTGTCGGGCTCTGTGTGCTGACAGCTCAGGGCTTGGAGCCCGCTTTGGATTCTGTGTCCCTCTCTCTCTGCCCCTCCCCCACTCATGCTCTGTCTCTCTCTCTCTCTCTGTCAAAAATAAACAAACATTAGGGGCGCCTGGGTGGCGCAGTCGGTTAAGCGTCCGACTTCAGCCAGGTCACGATCTCGCGGTCCGTGAGTTCGAGCCCCGCGTCGGGCTCTGGGCTGATGGCTTGGAGCTTGGAGCCTGGAGCCTGTTTCCGATTCTGTGTCTCCCTCTCTCTCTGCCCCTCCCCCGTTCATGCTCTGTCTCTGTCTGTCCCAAAAATAAAAAAAAACGTTGAAAAAAAAATTAAAAAAAAAATAAATAAACAAACATTAAAAAATTAAAAAAAAAAAAAAAAGAATCCAGTAGTGTGTTATTTTGTCGCTCAATTGTTCCAGCTTTGCCTACGAGAAGGTTTCAGGCTGGCTCCATGTCCCCTTGACACGTCCTCATCTTTCTGAGCACATACGTTGTGACACTACAAAATTATATGGGCTTATTTTAAATTTCTATTACCTCATCCCTCAAATCAAATATTTCTCCATGTTATTCTAGTTCCCTTTCATTGGAGGATGGTAGTTAGAAATCAACACCTGTGAACCACGTATGATTGTTGCTACTAGACTGTCGTCACTGTTTACAGGCACTTCGGCAGAGTTAAAAATATTGTGTATGAACTCGTGTATACACACATCCGTAATCCTTTCTCTAAATACATATATGTCAAGCTAGTATATATTAAGGTAGTGTATATACATTTGCTTTTCAATAAATGGGAGCTGGAATAAATGAGCATCCGTATACAAAAAGTGAACCTCAGCCAATAGCTTATACTTTATATACAAAAATCAACTCAAAATGAATTATAAACCTAAATGCAAAGTGTAAAACTACAGCATTTTTAGAAGACAGGAAAAAGTCTTCGTGACTCTGAGCTAAGCAAAAACTCTTTAGATACAACACCACAAAAAATTTAGAAAGAAAATCTGGAAGTCAGAAAAATTTGCTCTGTGAAAGATATAGTTGAGTGGAAAGAGTAGGCATAGAAAGGGAGCAAATATTTGAAAATCACAGAGCACTCTCAAAATGCTTTGATCATATAAAGAACTCAAAATTCAGTAAGAAAATAACCTAATTTAAAAGATTCGGGCAGAGAAGATATATAGATGGCAAATAAGCACATTAAAACATTTCCAGTATATTAGTCATTAGGAAAAATGCAAATTAAAACCATGATGGCCTACCACTACATCCCTATCAGCATCCCTTTTTTTCTTGAAAAAAAAAAAAAAAAAAGAAACTGACAATACCAAATGCGGACAAAAATGTGAAGCGAGCAGAACTCTGCACTTTGTGGTGGGAATACAAAACAGTACGGCTACTCTGGAAACGGTTTGGCAGTTTCTTATGAAGTTAATCAAATACTTACAACATGACCAAGTAAGCACTTGCCTAGGTACCTATCCAAGATACATGAAAATCTAAACATACAAAATCTAAGCACAAAAATCTAATCACAGATATTTGTAACAGCTCCTTTCATAACTGCCAGAAACCCAAATGTTTGTCAGCTGGTGAACAGATTAATGAATGGGATACATACATACAAGTCCATAGTCTCTAGCAATGAAAAAGGATGAGTTGCTGATACTTGGAACATGATTAAATCTCATGCATTATGCTAAATGCCAGTTGGTAGTCTTAAAAAACTATATACCATTTGGTTCAATTTATATGACATAACAAGAAAAGGCAAAATTACAGGGATAAAGAATAAACTGGTGATTGCCAGGAATTAGTGGTGGTGAGAGGGACCAAGAAAGTTTTGAGATGATGAAACCGTTCTATAATCTTCACTGTGGTGATGACTGTGCCTTTATGCATGTGTCAAAACTCACTAAAATGTATACCCAAAAAGAATGAATTTTGCTGTTAAGTTAAATAAGGAAGATAAGAACACAGCACAAAACAAAAACGACTTTATACCACAGAAGATACCAAGTATTCACAAGGATATCGAGAAACTGGAGCCCCTGTCCATTGCTGGTGGGAATGTGAAATTGTGCAACTACTACAGAGGATATGTGTCGATTCCTCAAAAACCTAAGCCTATAATTACCACATGATCCAGTAATTCCACTCCTGGTTATATATCCAAAAGAACTCGGAACAGGGACTCAAACAGACACCTGTACACAAGTATTCATAGCAGCATTATTCACAATAGCCACAAGGGGCAAATGTCCCAGTGTCCATGAAGACGAACACATAACAGAGAAGCTGAGAAGATGGTGGAGTAGGAGGACCCTAAGCTCGCTCCATCCCATGGATACAAGTAGGTAACACATCACTGTGAATAACTCAGCAAACAACCAAGACAAGCAGAACAAACTCCACAGCTAAAAGTAGAGAAGAGGCAGGTGCCTGGGTCTGTTAAGCATCTGACTTTGGCTCAGGTCATGATCTCACGGTCTGTGAGTTTGAGCGTACGTTGGGCTCTGTGCTGATAGCTCAGAGCCTGGAGCCTGCTTCTGATTCTGTGTCTCTCTGCCCCTCCTCATGCTCTCTCTCAAAAATAAAGACACATTAAGAAAATAAAATATTTTTAAAAGTAGAGAAGCAGCTCCATCACAGAAGTCGGCTGAGAATATTATCAGAAGTGGATGCAAAAGTAAAGATGGAACTCATTAACTCATTAAAAGTTATAGAATCTTGATTCTTAATAAAACATCAATAGCAAAAAAAAAAAAAAGATGAATGCATAAACTAAATGTAAATACAAACAGATGAATATCATTTTAAAGTCTTTAACAGGAAGGAAATCCTGTCACATGATACAGTGATGACGCTATGCTGAATGAAATATGCCAGTTAAAAGGGGCAAATACTGTGTGATTCTACTTATATGAAATGCCTAGAACAGTCAAGTTCATAGGTGAATAGATTGGTGGTGTCTAGGGGAAGGGGGAAGGGGAGTTACTGCTTAATAGGTAGAGTTTTAGTTTTGCAAGATGAAAAAGTTTCAGAGATGGGGTGGTGATGGTTGTACCATGATGTGAATGTACTTGATGTTACTGAACTATGCAATCAAAAATGGTTAAAATGGTAAATTTTATGTATATTTTGCTATAATTAATAAAAGCACAAGCCAATACCCACAAAATGCACTAAAAAAACTATAAAAGTATCAAACGTTGGCATACACACCAGACTTAGAGGGATCAAAATCCCAGAAAAAAAGAAATTGATTGGAATGAGTCCTATGCCTTTAATTCGTATTCTCAGGGTATTTTCAAATTTCATAAGCAGGGAAAAAATGCAGGGCAGAAAATATCTTAGAGCTGGCATCTCAGGAATAAGGATAAGAAGCTAGTTCTGAATAGAATGTAGAAAAGGAAAAGAGAAGCTGATCTCACTATTAACCATGAGAACAAGCCCCTAACCTAGAAAATTACAAGTTTTCCAAAACCTCGAAGAGAACCAAGAATCCAAAGATGAACAAAGGAAAAAAACTCAGAAGAGAAAAGAAAACCACAAGTTCTTTCACTTTTGGGGGCTAGTAGGGGACAGAGAGAACCAGGCCAACTTTTCGCAAAATGTTCATGTTTGCTTGCGGGCTTCTGTGACGTATTAGAATCGCTAAGAGCTTTAGTCACAAAGCAAGTGATCGCCAGCCTGCCATTTGATACTATCTGGTTTCATATTCAAAACAGAAGCCTAGTGTCTGCCGCACTTTTACTTCCCAAGTGTCTCAAGGTGATCAATTTATTTTGAGTTGGAGAACCAGGGAATGTTTCAGCAGCACATATAATAAGTTGGGGAAGCAGTTTCTAGAACCAACTAGGAAGGTCCATAACAGACAAGGATGCTCTGAAGTACAAACAGCCACCAGTTTTCCCCCGAGCCCTCTACTGAGTACGTGGTGTCAACCCTCCAATGGCTGGGGGCAGAGACGATGGGCAGGACGAGAGGTCTCAGATGGGGAAGGCTCTGCAGGAACTTCTCAGTTACTCCTCAATAGCCTAGCTGGTGGCTAGGCTGCACAGCAGATCACTGGAGACCTGGTGGCGCTCAGATCCCAAGCTGTGCTGAAGAGAAAGCCTGCATCCTGCCCTTAAATCATCTGAAGCCAGTGGTGAACTGACCCTAATGTCCAGGGTCAGCTCCAGTATGTCTTAGATCAGTTTAGCAACCAGACTGATGAAGGGATGTGCCTTTTTCTGGAGCTATTATTTACTTTGACCTCTACTGTCCCTTTATAAAATGTCTAGCACATAATACAGAATTAGGGGACATGCAAAAAAGTAGAAAATTTTGATACATACTAAAAAAAGAAGCCTAGGGGCGCCTGGATGGGTCAGTTGGTTAGGCGTCCATTCAGGTCATGATCTCAAGGTTAATGGGATCAAGCTCCATATCAGGCTCTGCATGGACAGTGTGCGGCCTGCTTGGGATTCTTTCTCCTTCTCTCTCTGCCCCTCCCCAGCTCACACGCATGCACACATTCTCTCTCTCAAAATCAGTAAACAGACTTAAAAACAAAGAAGCCTATTGAAGCAGACACAACCTAGATGTTGGGATTAGCAGATAAGGACTTCAAAGTAATTACAATAAAATGTTAAATGACTTCACGAAAAAACAGACTGGAAATGAAAGAATGGGGAGTCATAGCAGAAAAAACAAAAACCCAGGAATTTTTAGAATTAAAAGATACAGTATCAGAAGTGGATTCTGTGGGCTTATGAAATGAAGAGAATTAACAAAACAGAAGGAAACTATGAACTTGAAAAAAACTCTGTTCAACGAAATATTCAAACTAAAAAACTAAAATAGCCTCCAAACTAAATACAGCATTTGAAGATATTCAGGACAATATGTACATGGTGTCTAACATTTGTGTAACTGCAATCTTAGATCTTAGGAAGAAAAAGAGAGAATGGGACAAAGAAAATATCTGCAAGTGTTCAAGAATTTCCTGAAATGATAAAAGGAACAACCAGGGGCGCCTGGGTGGCGCAGTCGGTTAAGCGTCCGACTTCAGCCAGGTCACGATCTCGCGGTCCGTGAGTTCGAGCCCCGCGTCGGGCTCTGGGCTGATGGCTCAGAGCCTGGAGCCTGTTTCCGATTCTGTGTCTCCCTCTCTCTCTGCCCCTCCCCCGTTCATGCTCTGTCTCTCTCTGTCCCAAAAATAAATAAACGTTGAAAAAAAAATTAAAAAAAAAAAAAAAAGGAACAAACCATAAGTCTTTATCATCCCAGAGGGATAAAACAAAACAAACTGTACCTAAGCACATCACAGTCTAACTGTCAAAAACTAAGGATAAAATGGAAAATCTCTTTTGTTTTTTAAGGTTATTTATTTATTTTGAGAGAGAGAGGGAGAAAGAGTACAAGTGGGGGAGGGCCAGAGAGAGAGGGAAGAGAGAGAGAATCCCAAGCAGGCTCCCTGCTGTCAGCAAAGCCTGATGCAGGGCTCGAACTCATGCACTGTGAGCTCATGACCTGACCCAAACCAAGAGTTGGACACTAAACTGAATGAGCCACCCAGGGACCCCAAGATAAGACTGAAAATCTTAAGCACAAGTGGAGGAAAAAGACACATTATGTTCAGATAACAATGAGACTGACATCTCAGAAACAGAAGACAAAGGCATCCTATAAATGCAGAAATGAATAAAATGCTCAGCATAGAGGTCTATATTTGGCAAAAAAATATCCTTCAAAAACCAAGGGGAAATAAAGACATTGTCAGAAAGACAAATGAAGTGAATTTGTCGCCGTCACTCCTGCACTACGTGAAATGATAAAACAAGCTGCTTCGGCTGAAGGGAAAAGACATCAGAGCCAATCCCAGACCTGTAGGAAGGAATACAGATACCTGTATATGCAGATATTTGTATAAACATAAAGCAGTATTTTATGTGCATACACACATGCATACTCAAGTTACTTTAAAAAGTCAATACCGTTTAAAGTAAAAATAACAAATATTTGGGGTTAAAACTGTATGTAAAAGTGAGATATAAGACAAGGACCACACGGGTGGGAGGATGTAAATTGAATTATGCTGAAGAAAGTTACTATGTTGTTCATGAATAAATATTACTTGAAGACATAGGTGATAAGTTAATGGTGCATACTGTAGTCGCCAGGCTAAGCAATAAACAAAATAACACAAAAGTAGAGCTTAAAAGTCAATAATACTCAAAATGCTCAACCTACACGAAGTACCACAAATCTCATTAGGATAATGAAAAATCCACACACAAACGTACTAGAATAAGATCTTAAAAATAGCTAGTCCAAAACACACAAATTTACTTTAGATGTCTGACAAATTAACAGGTGAGTTTTCAATAGTATAATATAGTGAATGCTTTCAATGTTTTAAAACAGAAGAACTTCCAACCCAGAGTTGTATACACAGTGAAAAAGTTCATTTATATTTCAGAAAAACCAAAGTGAGAATTTTCTACCAGCAGATCCTCACTAAAACAAGGAAACAAGCAGAATAAAAACAATAATTATAAGGGCACTTGGGTGGCTCAGTCGGTTAAGCGGCCGACTTCAGCTCAGGTCATGATCTCAGTTTGTGAATTCGAGCTCTACGTCGGGATCTGTGTTAACAGCTCAGAGCCTGGAGCCTGCTTCAGATTCTGTGTCTCCCAATCTCTGCCCCTTCGCTGCTCATGGCTCTGTCCCTCTCTCTCTCAAATGTTTAAATAAACATTAAATTAAAAAAAAAAAACAGTAATTATAAAGGGTGTTTTCAAAGAAGAAATTCATGCCAACACAACTTTAGGGATAAAAAAGATCTAATTTGACCAAAATGGCTATGAACAAATAAAAAAATACAGTATCTGCAGACAATGAACTTTTCTAAGAGTTGGTCGTGATGACTGTACTCAAAGTTACTTCAAAAAACAAAAAGGCTCGCTAGTCATTTCTGCTGTCCCAAACTGACCGTTCAACTCAGCAATTAGTTACAGAGCCTAACACAGGGGAAACACTGTAGCACCGTCGAGTGAATTCTGGATCAGGAGAATGGCACATAGATACACATTCAAAACTGACAGAAGCAGAACTGTAGAGTAGGTAAGTTTGGTTTTTTGTTTTTGTTTTTTTTTTTTTTGAGCTTCCTCCTACATTATTTCTCCCTCTTTCCAAAGCCTCTTTCTCCCACTATCATGCCCAAAAGCTACGATTTTTAGTTAGTAACAGATAATGTCTACATAGGGGGGGTGCCTGGGTGGCTCAGTCGGTTGAGCATCTGACTGGCTCAGGTCATGATTTCACAGTTCGTGAGTTCAAGCCCCACATCAGGTTCCACGCTGACAGTGGGGTTCTCTGTCTTTCTTTCTCTCCTCTCTCTCTCTCTCTCTCTCTCTCTCCCTCTCCCTGCCCCTCCCTACTTGCTCACTCTGTCTCAGATACATAACAAACTTAAAAAAAATCCAATACCAACAAGCCCTGTGTAATAACTGGCTGTAAAATGTTTGGGGCACTGGGTGGCTCAGTCAGTTAAGTGGCCAACTCTTGGTTTTGGCTCAGGTCATGACCTCACGGTTCACGGGTTCAAGCCCTGCATCAGGCTCCACACTGAAGCTGGGGGCCTGCTTGGGATTCTCCCTCTCTCCCTCTCTCTGCCCCTCCCCTGCTCATGCTGTCTCTGTCTCTCTCAAATAAATAAACTTAAAAAACTTCAGCTTAAAAAAAAAAAAAGATAATGTCTGTTCAAAAAATTTATGATACAGTAGAAATACCATGTCAGAAGTTGGGCTGTGAGAGTTATGTAAGACTGACTATGTCAAGTGCTTACCAAAGGGCTGGGAATTTAAAACAAAGATATGGTTACCACAGAACTCAGCATTCATTTTTTTCTGGGTAATGAATGGTGAGAGGAGATTAAGGTGGGACACACAGGGGCTTCCAAGATACTAGTAATTGTCATTTCTTAAGCCAGATAGGGGATACAACTGTGTTTCATTAATATTCCCTAAATTTTACATATACATTATGCACATTGTTTTGAATGACTTTTAAATAAATAAATAAATAAATAAATAAAATAAAGTAAAATAAAATAAAATAAAATAAAATAAAATTGAAATTCAGTGTTTCTCCAGCCCACAAGGTCCTACATATTCTAGCCCCTTCTACGTCTTTGATTTTACCTCTAGGTTATTCTTCCCTAGGTTGCCTCTAGCTTCAATGTCTTGAATACTGTTTCTGGAACACGCCTCAAGGTGCTTGTATTTATTGTTCTTCCTATCTAGAATGCTCTTCCCCTAGAATTCTACTTGGTTCCCTTATTTAATTTAGGACATTTCTCAAATATTACTTTAAAAAAAATTTTTTTTTAATGTTTATTTTTGAGACAGAGAGAGACAGAGCATGAACGGGGAGGGTCAGAGAGAGGGAGACACAGAATCTGAAACAGGATCCAGGCTCTGAGCTGTGAGCACAGAGCCTGACTCAGGACTCGAACTCACGGACCGTGAGATCATGACCTGAGCCGAAGTCGGACGCTTAACCGACTGAGCCACCCAGGCGCCCCTCAAATATTACTTTTTAGAGCGGCGTTCCCCAATCAACTTATCCCCTGTTCCTCACTTCTCTGTATCATGCTGTCCTTGTAACTGCTTGTTTACCTCTGAGCACATACACGAGGAATATCACTCAAATGATGACACATATAGAAAATATATCACATTTATTCGTATCCCCACCAATTTCCTCAGAAAAATCTTATATATTAGACGTTGTCCGCTTCACGGCGGAGGATACAAGTTTTCCAAAATTCTAAGTTTCACTTGAAACCTCAACTTTTAACATTGGCAATAAATACCAAGAGTCATTTTCCTTGAAGTGACAGGCTCACTTCAGCCATTTTTGGGAAATGGTAAATACTTCTCCGAATAACTATAGTTTGTCTGACAGTTGCTCTTTCAAGCAAAAAAGGTGGCCAGGAGAGCTCACAAATCAGTTGCACAAGTGCTTTTCCTAAATGACCAACCATCATTCCTCAGTATGCAGCAAAAAGAACTGTATGTGCACTTCCCATTTGGTCATACTGAATAGTAAAAAGGGGTGTGTTTGGGGGGCGCCTGGGTGGCTCAGTTGGGTGTCCGACTTTGGCTCAGGTCAGGATCTCACAGTTCACGAGTTCGAGCCCCACATTGGGCCCTGTGCTGACAGCTCAGAGCCTGGAGCCTTCTTCGTTTGGATTCTGTGTCTTCCTCTGTATCTGCCCCTCCCCCACTTGCACTGTCTCTCTCTTTCCAAAATGAATATTAAAAAAAAAAAAAGATGGGTATTCGGGGGGTCAAAATGTAATAAAATTAGTTACTTTTACTGTTTCATCAAGGCTGTCCTTAAGTGAAGGTGAATTTTTTACTGTTCAGTACACTGTTGAATAGTCACCTGCTATCATTGTCTCATTCATGTCCAACAGCAATCTATTCACCACTGCTTTTACACCATCAGTGTAAAAGGCAATTTGCATCTTAGTATTAGGTTCTGACCTGATACACTCCTTTGAAAAGGTCTTGGGGAAGCCAGGGGTCTGCATTCTGGAACTGCTGTGTTATTCAAACAGTATTTTCCCTGAAGGTGATTTTTAACTATTTCCACTTTTCTAGTTTAATATAGGGCTCTTTTTCATAAAACTCACTGAAAATACACCACACCACACACACACACACACACACACACGGCTAAATAAATGACTCACCTGATACTTGTTCATTTTCTGCTGCTCTTGGGAAAGGATAGAAACTATGAAGCCAGAACAGGGAAAGGTGGAAGACAGAAGTCTTAAGAGACCTTATCTTGCCGCTCAGGAATCACCTGTGAGAAATTTCCATACATTTTAGTCAAACATAAACCCCTAGGAAGATATCCCTTTGAGCCATGAGAAGGAATAGAAAGGGGCATGATAAAGGAATACCCACCTGTCCATTGGTGACTCTGATACAACCTCGATGAATCTGGGAAATTTTTGAGTGAACCTAAACATTTCTTTCCTACTAGCTGTTTTGCAAATTATGTACCCATTTACTAAATAATACAAAAGAATTGAAAACTTCAACATCCAATAAGAGCAAGTTAGGCAAAATGTATAACACATATCCAAAGTGTGGATCCCTATGCTGGCATTACAAATGATGTTGAAAAGCACTGATAAAGAAGTGTTTGTTACATAATAATTGTTCCTATTAACATTATAAACCCCACGAAGTTAGAAAGTCTTCAGAGCTCTCAAAAATTAACATGTCTCTTCTCCCTAAATTGCAGTTTCTCAAAAATCACTTCTCTAAGACACCAGTTTTGACTTAAGCATGGTGCAGTGGACCTGGAGACTTTGGTTCCCTGCTAGTCTCTGGCATTAACAAACCTAGTGACTTCGTTTCAGTGGTATTATATTTAACGTGAGGAGGGATTAGATCTAATTTTGAAACTTTCATGTACCATTTTGATTCCGTAAATTTTCACTCAGTGCCACAAATCCCGACAGTACCCTGGAATTCACTGTCCCCTCCAAGCCTGGGCTGGGCCAAGGGTAAAATTTAATTAGGCCTCGAAGAATTATGACAGGGACACAAATCTAACTTCTAAAATAACAATTTGACACCATAAATCCCAGAACAGGCCCTTGATGTAGGTAAGCAAAAGGTAACTAGATGCCATAATGCTGAGATAGCAGAAAGCTCTTCCCGATGGCCTGATGCTTACAAAAAGGCCTAATAATAAGCCCAGATACACCAGCCAGAGGCATTATGATAGCACCTTAATAACACGGAGCAAGGATGAAATTCCAGTTTTTGTCTTTTTAACAAAGTGTGTCCCATTCCCCCTCTAGAAAGTAGTCTCCGGCTTGGAGAGGATTCCCAGCTTCTCCAATAACACGTAAGATTCAGGGCTCAATTTACATGTGTAACAGTCCTCTGAGAATACAAATAGGTTGGAGAATGAGGGAAGGGCCTCAATTATCCTTTTGACACAAGGGTTCTGAGGAAACCTCAGGAATTTTTGTTAATTGAACACTAGGTTAGGTCCATTACACTCCACAGTTATGCTTAGGGACAATTATTGTACTAAATACAGCCCAAGGCTGTAGGAAACCGCATGAACCAGAGAGTAAATGAAACGAATTTACCCACCCCCTCACCGCTAACGCTGAGTAAACCAATCAATTTCCGACCTTTCGTACTCCTGTTTATTAAAATGGAGGTGGTTAATGCCGATTCAAAGGATGGTCATGATGATTATGATTAAATGAGCCAAGAATGAAAAGAACAGCATACCTCGGTAATAATAAAAGCAGCTCACCTTTATTGAGTCCTTATCAAACTTTATATATATACGGCCCTATTTAATACAGCAAACAACCCCAGTAGTTAGTGTGGTTATTTTACAGATGAATGTCCGAGTCGTACCCAGGTCATCCCGCCCAGTTAAGTGGCGGGCACCGGACGCGCGCAGGTCCCCCGGGCTGACACCGCCGCGGCGCCGACAGCCACGCCAGCAGCCACGCCAGCGCGGACGCGGCGGGCCCGGGGTCCACGTCACAACAGCCGTTCCCCCCGCGTCCCTCCCCGCTGCTCCCGCGCCCCGGGCCAACTCGGGCCGCCCGGCTCCGCAGGTCGAGAGCCAGCCTTCTGGGGAGGGGCGGCAGGTGGACAACGGGCTTCCCCGCCAAGCCCCCTGCCCGGCCCCCTCCCCAGTCCTCGGAGGCCAGCCGGGCGCTCAGAGGGGGGCGGCGCCTTCCAAGTTCTCCGACTCGTCGCGGCCGCGGAGACCCGGCTTCCCCCCGCCCCCGGCCTCGCACCCGCAGAGAGGCCTCCGACACACCTGCAGGGGCTCGGCCACCGCTCCCGGCCCGCGCAGGTTCCAGGCCCCGCCCTCTGCCGCACCGCGGAGACCTGCAGGCCCCGGAGTCCTATCCCGCCCTGGGGCAGGAGACAGAAGATGGCGACTATCAAACGGAGGTGGAATTGCGCATGCCCAAAAGCCCCGCGCGCCTCACTCTGGAACTACGCTTCCCAGAAGCCTCGATAGCAACTCCATTTTGGATGACATATGATAATACGGCCTGGCCTCCTCCAGCCGCCTGAGCGCTGCTGGGATTTTCGGGACGCTCCCCCCCGTGCTTACTCACAGTGACAGCTGGTGACAAGTGGCAGCCCGCAGTCAGGGGGGCTTGAAAACAGATAACTACCCGGAAGCGGTGCGAATATTGATCAAGTACTTGGAACCAAGTACAACAATACATTCAAATAATAATGCCCACTGACATCTGACTTTTATTTTAGGAATGCTAGTTTTCAAAATTATGCAAATGACACGTGAAATTTGTAATAAGGAGAAAATGCGTATAGGCTAAAACAGAAAACTAGTACCACACATACCATTGCCCAAAAGAAAGAAAAGTTTAATGTGAGTGCACAGTCTGCGATTTTTTTTTTTACTCATTTTATGCTAATAGTATAAGATAACTCCTTTCACTAGGGAATATGCACTGAATATGCAGTGATTTCCTGGTCAGTCACATTATGACATTAACTTAGTTTTGTGCCAACAGAAATGAATTTCCATTCAGTGTAATGACAAAAAAAATTTTTTTGGTAAGATTAACTTTAAAACCTAAAATCCATGTAGACAAAATATACATACACATTTGAGTATGTGTATATTATGTATACATACACACATAGCTGGCTCGCAGGGTGGAGCAACTGGATGTGGGAGTCCCAAACAGACCAGATTCAGCCACCAATTGCTGAGAAAATCCAAAGGCAGAGAGACCAGCAGTAGTGAAACAAGAAAGGAATTTACTTTTAGTGAGGCTAACACTGGGAAGACAGCGGACTAGCATCTCAAAGACTGTCCCCCAAGTGCTAAAAATCCTTCCAGGTTTATTTTTCAAAATGTGGGGCAAAGGATGGTGGGTACTTCAGGGAGGCAGTGAGAGTCAAATGATCATTGTCTTGGAGTCAAACATGGGTGGGGTCTTGCAGGCTCGGGGTAGTCCTTATTCTTTAAAAGGGTACTGTCAGGTTTGGGGGGGGGGTGGATGCTTGGTCCTCAGGGTCCTCCACCCGAGCCATGAGACCAGTTGGAAAGAAGGATGCGACTAGAAAATCTGAGGTCAAAATGGAGGCAGCCCAAGTCCTCTTTCATATACCCCAGTGTTCTGGATGGGAGGTGTTGGAAAAATAATTAAAAATAAAGGGTCATCTTAATTTTGCCTAAACGAGTGATTTCAGATTTTGGCCTGCAGAACCATGGATGTAGTTACTAGTTACCGATGAAGGATAATTCACCCATAGATATACAAGTATTTTTACACAATAAAATGTCATTTTTATTTACTGTTATATTTTATAACTAATATATATAGTTTTATAACTATATAATATTTCTTTTTAACTATAATATAGTTTTATAACTATATATATATATATATATTTCTTTTTTTGTAACTGTTTTATATATTAAAGTACCTGCCTTATTCTCAAGAGAGTCTGTGGTGGTCACTCCCACAAGCGATGGACACACACAAATATACAAGTCATACAGAAATAACCTCTTTATTTATTTTTTTTTTCAACGTTTATTTATTTTTGGGACAGAGAGAGACAGAGCATGAACGGGGGAGGGGCAGAGAGAGAGGGAGACACAGAATCGGAAACAGGCTCCAGGCTCTGAGCCATCAGCCCAGAGCCCGACGGTGCTCGAACTCCCGGACCGCGAGATCGTGACCTGGCTGAAGTCGGACGCTTAACCGACTGCGCCACCCAGGCGCCCCACAGAAATAACCTCTTTAACAAAAATGCATACACCCAGACTCACTGACACAATAAATACACTTACATAGCCTGACTGGAATGATGTCTATTTGAGTCCTTACCTTGGGACAGACACTGTCATATCTCCATGAAATACATACGTTTCATAGATTGCACCATGTTACTGGCGTGTGTGTGTTGTTTGTTATTTTTTATTTCAGAATATTTTGAATATCCCTTGTATGATTTAGTATACTTCTACTTTATCACATTATTTTTTTTTTAAGTTTTTGTATTATTTGAGAGAGACAGAGTCTGAGCAGGGGGAGGGGCAGAGGGAGAGAGAGGAAGACAGAGATCTTAAGCAGGGTACTCATGGTTCCATGCACAGAGCCGGACATGGGGCTTGAACCCACAAAACTGTAAGATCATGATCTGAACCGAAATCAAGTGTCAGATGTTTAACCAACTGAGCCACCAGGTGCCCCCACTTTATTACATTTAAAGGCTGCTGCTAGTTATTGTACTTCATGGATTAGCATATTTACCATAAAATCTACTGAATATTTGTATCGACTCAACTAAACTGTGAAGGACATTCTTTATATAAATCTTTGAATTATATTAGCATATAACCCAATAAGTGGAATTACTCGAGTGAATTATTGCTTATTTAAAATCTTTTTTATTAAAGTATGCATATACTTTCTGGCTTATTTAAAAAAAATATTGCGTCCTTAATTTAGAAAAGTTAGGGGCGCCTGGGTGGCGCAGTCGGTTAAGCGTCCGACTTCAGCCAGGTCACGATCTCGAGGTCCGTGAGTTCGAGCCCCGCGTCAGGCTCTGGGCTGATGGCTCAGAGCCTGGAGCCTGTTTCCGATTCTGTGTCTCCCTCTCTCTCTGCCCCTCCCCGTTCATGCTCTGTCTCTCTCTGTCCCAAAATAAATAAACGTTGAAAAAAAAATTAAAAAAAAAAGAAAAGTTATTTTCCTTTTCTTCAATTTCGAGACAAACTCTGCTTGGTAGAGATGTTATTTTTTTACTGTATTGCTGGATTCCATTTTTTAACATTTTAATTAAATCCCCTATTCACAAGAACTGATAACTGATATATGCTTTCCTATTAGTTTTGTGTCTAAATGATACTCCCAGTTCTTTTTACTTTTGCAATCTTTTATTGAAGTTTCTATTTTCAATCACAGAAAAAAGGGAGCACTCACATACCATTGTCTATATTGGACAAATTTCACCTTTTGCCGTATTTGCTTTATCTTATGTTTGCTGAAATATTTTAAAGTAAGTTAGGTATATTTCACTCCTACTTCAGCATGTATCTCTAAAACTAAGTACATTCTTTAATAGCGCATCTATACTCAAATTCCCATAATTGTCCGCAAATGTCTTTTAAAGATTTTTTTTTCCAAAACTAGGACGCAGTAAAGGACCACAAATTACATTTAGTAGTTCTATGTAGGGCCAAAACCACAGACCTGCCGTAGTAACAATCCCCATACCCTTTGAATGGGATAGGTTTATTTACATTTTTATTTACAGGAGTGCACGCGAAGGATTATGGTAGACGTAGTCTTGAATTTTATTTGCTTACCCAGCAGTACTTGCGCCCTAGCCGTGGAGAGTGCTGCGCAGGCGCAGCTCCGCCATCTTCCTGGTACCCCTCCTACGCCTACAGGTTTAGCGAAGCCCTATATTCCGTTTCCAGGATTTCCCAATAACTCTCAAGGTCCTGGTTGCCCACCTTCCTAACAGCAGAGGTTAGAGCGTGGGCCGGGTGGGAAGCGGCGTTGACCCGCGGTGGGGAGGAGCGGGACCCCAGACAGCGGGCAGGGGCGTCTAGGTCCGGACCATTGGCTTGGGTTCGAACGGCCCCCCAGCTCTAACAGGGTGGTTCTGCCGGTGCGTCCGCGGGACGGGGTGGGGGGCGTGCGCATGCGTGAGGGTGCGCTCTGCTTGCGTGGAGAGCCCCGTGACTTTTGAACTTGGCTGACAGCTCTGTAACAAGTGCCGTGAACGTCATCACCTTTGTTTTTGTCCTCAGTGGCCCCAGTATCTAGAGGGACAAGAAGTTCCAAGAGGTGCAGATTTGGGGTCCTGGGTGAAGGTTCCAAATATGAATTTGCCTTCTAATCTTATATCCTAATTTCTAAAGAACCTGTGGGTTCTTGTGAGGTTAAAGACCTGGGTCTCCAGAAACAAATCGCATCCTGAAGAGACCCTTGGGACATTTGATCCCTCCCCAGAGTTTCAGTCCCAGAAAGGGGTAGATCCTGGAACTGCAGGGCATAGCATAGGAATTCTTTGTTTTCCTGTTGCGTAAGGTGCCACTGTAACCGAACTAACCTGAGTTCACTCCTTGGCGAGTGACAGATGCAAACTACACCAGGTCGAGTTGTACAAAGGAAAATTTGCAGCAGATAAGGAGCTCATGAGGCATAACTTTCAAAGCCTTGACTCCCTGAGTAAGTTTGAAGGGGTTCCTTTTATTTAGGGTTAGGATGAATATTTAGAAAGGGGATCTTTGTCATTGTATTGTAGATGGAGTAAGGTCCTGCAGTCGCCTTAAGGCAACCTACCTATACTCACACACATTCTGTGTTATGTAAATGGTACTCCTATTTGAACCAAGATGTTAGTATTATAATATGGTGCTTGCCGCACCTTCTAGAGGTCACTCCATGATCCCGCCTGCTCAGGGTTAAGCTCAAAGTGGTCCTGGCGGTGTTGGGGCAGTTGGTATTGGGGCATTCGCTATCCCTTGACAGGTGATTCCAATTTCCATTTGCCTGCGTTTAGAGAAGCCGGAAAGAGCTTAAGGAAAAATGTGGAACAGAGATTGGTGAGTACAAACTGGTGAACAGTAAAGGTTAGGTGTTAGGGTCTAGCAGGTGACAAATCTCTCCTCTAGTTTTTTTTTTTTTTTTTTTTTTTCCTCTTCATTCTTGAGGGGCACAGGCAAAGGTCCATCTTCTGTAGTTGTTTCCTGGTGGACATGGGCTTGGTCATTAGGATTGTTAGTAGAACAGAATTTTCCCTTAGCTCATTTTAGATATGTCTGTGGATCACCAGGTTTAACCTCAAACTACTCATATATTTGTGTTATGACCATCTGTAATTTTTGGCCTTCACGAATTTGCATGTGAATTGTACCAGCCAGTTAACTGTGCAAGGTCCAAACAGCAGTAAGAGCAGTTGGATTATTAGTGGCCACAAGAAAAGGTGATCAACAAATTAAGGTATACATACCCTGGGTGTCCTGGGTGTGCACAGGGTTTGCAGGCTCTACTGAGGTAAAGCCAGTTAAGCAGTTTTGGGCTCCAGGAGACTAGGGTCCATTCCCTGTATTACTTCGTGATTTACTGGATCTCAGGCCCTCATCCTCAATGCCTTGGGTGGCAAATAAAGCAGTTCCCAAACCCCCTAGGTCTGGCCAGTCCTGTTCATGCTCTCCATTTGATTTTTCCATGTCCCAGCAGTACTGTGATATTTCTTTTCTGCACACTAATGGGTTTTGTTTGGAGAGCAATCATCATTAACGTCAAAGGTAAAAGGAACTATAGTTGTTGGGACTTGGCTGTCATTCCCTATCTCAGGAGTATACTTGTAGTGTGGCTTTTGCTTTGAGGTGGAATTTAAGTATCATGTTATCCTCTCTGCATCATTAATCACTGGAGTAAGGTGGACACTTTGAATTGCCCTGTGGGAATTGCTTAGTTGTATAGCTCTGGAAGGGGGGTTTTCAAAGGATTTAGGGGAGCTCATAATGAAGTTAATGTTATGGTCATTTTTTATCGGGTGGAACACAGGCCATACGGTTCTTTAGTTTGTTTCCGTTTGCTATGATCCTTCTTATATCTACTAGAGAATTTCGCTCCCAGGGATGCTTCTCTGTGTTTATGGCTTTTGACATCTCTAGCATATTGGTGACAAGAACTAATATTAAGAGGGTATTCATTATAAAAATCAGAACAAAGTAGATTGGGCTAGATCATTAATAATCACGGAGATAATGATGGTCTATTATGGGACCTGACAGCAAACAATACAGGCTGAAGAAAAAAAAAATTATTTAGAGTTGGGAAGCCTTTTTTTTTCTTTTTAAGTTTATTTATTTTAGAGAGCGAGTGAGCGAGGGGTAGAGAGAAGGAGAGAGGGAGGGAGAGAGAATCCCATGCGGGCTCTGCACTGTCAGCCTGAAGTGGGCTGGAGCTCACCCGAAGCGGGGCTCAAACTCTCAAACTATGAGGGCACAACCTGAGCTGAAGTTGGTCGCTTAACCGACTCAGCCACCCAGATGCCCGGAGAACTCTGATTCTTTGAGGCTGCACTTATCTTGTGTCTCTGGAACAGAAGTTTCAGGCCCTTGAGTGGTTCACTGGAGTCTCTGTTGTCATCTGGCACTGGTAGCGTCTCCTTCTGGGTCTCTGGTGCAGACGCCTTCTTTACCATGGTGGATCTAAGGTACGACTCCCTCTAATTTTAAGGAGGGGTGTGTGGTTCCTAGTACTGGGTGGGGCCCTGTCCATATAGGGTATAGGTGATTCTGAGGTGCCCCACTTTTCCAAGTTTGAGGTACACCCAGTCCCCAGGGTAAAGCTTGATCTCATTGGCTAGAGGGAGGCCAAAATTCCCGTATTTGTTGAGCATGTCCATTACCTGTCGGGGATTAAGTATGCTTAGTGTCTACAGAAACCTCTGGGTCTGGAGGTAAAAAAAAATCAGAACCTTTTGGGAAGGGCCTCTTGTAAGTCATTTCAAATGGGCTGAGCTTTAGTTTGCCCTTTGGGGCAGCTCTCATTCTGGTGAGAGCTATTGGTAGTATCTTTAGCCAGTTTTCCTGTGTTTCCTGGCATAACTTTGCCAGGGTGTTTTTCGGGGTTCTGTCAGCACATTCTGTCTTCCTAGAAGACTCAAGTCTCCAAGCAGATTGTCACCTCCACTTGATATTTAAGGTCTTGGCTATCTCAGAAATAATTATTGATGTAAACGTTGACCCGTTATTACTTCGGATTGACCTTGGCAATCCAAATCGAGGAATTATCTCTTATTACGGCCTTTCTTATTTCATTAGCTTTTTCTTTCCTACAGGAAAAGGCGTCAGTCCATCCAGTGAATGTATCTATAAACTCCAAAAGGCATTTAAACCCTCCAGGGGCCATTGGCATTACAGTGAAGTCTGCTTGCCACGCCTCCCCTGGTATTGTCCCCCAGATTTGAGTTGCTCTAACCAGAGGGAGTACCTAAGGTCTGGTTTGTACATTTTGTCCAGCAATAGGCACATTGGTTTGTTATTTTCTCAATAATTTCTTTCACCTTCAGGATGCTCGTGATCTTTATTAACCACAGGTATAAAGCTCCTTTACCATAATGGGTTGAGTCGTGTGCACTCTTAGGGAGGCCCCAGGCAGTCAGCTTGGGTACCCAGATTCTTCCATTGTTATGTATCATCCACCCTCTGATTAAGAGACCATTGGTAGCCCAATTTTAAGCCTCCTCTATCTCCTGGGGGTAGGTGGAGAAAACTTATTTAGTGATAGAGACAGAATTAGAGCTAGCTGCAAAATCTCCCTACTTGGCAACCCTTTTTGCTGCTGCATCAGCCAAATTATTTCCCTTTGTTATCTCTGAATTTCCCTTTGGATGGGTTCTACAGTGAACCACTGCCGCTTCTTTAGGCTTCTGTACAGCGTCGAGCCGCCTGTGCATTTCCTTGCCATATTGAATTTCTCTATGGTTGCTGTAGTCCTCTTTCCCTGCGTGTGGCTCCATGGACATGCATTGTAGAGAAGGCATATTTAGAATCAGCGTAAATGGTTAACACCTTGTCTTTACCCAACTGGAATGCTCTGGTTAGTGCGGTTACTGCTGCTGCCGTTTGGGCTGAGGTGCCTGGGCCCAGGCCTTTAGCTTCTCTAGGAGGGTTTAAGGGTACTACTGCACATCCTGCCTTCCTAGTCCATTTTGTGTAAAACTGATTTCTTCTGCACTGGATAGACAGGTTCACTCTTGAGATCTTTGTGGCTAGAGTAAACTTGATCAAACACTTAGGGACAATCATGGATAATCATCATCAGGGAGTGGGTGGCTGGTAAGGTGTGACGTGGCCTCAGTTGTGTCTGGGGGGCATCTCTCAGCATGGCCTGATATCCTAGCACTCTGTTTTGGGACAGCCACTGATACATCCCTTGCTTTCCAGTAAAATAGAAACCTGGTGGGGTCCGAACAGCCATAGGTTGGCACGTAGTTTTTCTTCTTTTATAGATACACCGCTACAGCTCTTAGGCAAGGGGGCCAACCCTTGGCCATCATGTCCAATTGCTTAGAAAAATATGCCACTGCTCTTTTTACAGGCCCCAGCATTTGTTTTGATATCCCTACAGTTGCCTCTCATTAACATGCAAATCAAATGGCTTAAGATCTGGCAGTGTGAAGGCTGGAGCCTTCCTAAGCAGGGCTTTAAGTTTATTGAAGTCTTGGCCCCAGGACTTATCGCTTGCAGATGAATCTGTTTCAGATCCCCAAAGCTTATTACTAAGAGGTTTTGCAGTCATCCCCAAAGCAGGACTCCAAACACAGCAAAAGCCAGCCATTCCCAAAGACTTATGCAGTTGTTTGCGGGTTTTTGGTGGGGCTAGCTGACATACTACCGTTTTTCTCTCTTGGAGGAGGCTTCGCTGTCAGGTTCCTTAGAAATTTGGGCCTTTTCCTTTGAGACCATATACCATGTCTGCCAGGAAATTTAACATGGATCAACTGTTTTTGTCAGAAACTTTCTGGGTGGGACTAGTTATTGAAATATCATCTACATATTATAATACAGTGCTGTTTTTCTAAATTTAACTCTCTTAAATTTCGTCCCAGAATTTTCCCAAAGATGGTGGGGGAACAGTTCAGCAGTACTGTTGTGTTTGATGGGAGCCAGGATCTTCCCACTCAAAAGCAAATAGTTCTTGGAATTTAGGATCTAGTGGGATGCAGAAAAAGGCACCCTTTAGACCTGACACAGTGTAATATTTGCTGTTACTCAGTAAGTTGGTCAGTAGAGTATAGAGATTGGGTACTATAGGATGTATGTCTCAAACAGCTTCATTGACAGCTCTGAGGTCTTGAATAAATCTGTATTCCCTACTTCTGGCTTTTTAATAGGTAAAATTGGGGTGTTACCTAGGGATCTACATGGCCTAATCAACCCCTGTGTTAAGAAGATCCCTTGTATAGCATCTGGTTTTAAAGGGTATTACCTTACCTGGGGCCGGCAATCTAGCTGTCTCGATTTTACTTTTACAGATGGGGCGTTAATGGCATGCCCCCACCTGCCCTTACACCCAGACTTTTCCAGTTGACTTGGCTTAAGGTTTTTTTTTTGGGGGGGGGTGGTGGTGGGGATTTTCTCTTTTAAATACTGGCATATGTTGTAATAATGCCATGAATTCGGTTCCTTGGTGTCTAGGGAGTTGAATTTGTAATTTGCTCTGTCCTGAACTTAGAGTGACCCCTGTTTTGGCTAAAATATCTCATCCTAAAAGAAGAATGGGACATTCTGGCACAGATAGAAAATAGCGTTTTAACATGTTTTGTCTTATTTCACAAGTCAAAGCCTCTAAAAACTTTGGTATCTCCTTTTCCCGAGACTCCTTTTATATTACAGTTTTTGTTAGAAAGGCTACCCTTCTGGGTGTTCAGTACAGAGAAAGTAGCTCCGGAATCAAGTAAAAATTCAACTAGCTCTCCTCCTATTGGTAAGGTCACCTGGGACTCCTCGTAGGAGATGAGGATCTAATGGTCCAAGACCAGCTGGGGAGCCCCATGGCCCTCTCATACCTTCAGTGAGGGACAAGTGAACTGATTCAGCTTTTTGCTTCCTTTCTTTCCAAGAGCAGTCTGAGCAATCCTGTTTCCAGTACCCTTCCTGCTTACAGTGTGCACATTGATTGGACCCCAACTTTGTTTCTGGTCTCTTGGTCCCGCGGAGGGGGCTGGGAGCACTCACCCTTGGGGTGTCTTTCCTTCTCTTCCTGTAGGCCGGAGAGCTACCATCAAAGGAGACCTTGCTTTCTCATTTTCTGGTCCTAACGTCTTCCATCACATTCTTTCTATTGAACACCTCGAAAGCTAGTTCTAGAAGCTGAGGTGTTAGTTTTGAGACTCACTGCCAAATTCTGGAGTTTCCTTTGAATGTCTGGAGCGGGTTGAGGTATGAACTAGGTTATTAAGGACCATATAAACTATGCTGAGTCTCAGGGTCCCAGTTTGTATTTCATCTTGAGCAATTTTGCAGCCTTTCCGTAAAGGCTAATGGATTCTCATCTGTCCCGTGTTGAATCTCCCTTAAATTTAAGGGACCAATTTATACGAGATATGCTTATCTCCTTCATAGCTTTTTATAAATATAATTTATTGTCAAATTGGCTTACATACAACACCCAGTGCTCATCCCAACAAGTGCCCTCCTCAATGCCCATCACCCATTTTCCCTTCTCCCCCAGCCCCCATCAACCCTGTTTGTTCTCAGTATTTAAGAGTCTCTTATGGTTTGCCTGCCTCCCTCCCTCTCTGCTTGTAACTTTTTCTTTTTTCTTTCTTCTTTTTTTTGTCCTTCCCTTCTCCCATGTCTTCTTGTTAAGTGTCTCAAGATCCACATATGAGTGAAAACATAGTATATCTGTCTTTCTCTGACTGACTTATTTCACTTAGCATAATATCCTCCAGTTCCATCCACGTTGCTGCAAATGGCATGATTTTATTCTTCCTCATTGCCAAGTAGTATTCCATTGTATATATAAACCACATCTTCTTTAACCATTCATTAGTTGATGGACATTTACGCTCTTTCCATAATTTGACTATTGTTGAAAGTGCTGCTATAAACATTGGGGTACCTGTGCCCCTATGCACCAGCACTCCTCCATAGCTTTTAAGAAAAGCCCTGATATGCCCTAAACTTTGTCTCCCATCATGGGAGTGGGGATCCCACTCAGGGTCAGCTCTTACCACTGCTGCCTTGTTCGGTCTTCGAGGATTTGATCCTGGCTGATTATCAGCTTCTTGTCTGGCTTATGCTAACAAAGCAAATTTCTCTCGTTAAGACGGTGGTTAGCAAAGCCTGAATATCTGCCTACATTGGATTGTTGGTAGAAAAGACACCCTGCATTAACTTTGTAAATTAATCAGGTTAGCCCATAGCCCTTTAGTGTGTGCCTTCCAGTAATACAGGTCTGAGGTAAAAATGGAATGTGGACATTATAGAGACTCCTGTCTCTTTCAGACTCCCATCGGTCTCTGTCTGTCTCAATGGAAACATCCCATCCCTGGCTTAAAATTGATCCCTAGTCTGGTGATCTGGAGGATAAAGGGATACAGGAGACATAGGGGAAGGTTTGAGGATGTTAGTCAAGGTTTAAGGGCTGGTGCTTATAAACTGGGGGAGCCAAGGCCTGAGTACCAGAGGAATAAGGCTGATTACGATCTAACGACTTGGAGGAGATGGCAATCTGGGCAAAGATTCCCTGACTTTAGGTTTTCTGGAGCAGGATATAGGAATATAGGAATATAGCAGAATATAGGAAGCATTTTTAGGGTTTTAGGTTCAACCGTCATTTTCCAAATCTTAGAATTCCTTTGCAACCCCGCATTTTGATACAATGCCATAAAACACTGACCATATGAAATCTCTTCCCATTTTCTCTCTTTTACAGAATAAGCTCAGAAGAAAGTCCTATGTTTTCAGGTTAAGGGAGGATATTTGAAAATGCTTTCCATTTCTGGAGGTTATAGCCCAACGGCCTCTCCTTCAGAATAGAATTCATCCCTCCCATATTCTGGGATTCTTTCTTAGGGTTTCCTCTTACCCTCCACAAAGTAATTTATAATGGTTAGTGGTGACACAAATGCCATGCAACCTCACCCACAATATGTATGAGACTCGGTTGACTTAAAACCAGGCTCACAAGGAGAGAAAGTTAATGCTAAGGCGTCTAAGTGGGTGTGGGTAGTTGTGCCTTACAGAGTAGCGGCTGGGGCACAGGCTGCCTCTTCCATCCCCTCAGTGTCCAGGTGGTCCCAAAGGGCAGAGTGACTCAGGGAGAACCTGGTTTAGATTCAATAACTCAAGGCACACTTCCCTTTTTAAGAGGAAAAACAGAGCAGTACAGGTGTCCCCAACAGACAGATCAAACAGGTCAAACGGGTAAGATGGAGATATCCTTTACCATGACTGATTCTAGACTAGTCTCAGTTGGGCCACTTTCTCGTTTGCCAGGCTGAGGCACTCAGTCTCTGAGTGGCCAGGTCTTGGCCTGTGCCACTCAGGGATGTCTGCACCTGACTCTAATTGAGTGTTCAGTCCCCCAGAGTGTTTACTGGAGAGGCCCTATTCTTAACTGACTGCCGGCCTGCCAGGCTTTGTGAGACAACTCAAAGAAGATACTCTTCTAGTCACACCATAGGATCCATACCACCTACCTACCTCTGTGGAGAGATTTCAGAGCAAGGGGCTCAGGGCAGCCACAGTTCCTTCAAGGGGTCAGCAGCATCAGTCCAGAGGCACAGACCGCACAAAGGGAGAGTCCCCTCCAAGAATTCCTCTCCCAGTCCCCAGTGTGGATGCGTGAGCCCAGATGAACCGCTGCCAACTGCTCCATCGGTGGAGAACCAGGTAAGCAGACGGCAGGACCTCAGAAGGACAACAGTCCCATCTGCATTGCCAGATTTGTAACCCAAGTAACAAGAGTTTGCTCCTTGGTGTGTCCCAGATAGAAACTACATCAGGTGGAGTTGTTGCACAAAGAGGGTCATGGCGAGTGACTTCCAAAACCTGACTGCCCGAGCAAGGGTAAATGGGTTCCTCTGTTTAGGAATAGGATGAATATTTAGATAGGGAAGCCTCGTCCGCCACAGCTCACACACACACACACACACACACACACACACACACACACACACTCTCACTCTCTCACTCTCGCACGCGCACGTACTTTCACTTTAATAAACTTTCCCACTGTGTTGTGTCTGTCCTTGAGTTCTTTCTTGTGATGAGACCAAGAACCTTGGTGACATCTTTGGGAGGGCTCTGGGGTCAAGGCTCCATGGCCCAGGATCCCCAGTTCACCCAGCAGCAATTTCTATATACCCCATGTTAATTTTCCCTATTTCTAACATCTTATGTAAGTGTGGTACATTTGTCCCAATTAGTAAGCCAATAAAGTCTGTATTTTCTCATATTTTTCTCAGTTTTTCTGTACGTTATTTGTTCTGTGTTCCTTTCTAGGATACTGTACTACATTTAGTAGTCTTATCTGCTTAAGAGCATCATGGCTGTGATCAGTTCAAACTCTCACTTCCTAATTAATTTCCTTCCTGTTACTCTATCTCAGTTCTCTAGGCTATTTATCTATCAGTATGGTAAAATACATATTCTTCCCAACTCTATGCAGTGACATCATGTGGGTAGTTTGAAATTGGCCATGGCGGAGTATTTATGCATCCCAAATTGGCAAAAAAGTCACAGCTTTTTTAAAAAAATTATTTATTTATTTTTTTTGAGAGCCTGTTATCGATATTTTCCTCTGTTGGCACTACGTCTACGTGGCCGTCTCTTTTCAGGAGCCAATAGGACAGTGTCCCATAGGAAGGCATTTTACCCACTGGTGTACAGAGTATTTGTAGGCAGGTAAATCCAGGAGCTGTAGGGGAGGCAAGATGTAGGGGAGTCATTTATGACATCTCTGTTTTGTTATTTCTCAGTGTATCTGCACAGGACTCTATGCTTTTGTAAGAACGGCAGAAAATGGACAAATCCCCAGGTGAGTTGTTTTTTATTATTATTTCCTGCTTTGTTTACATTAGATCTTCTGAATAAGGTATAACCATTAAGATGTAAATGTAGAAATAGGTACATGTCAACTTAGGAGGAAATATGGAGTAGCAGATTAGTAGCAGAGCTAAGGGTACAGTGTGGCAGTAACCTTCAAGTGCTTGAAGTTTGTATGCTGAGCTCTACATTTGTCTTGGATAGGAGTAGCAACCATTACTATAGGGAGTAGCAAGCATTATTACAGGAAGTGCAATGAAAATAAGAATAAACCATAATGATCTTAATGGGACATAAAGACTGTCCTGAAACTGAAGTCTGAGAACATGGTAGAAAGAGAGGACATATTGCCAAAGCATAACTGGTTTAGATTATCAAGAGATCATACTACTCAGATCTAAACAATGAGCTGTTCATGGTCCACTCGAATCTGGGATAAAACCTTCTAGTATCTTGAGAAGTGATGAAGGGCAATAGAAATAATTTACTGTAACTCTTCATGAAAATGGTTTTGGTTTTGTTTAGAATTTCATGTGCTGGTTTTCAGCAGGAAGTTCAAATTATTTCCCTGGAAAATATTTCTGCACATCATGTTTCCATTTTAACCCATTGCATGCAATTTTGGTTCTTTCCCACCACCTGCCTGAATTTGTTCTGGTGAAAATTCACCAGTGAATGTGATCTTACTGCTTGGCAACATTTCTTCTTTTCCAATAAAGCATTTAATATTTAAATTTCCATCTAAGCACTACTTTAATTGCATCTCACAAGTTTTTGTAAGTTGTGTTTTCACCTTGATTCCACGTAAATATTTTCTATTTCCTTTGAAACTTCTGTTCAACCCTGGGGTTATGTAGAATTGTGTTATTTAATTCCCAAGTAATTGGAGATATCCAGAAATTTTTCTGTTATGGATTTCTAGTTTGGCCAAAAACATAATATGTATGATTTCCTTCCTTGTAATTTCATCGAGATTTGTTTTATGGCCCAGAATACAGTCTATTTTGATGACTATCCCACTTGCGCTTAAAAATAAAAGTGTATTCTACAGTTGTGGGGTGGCATGTTTGGTAAATGTCACTTAGGTTTAGTTAAGTGATGGTGTGTTTAGGTCTCCTGTAGTCTTTCCAATTCCCTCTTTACTTCTGTTAATTACTGAGAGAAATATTGAAGTCTCCAACTGTATTACTCTGTTTCTCCTTTCAGTCTTATCAGTGTTTACCTCATATTTTGAAGATCCTTGATAGGTGATATATTTGATTTTGTCTGGGAAAATTGACGCTTTATCATTAAAGTAACGTGCCTACTTATCTTTGATAATATCTCATATAGTCTATTTTGTCTGATATTAACATAGCTACTCCAGCTTTCTTTGGATTATTGTTTGTGTTGTATTTCTCCATTTATCTTTTTTTTTAAATTTTTTTAATGTTTATTTATTTTTGAGAGAGAGAGTGAGACAGAGCGTGAGTGGGGTAGGGCCAGAGAGAGGGAGACACAGAATTGGAAGGAGGCTCCCAGCTCTGAGCTGTCAACACAGAGCCCAATGTGGGGCTCAAACCATGAACCGTGAGAACATGACCTGAGCCGAAGTCGGACGCCCAACCGACTGAGCCACCCAGGCGCCCCATCCATTTATCTTTAATGTATGTATTTTTATAGGTAAAGTTGAGTTTCTTCTAGACAGTATGTAATTTGTCCTACTTTTTTTAAAATCCAATCTGACAATCTCTTTATCTGGTATGATCAGAATATCCACATTTAAAAATTGATTATTGACATGTAGGTTAAAATCTTCCATTTTGCTAGCTATTTTTCTATTTGTTCTTTATCTTTGTCTTTTTCTTTTCTTGGATTTTAGTTGAGTGTTTTCTATTATTCCATTTTATCCTTCCTATTAACTTATTATTTATACCTCTTTTTTTAAGTTTTAAAATAACCAAGGACTTGGGTGCCTGGGTGACTCATTTGGTTGAGTGTCTGACTTTGGCTCAGGTCATGATCTCACCTTGAGTTTGAGCCCTGCATCGGGCTCTGTGCTGACAGCTCAGAGCCTGGAGTCTGCTTCAGATTCTGTCTCTCTCTCTACCCCCCCGCTCCTCACTCTCTCTCACTTTCTCTCTCAAAAATAAATAAACATTAAAAAAAATTTTTTTAAATAGCCAAGGACTTATAACACACATTTTTAATCAGATTTATTAATTTAAACCAAATATTAAACCACATGATGGATATAGTATAATGACCGGACAACAGTATATTTCCCAGTTCTTCCTTCCTGCCCTTTGTGTTATTTTTTACTTTACTTTAACATATTTTATTTTTACTTTAACCTATGCTATATACACATAGTACAATTCTACTATTTTTCCTTTGGACAGTTTAGCAACCTACAGCCCCGTGCAAACCAGTTTGTTTTCCATGTTTATGGGTCTGTTTCTCTCTTTTGTGTTGTTAGAAGTCTTTTTTTTCTGTTGTTTGCTCGTTTTTTAGATTCTACATGTAAGTGAAATATAAATGAAATTATGTGGTATTTGTCTTTCCCTGTCTGATTTCACTTAGTATAATACTCTCTAGGTTCAACCATGTTATCACAAATATGCAAGCTCTGATTCTTTTTTGTGGCTGAGTAATAATTCCATTGTGTATGTATACTACATCTTATCCATTCATTTATCAGTGGACACTATTGTTGCTTCCATATCCTGGCAATTGTAAATAAATACGGGAGTGCAGATATCTTCTTGAAGTAGTATGTTTGTTTCTTTGGGGGGATACCCAGTAGTAGAATTACTGGGTTGTATAGTATTTCTATTAATTATTTGAGGAACTTGTAGATTGCTTTGCATAGTATGAAAAACAGTGGCGGCAACGCTTTACTTTCCACCATTCTGCCCACTTTTTGCTTGGACTATTTAGGGTTTTTTAATGTTTTTAAGAATGCTTTATATATTTTGGATATTAACCCCTTATTAGACATGTCATTTTGCAAATATTTCTCCCTTTTATTTGGCTGCCTTTTTATCTTGTTGTGGGTTTCCTTCACTGTGCAAACGCTTTTCAGTTTGATGTATTTCTGTTTATTTTTGCTTTTATTTCCTTTGCATAAGGAGATTGATCCAGAAAAGTATTGCTAAAGTTGATATCCAAGATATTACTTTCTGTATTTTCTTTTCAGAGTTTTATGGTTTCAAGTTTTACATTTGGGTCTTTAATCTTTTGAGATTATTTTTGTCTGTAGTGGTCCAGTTTCTTTCTTTTGCGTGTAGCTGTCCAGTTTTCCCAGCAGCATTTATTGAAGCAGATGTCTTCCCCATTGTATATTCTTGCCTCCATTGTCATAGATGAAGTGTAGTGTAGTGTGTGTGTGTGTGTGTGTGTGTGTGTACAGACACGCACATACACATATAGGTTTATCTCTGGACTCACAGTTCTGTTCCATTGACC
Organism: Lynx canadensis; assembly: GCF_007474595.2. Lineage (NCBI taxonomy): Eukaryota > Metazoa > Chordata > Mammalia > Carnivora > Felidae > Lynx > Lynx canadensis. The sequence goes on along the minus strand of NC_044313.2, from coordinate 78,195,973 downwards.
TACGTATGTATTTTTGCAACAGTATCATACTGTTTTGATTACTCTGTCTTTGTAGTATTTCTGGAAATTTAGGATTGTGATACTTCCAGCATTGTTCTTTCACGACATTGCTTTGGCTATTTGAGATCTTTCATGGTTCCATACAAATTTTAGGATTTTTTGTTCTAGTTTTGTGAAAAACAGTATTGGTATTTTGATAGGGATTGCAGATCTGTACACTGCATTGCATAGTATGGACATTTTTTTTAATTATTTTAATTTTATTTTTGAGAGAGAGACAGAGCATGAGAGGGGGAGGGGAAGAGAGAGAGCAAGGGAGACACAGAATCTGAAACAGGCTCCAGGCTCTGAGCTGTCAGCACAGAGCCCGACGTGGGGCTCGAACTTACAAGCTGTGAGATCATGACCTGAGCCGAAGTCGGATGCTCAACCGATTGAGCCACCCAGGCGCCCGTTTTCTGTTTTGTTATTAACGCAACAGATTTATGTGATTGATTTTGTATCCTGCAACTTTACTGAATTCATTTATTAGACCTAATAGTTTTTTGCTGGTGTTTTTAGCTTTTTCTATATGTAGTATTATATCATTTGCAAGTACTGACAGTTTTATTTCTACTTTACCAATTCAAATGCCTTTTATTTATTTTACTTGTCTGATTGCTGTGGTTAAGAATGCCAGTACTATGTTGAATAAATTGATGAGAGTGGACATTCTTGTCGTGTTCCTGATCTCAGGGCAACAGCTTTCAGATTTTCACCATTGACTATGACATTGATTGATTTGTGTATATTGAACCATCTTTCCATCCCTGGAAGAAATCCCACTTAATTGTGGTGAATGATTTTTGAATATTGTTGGATTAAGTTTGCTAGTATTTTGCTGAGGATTTCTTTTTGTGTGTGTGTCTTTGTCTGGTTTTTCTATCAGACTAATGCTGGCTTCAGAGAGTAAATTAGGAAGCATTCCTTCCTTTCTCTGTTTTGGAATAGTTTGAGAAGGATAAGTATTAAGTCTTTAAATGTTTGGTAGAATTCACCTGTAAAGCCATCTGGTCCTGGTCCTGGACTTGTGTTTGTTGGGAGTTTGTTTGGTTTTTTTAAAGTTTATTTTGACAGAGAGCTTGCATGAGCCAAGGGGGACAGAGAAAGAGAGCATCCCAAGCAGATTCCACGGTGTCAGTGCCGACCCTATTGCGAGGCCTGATTCTACGAACTGTGAAGTCATGACCTGACCAAAATCAAGAGTCGGATGCTTAACTGACTGAGCCACCCAGGTGCCTCTGTTGGGAGTTTTTTAACTTCCAGTTCAGTTTCATTTCTAGTAATTTTTTACCAGGTTTTTCTGGTGTTCTAGGAATTTATGTTATTTATTTTTATTTATTTATTTATTTATTATTTATGTGTCTATGTTCTAGGAATTTATTCATTTTTTTCTAGATTGTCCATTTTTTCTAGGTTGTCCAGTGTAATTTTTATAGTAATATAATCCTTTGTACTAATGTGTCATTTTTAACTTAGCTTCATTTCTGATTTTATAGTTGGAGTCTTTTCACGTTTTTTTCTTGATTAGTCTGGCTAAAGGTTTATCAATTTTGCTTATTTTTCAGAGGACCAGCTCTTAGCCTCATTGATATTTTCTTTTTGTTTCTTTTAGTCTTTATTTCATTTATTTCTGCTCTGATCTCTTATTTCCTTCTTTTGTGCTAACTTTGGTTTTGTTTGTTTTTCTTTTTCTAGTTCCTTTAGATGTTAGATCATTTATTTGAGTTATTTCTTGATTTTTGAGATAGGTCTTTATCACTATAAATTTCTCTTAGTATTGCTTTTGCTGTGTCTCAAAGATTTAGGACTGTTGTGTTTTCATTTCTGTCCAGATATTTCTTGATTTTGTCTTTGATTTCTTCATTGACCCATTGGTTGTTTGGTAATGTGTTGTTTAAACTTACATTTAGATTTTACATTTGTGTTTCTTACAGTTTTTTTCTTGTAACTGATTTCTAGTTTTATCCTTTTTTGGTTGGAAGAGATACTTGATATGATTTCATTCATCTTTAAATTGTTGAGACTTGCTTTGTGGTCCAGCATGTGATCTGTCCTGGAGAATGTTCCATGTGCACTTGAAAAGAATGTGTATTCTGCAATTTGTGGGTAGAATGTTCTGTAGATGCTGTTATGTCCATCTGGTCTAATGTGTCATTCAAAGCCACTGTTCCCATATTGGTTTTATGTTCTAGCGATTTATGCATTGATGTAAGCGAGTTGTTATAGTCTACCATAGTATTAGTGTCAGTTTCTCTTTTCATATGGTAATTTTCCTTATATGTTTGGATCCTCTTTACATTGGGTGAATATATTTTTTCAATTGTTATATCCTTTTGTTGGGTTTGATCCTCATCCCTTTGTTATTGTTAATGACCGTTTTTTTTTTTTGTTACCGTCCTTGTTTTAAAGTGTATTTTGTTTTTTTGATAATCCCTGGTGCTTTTAGAATTATTATCATTTGCTTAAAGTTTTTTCCATTCCTTCACGTTCAGTATCTTTGTTTCTTTAGTTCTGAAGTGAGTCTTTTGTAGGCAAGATATAGTTGGGTCTCGTTTTTTTATCCATTAAGTCACCCTATGTCTTTTTATTGGAACATTTAGTTCATTTACATTTAAAGTAATTGTTGATAGGTATGTACTTACTGCTATTTTGTTAATTGTTTTCTGGTTGTTTTGTAGTTGTTTTCTGTTCCTTTCTTCTCCTGCTCTCTTTCTTTGTGGTTTGATGGTTTCTTTAGTGTTTTGCGTGGATTCCTTTCTCTACATTTTTTTGTGCATCTGTTAAATGTTTTCAGTTTGTGTTTACCATGGGGTTAAGGTACAATATCCTACGTGTATGGTACTCTATATTATGTTGAAGGTCGCTTAAATTTGAACATACTATAAAAGCACTAAATTTTTACTTCCTCTTCCGTGTTTTACGTATGTGATGTGACATACCTTTTATTTTGTGTATCACTTGAGTAATTTTTGTGGATATAATTGATTTTACTATTTTTTGCATTTTAACTTCCATAGTGACTTTATAAGTAACTAATCTACTACCTTTACTATATGTTTGCTTTTACTAGTGAAATATTTTTCTTTCTTAATTTTCCTACTTCTACTTGTGACCTTTTGCCTCCACTTCAAAGAGTTCCTTTAACATTTCTTTTGAAGCCGGTTTAGTGGTGATGAACTCTTTTAACTTTGTTTTCTTTTGAAAACTCTTTATCTCTTCAATTCTAAGTGATAGCGTTTCTGGGTAGAATATTTTTTTTGTAGGTTTTTTTCTTTACAGCACTTTGACTACATCATACCAGTCTCTTCTGGCCTGTAAAGTTTCTGCTGAAAAATCAGTGATAGCCTTATAGGGTTTTTGTTATGTGTAACTGCTTTTCTCTTTCTGCTTTTAAGACTATCCTGGGGCGCCTGGGTGGCTCAGTCGGTTAAGCGTCCGACTTTGGCTCAGGTCATGATCTCACAGTTTGTGGGTTCGAGCCCCACGTCGGGCTCTGTTCTGACAGCTCAGAGCCTGGAGCCCATTTCAGATTCTGTGTCTCCTCTCTCTCTCTGCCCCTCCCCTGTTCATGCTCTGTCTCTGTCTCAAAAATAAAAAATAAACAGTAAAAAAAGAAAATTAAAAAAAAAAAGACTATCTTTTATCTGATTTGTGTCAATTATGTGTCTCAGTGTGGGCCTCCTTGACTTCATCTTGTTTGGGGCTCTCTGTGCATCCTGGACCTAGGTGTCTTTTCCTTCTCCAGATTACGGAGGTTTTCAACTATTATTTCTTCAAATAATTTTTCTGCTTCCTTGTCTCTCTCTTTTTGTGGGTACCTCTATAGTATAAATGTTACTTGGCTTGATGATGTCACAGAGCTCTTTTAACTTACCCTCAATTTTTTCTTACACTTTTTTATTTTTGCTGTTTGGCTTGGTTGCTTCTGTTAACTGTCTTCAGGATTGCTAATCCATTCTTCTGCGTCCTCTAATCTATTGTTGAAGAAGTATTCTAATGTATTTTAAATTTCAGTTATTCTATTCAGCTCTGAGTAGTTCCTTTTCATATTTATATTTCATTGTTGAAGTTTAGGTTACTTCATTCACTCTTCTCTCAAGTTTGGTATCTTTATGACCATTACCTTGAACCATATGTGGCACATTGGCTTATGTTTATTTCAGTTAGCTCTTTTTCTGTTGTTTTGTCTTGTTCGTTCAAATTTATTTTATTTTTTAATTTTTTAACGTTTTTTATTTTTGAGACAGGGAGAGACAGAGCATGAACAGGGGAGGGTCAGAGAGAGGAGACACAGAATCTTAAACAGGCTCCAGGCTCTGAGCCATCAGCCCAGAGCCTGACGCGGGGCTCGAACTCACGGACCGCGAGATCATGACCTGAGCCAAAGTTGGTCGCTCAACCGACTGAGCCACCCAGGCGCCCCTCAAATTTTATTTATAATGTTTATTCATTTTTTGAGAGGCAGAGAGGCACAAAGCACGAGCAGGGGAGGGGCAGAGAGAGAAGTAGACACAGAACCTGAAGCAGGCTCCAGGCTCTGAGCTGTCAGCACAGAGCCCGACGCGGGGCTTGAACTCACAAACCGTGAGATCATGACCTGAGCTGAAGTCAGATTCTTAACTGACTGAGCCACCCAGCTGCCCCTGTCTTGTTGTTTAATTTGGAACATATTCCTCTGTCTCCTCATTTTGTCTACCTCTCTGTTTCTATGTAATAGGTAGGTCAGCTATGCATCCTCATCTTGAAAGTACTGCATTGTGTAGATAGGGTTCTTTTCCCTGTTGTGCAGTCCCTCTGGTCACTAGAACCCGATGCTTCAAGGGTTGTCCTATTATTGCTGAGCTGTGATTGCTGTGAGCATGCTGATAGGTGTATCTTGCACTCTGTTCAGCTACCTGTAATGACCCGCTTTGCCTGCCTGCATGCACACTGGGTGGGAATCTTTCTCCCTGTCTAGCCAAGAGGCTTAGCTGCACCATGCCAGCTTGCTCACAGGTTGAGCCGTACTCAGCCTGGTTGGTCTGCATTTAGCTGCTGGGACAGCTTGGGTGCACTGATCACCGCTCCCTGCACGGCCAACTGAGAGTCTCACCTGCTTGAGCTGTAGGTGCGTTGGTGTGTGCGGTTTAGCTCCCCACCTCCCCAGGGCTGAGTCACTTTGGAGAGGCACTTTCCTCACCGGGGCTGCCTGCCAGGTGGGTGGGCTGGGAGCGGTTTTGGAGAAGCACCCTCCTGGGTGGGTTGATGGAGTAGGTCTTTAGAGGAGCACTGGGTGGGGTACATGTGGTAGAACGTAGATGCAGAGTGTTTGTACTGGCTTGTATAAATGTCTGGCCAGGCTCTGGGAGGGCAAAGAAAAATAGTGCCTTCTAGCTTCCTCGTTTTTGGAAAAAGCTTCTGCAGATCCCCACCCTTCCTGCACACATCCTAAAATTAGTCAATAAATTTTCATGTATACCCCCAGGTGCTTTTCAAATGACTGCTTTTATGCTGGGATTATAATAGTGATTTTCTTCTAACACATTAGGCATGGCACTTGTTGTGTTCTAGTTTTTATGGCTCCTGGTGAAATTGTCTTTATTCCTTGTCTGTAATGTTTCTTTGTTCGCTGGCTGCACTTAGGATTCTCATTCTTCTCTCTCTCTTCAGCGGTTTTAATATGTTGTGCATTGTTAGGCTTTTGGGAGGCATTTATGCTACTTGGTATTGTTGAGCTCCTTGGATCTTAAGTTTGTTTTCTGTCATTAATTGGGAGAAATTTTAAGACACTATTTCTTGGGGTTGCCTGGGTGTCTCCGTCGATTAAATGTTCAGCTCTTGATTTTGCTCAGGTCATGATCTCACAGTTCCGTGAGTTCGAGCCCCATTGGGCTCCATGCTGATGGTGCAGGGCTTCCTTGGGATTCTCTCTCCCCTTCTCTCTGCTCTTCCCCCACTCATGCTGTTTCTGTCTCTTTCAAAATAAATAAACTTTAAGACACTATTTCTTAAAGTGTTTTCTGTTCCATTCTTGACCCCACCCCCCCAGGTCCCAATTATGCATATGTCAGAACAGTTATTATATTTCACAGCTTTCTAATGTTTTGTTTTCTGTTTTTCATTTTTTTTTTCTTCTCTTCAGTTTTAGTTGGCTAATTTCTATTGACCCATTTTCAATTCGTTTATTCTTTCCTTACCGATGTTAACTGCCGTTCAGCCTGTGAAGCTTATTTTTCGTCTGTTATTAATTTTTTATTTCTAGATTTCCATTTAGTTCTCTCTGCTGAAATTATCCATTTGATTTTGCATATAATCTTTTCTGTTAGAGTCTGAAACATATTAGTTATAAGTAAATCTTCTTAGGTAGTTTCAACATCTCTGCATATGTGACTCTGGTTCTGATGGTTACTTTGTATCTTAGTAGTATCTGGTAGTTTCTTTTCGTATGCTTTGTAAATATGTTTTGAAATGCGTATATCTTGGGTCAGACTCTAAACTGAGGTAACTAGATTCTGGAATCTGGGCATGACTTTCCTGCTAGGCCTTTAGCCCAGGGGTTGTTTAACTGTTAGGAGTTGGGCAGCATGTGAGGGCTACTGTTTCTGCTATTACTCACAATGCATCACAGGCTTCAAGTTTCTATAGAGACACCTTGTGTTTTAGGATACGGGTTTCTTTACAGCTATGTCTGTTCATTTCTGAGTTTTAAGGGTTCTCTTTGCTTTCTGTCTCAGAGACAGTCTCGTTCCATGTATTTATTTATCTCCTGTCCATCTATCAGCAATATTCTATTGATACTGTTCCGCCACGCTTGTTAGCTTGGTGGTGAGAAGTCGTTGACAGAATGTGTCCTCTTTCTCCAATACAGCCTCAGTGTTAGGTCTGACCTTGTGGCCGTGGCCTTCTTGGTTCTCTTGCCCCACCCCCAACCCCAGCTGTACTTGGTGACTCAGTGCATAATCCTGCCCTTCCCCCAGGAGTAGTGTAAGTGCCCAGTGGGGTTCGCAGAGACAAAGCTGGTAAGAAGGGGCAAGTCTCAACATCTGTGGTCTGAAGGGGTTTCACACTGTCGTGTCCGTTCACACTCAGGTCTTCATTAATAAATGTGACCCCTATTCTGGTTGAGTTCTTACCTGTGGTGCACCTCAGGCAAAAACATACATTTTGTCTCTTCCTAGATTTGGGATACTTGGGTGCTTTGTGACCTTGGCTCTCCTGTAAGTTAGGGGGGAGAAAAGTTGTGAATTTGAAGTTAGTCTGGCTCATTTTCATCGTAGGAATGAGTGGTTTTCTTATTTGGTTTATATATCCTGGGGTAGAAGCTGAAGTCAACCCATGTTTTAATACTTTCAGTATTTATGTATACTGTGTTGCTTCGTAATCATAAAGAACATTTATCCATCATGTTTCAAGCCCTGCATCTCTAACTCTTTAGTTAAGCATAAGCTGTGACACAAAATAGTTAAATTTTTGACTCCAGTATACTTTTTTACATATTCTAATACATTCTAGTAATAACCTTATTTTCAGTTTTGGGACTATGTCATGTTTGTGTAATATTTAACTTTCTAAAGAAAAAGAACAGTGTTTTATTTTTTTTAGTATTTATGACACCCAGAACATTTCAAGGCATAGGGTATTAATAAAGTAAAACAAGCATGATGTTGTTTCATTTTTCTTTCTTGTACAAAACCTAACCCAAAGTAATGTACACAGTAGGCATATTGTAACAGATACTCAACAACGAACCTTCAAGAATTAGTTCCCATGTTTCTTTCCTGTGCCACTCCAATTCTGACCACTTCAGACTGAGCAAAAAATGTACTGTTTCAGGGGTCACTGTCATTTGGGGATGTGACTGTGGACTTCTCCTGGAGGAGTGGCAGTGCCTGAACCCTGCTCAGAGGACCCTGTACAGGGACGTGATGCTGGAGAACTACCACAACTTTGTCTCATTGGGTAAGCAATCTGCACGCCAAACTTTGTATAGCATGCGTTTTGTTTCTTAGATACCAAAACATTTGGTCTTTTGTGGTTAATATTGTTGGGACTTTTGCTTCAGGAGTCTGAGGTGGTTAATCTCTTTTGAGCACGAGGAAGAATATTTGTATTTTCACATCCCATGAAAGGTTTAAATGAGCCCATCATGGTCCACCTCCTGAAAGTATACCTTCTCCCTCCTTTAGAATTGCTGTACCCATGCAGCTTTGCCCAAATTCTGTGTCATTTTTCCTTTTACAGGGTTTCTCATTAACAAGCCAGAGGTGATCTTCAGATTGGAGGAAGGGGAAGAGCCATGGATAGTAAAGGAAGAATTTCTGTACCAGAACTACCCAGGTGAGTTAGTGAGTACCAGGAAGGTTAGTGAGGAAGCCAGGAGAGATTACAATCTAAGTGGTCAGTTTAGGAGTTGGACACTTCAAATGTTTTCTAAGAATCTCTTAGTGGCACCTACTTTTCAAGTAGAGAAAGGATATGTATATGATAAAATTGAAAGCGAAAAGGGTAATGCCTGAGAATGACCGTATGCTGGTTTTCTGATTATTCAAAGCTCCGGGTCCAAGGGTATCGTTTATGCAGACGAGTCAAGTGATAAAGGGTTTTTTGTGTGTGTTTAATAGCACAAAGCTAAAACTTAGAAAGGTAATAAAATCTAAAATTTGGTTCTTGAGGAGGAGGGAGGAAATAATATTTTCACTGCTACATGTAGTACTTGATACTATTTAAATAAGTAGGCAATAAATTAATGGGATTACAAGCTTGTATTAGATTAAACTACTGTAACAAAAGCACAGCCATTGTTATTTACAAGATTACATCTTTGTACCTAAAAACAATGGGAAAAAGACCATTATGTGCCGGAAGAACATTGCTAAAATGAAACCCTCAGTAAATCCTACAAAGTAGAAATAGGACGTTCCCTAGTTGTAGTCTGATAAAACCAGAAATCAGTAACAAAATTATGAAGCTCAGAAGACAAACTAATTCTTTTTCTTTTGCATTTGTATTTCTTCCTTGTAAACTTCTAATATTTCTCATGTTCTTAGTTTACATCAATATCAGGTAGAACTACATCCCCTCATATTTTGCTTTATTCTAGTTCCTAATTGTAGTTGGTGAGAGGTTTTTTTGTTGTTGATGGTGGTGGTTTTGTTTGCCTTAGAACGTCTTTTCTTTCAGTAGTAAAAAAGACAAAGTAAATCTGTGTTACCCCTATTATTTATTTAATGAAATTTAAATTAACTTGCCTTTTGCATTATGCATTATGGCCACACTTGCCATACTCCATTATGGCCTTATTTGGCTGCTGCAATCTTATTTTTATCTTGCTTACACTCATGCTAAACACCATTTGATCCCCTCATCAAATATCACTTAAACATACTCTAATCATTCACACCTTTCTGCATTGTGTGCTTTCTCTGACTGAATACTAAATGAGCTAATGAATGAAAAGTCCTCAGAACAGTGTTTAGTATATAAATAAAACATTTTTATTGTTATTATGTTGAATAATATAATATTATAGTGTAGGTTATAATACAAAAATAACCTATAATAGTATAATAACCTATAATAGTATAGGTTAAGTGTATCTGCTTCCAAGAAACAGACCTTGAATGTTTGAGCCAATGTAATCTCTTCTTTCTCAGAGTGTCCAGCATGCAGTGGGTCTTTCACAAGAAACAAAAGCAAAATCATGATGTTTCCTTATTGTATCTATCTTTTTTCACACCTGATGAATGATATTACAGAAAATGGCAATCATGGTACTCTTTCTTACTTTGGTATATAACCTGAAATAGACATTTCATAAGCACGTGTTGATTGGAATCAAGTAGAAGAAAAATTTCATATTCTGCAGACATTGTGAGGGAACTCATTCTGATTACTTGCATGAACCTATAGTTCTGATTCATCGGGTATAAAAAGGCATAGTGTCAAAACATTTGTGTTTGAAAAAATTCTCCAGGTAATACTGATACGCACAGCTTGTTGAAGTCTATTAATTTAAAATTACTCAGGTTCAAAGGAAATCAGAGAGTTAACAGCACTTGTTATGAGCAGTGGTTATAAACTATGGTCTGCAGACCTACCACATGTTATTGTAAATAAAAATGTTTTTTTTGCAACACAACCATACTCATTTGTTTACATATGATCTTTGGCGGATTTCATGTACTAATAGCAGAACTCGATGTTGTGAAAGGCAGGTATGGCCTGCAAAGCCTAAAATGTGTACTGTTTTGCCTTCTAAGGAAGTTTGCCATCCTCTGGATGGAAAAATGAGGATTAAATTACGTGAAACATTTTAAATTCAGTGTTTACTTAAGAAAAATTTGTTGTATTCCCTCAAATCTAAGAAGCCATAGTTTGTAACTGGACCATTATGTGATGAATCACTAAGGTAAAATATTATATTGTGATTTGTTGATCACAGATATGTGATCAATTATAACATGCATTCTGAGTTTAGAACTTAAATATATGTGTATCATATTAGGTGAGATACAGTATGTTACAAAGCAGTGGTATTGTTGTGTTAAAACAGTTGATCTACGTAGGAACTACTTTTAGATTTAGGATAAATTTTGAAAGTCTTGAAGAAGATTTGAAAAGGAATTCTTGAAATTTTGGAAAAATAGTGCTACTTTGTCTTTTTTTCTAGATACTAAATTGACTATATCCTAGCCTTGGCTCTGAGTGAGGGAACACACTTTGACCTTGTAGTCACGAATGAGTACTTTAATGAGACAACTGACTAAACTGGAGCAAAGGATATTGACTGGGGAGTTGTAGAACGGCAGCTTGAAAATCTGATATGCAGGGGGCACCTGGGTGGCTCAATTGGTGAAGCTTCCAACTTTGGCTCAGGTCATGATCTCACAGTTCATGACTTCGAGCCATGCATCGGGCCTGCTGCTGTCAGCTCAGAGCCTGCTTCGGATCCTCTGTCCCCTTCTCTCTGCCACGCCCCCACTCACGCCGTCTCTCTCAAAAAGGAATAAACATTAACAACAACAACAAAAATCTGATGCGCATTTAGTTGGTGTAAATTTTGTTTGTCTGAATGGTGACTTGTAACAGTTTCCATGTAGTACATGCTTCAGGCCAGTGGCACTTTTTTCAGCTCGGGGTAGACTTTGTTGCACTGGGCAGAAAATGTGGACAATACTTTTTAAAATGGTAAATCAACGTAAACATTACTCATTTTCTGGGATTTGGTTGAAAAAATATGATCCTTAAATTTTGATAATAAATAGAAATGTGGAAATGTGAGCTGTGAACTGTAAAGCAAAATTAAGTATTAGTATTTTGGCACAAGAGTGTTGTTTCAAGGAAAAGCAAGTGAACATAAACGTGTCATGGTAGGTTCACCTATTGAATAGCTCCAGTAGAGCGATATGAAGGTATCAGAGCCAAAACAGGGTGATACATCCGATCTATATTGGCACAAGATTACTTAATGTTGTCATTGTTTTATACTTTCTGTTGGCTGTTGGTATTCCTGTGAATCATAGTTGGGAGGGGAGTTATAATGCAATCAGTGACTCTACTTAAACATCAGCCAGTTGGCTCATTCAGCAATTTACCTTGCTATTAATGCATAGGAGGAAACTTCAGCTGGAAGAATGAAAACTTGTTTAGATGTTACTAGAACAATATAGGTTTGAGAGTATGAGGTCTACTCTGTAGTCTCTCTCCTTAATGTCTCATGTTTTCCCTCTGAACACCTTTGTCTACTGGTTTTTCTTGTCACTCCAATTACTTTTTATTAGCTCGGTTGGACCCATCTTATGTTCTGTGATTTTTCTCCTACTGAATCTGTCACTCCTATAGAATCTTCCATCCACTGTACACTGCTAATTGCATTTATATCTTCATTTCTGTTTTAAATGTTTTATTTATAAAGGGCTAAATAATTACATGTCCTTGTGTTAATAGCTTTTCTCCCTTTTTCCACTTACGTTTTCTTGAACTAGATGGGAAAAAAGGCACTTTGATCCTAAGAGACTACCAAAACCAAAAGTCAAGTATATAATAGGACATTTGTATCTTAATCCAGTTCCATTAGAACTGTGAGATCTTATGGTCTGTTCAATATTTTCATTTCTAGAAGACAACAAAGCTCATTACCTAACAGAGAGAATCCAGGAAAACCAAGACAAATATTTGCCACAAGTTGCATTTAAGAACAAAACACTGGCCTCAGAAAAAGTTCATGCTTTAAGAAAACCATCTAATATGAGTGCAAACTTTGTTCCTTCAAGAAAAATGTCCTGTAAATACGACTTACATGGAGTGAGTTTGAAAAATATTTTAATATCAATTGGTAGTAATAGAAATTCTTCAAGAAAAAAATATGGCATTTTAAATGTATATGAGAAATTACTTGATATTAAGCAGGAAAAACCTCATGCTCAAGAGATTTCTTGTGAAAATAATCAGAATGAGAAAACCTTTGGGCATAAGAATGGTATTATTCAGCACCTAAATACTCAGACTTCAGAGGAGACTTTAAAATATAATGATGGTGGAAAACCCTTAGGAGAAAAGACCATAATAATTCCACACAGGCAAAATGACATAGGAGAGGAACTCTGTGAATATAAGGAACATGGGGAAACCTGTGAGATATCATCTCTGTTGAAATGTCATGCGGTCTGCCCAGAAATAAAACAATCCAAAAGCAATCAAATGGAAAATAATTTCAGTAAGATGTCACACTTCACTCAAGTTCAGAAAAGCCAGAGAGGTGAGTGTCTATTCAAATGTAATGAGTGTGGGCAAACATTCAACTACAAGTCAAATCTCACAGCGCATCAGAGAACACACACAGGAGAGAAACGCTGTCAACTTAATTCACGTAGGAAGACCAGTCACAAATCAGTTCTCACAGACCATTGGAGGACACATACAGGGGAGAAACTTTATAAATGTAGTGAATGTGGGAAGTCCTTTTACAAGAAGTCATCCCTCATTCGACATGAGAGAACATACACGAGGGGGAAGCCCCATGAATGTAATGAAAGTGGGAAAACTTTCACCTTCACTCAACATCAGAGAACTCATACAGGAGAGAAACGCTTTCAGTGTAATGAAGACAGTAAAACTTTCTGTCAGCAGTCAGACATAAAGAGACATCAGAGGATTCACACAGGGGAGAAACGCTTTCAATGTAATGAATGTGGTAAAACTTTCCATTGGCAATCAGACATTAAGCTACATCAGAGAACTCACACAGGAGAGAAACCTTTTCACTGTAACAAGTGTGGTAAAACTTTCTATCGGCAGTCAGATGTTAATGCACATCAGCGAATTCACACAGGAGAGAAACGCTTTCAGTGTAATCAGTGTGGTAAAACTTTCTATTGGCAGTCAGACGTGCATGCACATCAGAGAACTCACACAGGAGAGAAACCCTTTCAATGTAACAAATGCGGTAAATCTTTCCATAGGCAGGCAGACGTTAATGTTCATCAGAGAACTCACACAGGAGAGAAACGCTTTCGATGTAATGAATGTGGAAAAACTTTCTACCGGCAGTCAGACGTTAATGCACATCAGAGAATTCACACAGGAGAGAAACCCTTTCAATGTCATCAGTGTGGTAAAACTTTCTATCGGCAGGCGGACGTTAACGTGCATCAGAGAACTCACACGGGAGAGAAGCGCTTTCGATGTAATGAATGTGGTAAGACTTTCTACCGGCAGTCAGAAGTTAATGTACATCAGAGAACTCACACAGGAGAGAAGCCCTTTCAGTGTAATGAATGTGGTAAAACTTTCTATCGACAGTCCGATGTCAATGCACATCAGAGAATTCACACAGGAGAGAAACCTTATAAATGTAACGAATGTGGGAAATCTTTTTACGAGAAGTCATCCCTCACTCGACATGAGAGAACTCACACGGGAGAAAAACCCTATGAATGCCAGGAGTGTAGGAGAACTTTCTGCCAGAGGTCAGCCCTCACTCAACATCAGAGAACTCACACGGGAGATAGACCCTTTCATTGTAATGTGTGTGGCAAAACTTACCGTCATCTCTCAGCTTTCAATGTGCATCGGAGAACTCACACAGGAGAGAAACCCTTTCAGTGTATTGAATGTGAGAAATCTTTTCTTACAAAGTCGACTCTTATTAATCATCAGAGGACTCACACAGGGGAAAAGCCCTATGAATGTAATGAATGTGGGAAGAGTTTCCGTCATAAATCTACCCTCACTACCCATCTGAGAACTCACTCAGGAGAGAAACCTTATAAATGTTGTGAATGTGGAAAAGCTTTCGGGCGGAAATCAGCCCTTACAAATCATCAAGGAATTCACGTAGGGTAGGAACCCTATGGCAGAAATGTGCTATGTTTTTCCCAATACCCATTTCTCTTTCTTTATGGTTACACAACTAGTCCAGATTTGCTAGCCTGTCTTCCATACACATGAGGCCATATGACCTGTGACTCACAATATGGGCCCAAATTCCAAGCCTGTAAAAGACCTCATTTGGAATTTTTCCTACTTTCGTTTTTCTTTCCTTATCAGGGGGTAATGGAGATATCCTCAGGACAACGTGGAAGCTAGTCATTAGAGATTACAGATTCTTAAGTTGGGAGAAACCAGGGTCCTGGGCAGAGTTTTGCCTTCACTAACATCACTTCGTAAGTCTTGTCGTAGACGAGAAATAATTTTTTTTTCAGCCATTACATGTTTAGAGCTTTCTGTTGTCATAGTGTATGCTAGCCATGCTTTATCCCATCTATCCTGTGAATCTAATGAAGGTATGAGAAACACTGTAGGTCAGAGAATTCATTAGGGGAGAAACCGCTCTCAATATCCTGCATTTTAATAAACCTTGATCAACAAGCCAAACATTTTATAAATCAGAAATTTACAGTGGAAAACCCCAAAAATGAATGTAGGAAAATTTTCACAGTCTGATTGTCCAGTAGATAATTGAGAGTAGAATAAAGCTAACAACCTGAAAAACATTTCAAGAGTTATATATCAGAATACGTAACAAAAGAAAATTGTCAGTTTAGGAAACGAGGAAAACATCCTTACCTAAAAATGATCTTATTCTAGAAGCGATGTTTCGGATGCAGTATTAAATAACTTACAAATAATATGACACAGGATGTTTATTTAACGGTCTTGCTCATCAAGGAACACATCGCTTTGAGAAAGGCGCGAGTGAGTTGAGTCAGAGCAGCGGCATTAAATGTATATGAGTAGCGTCTGTGCTAGGTCAGGCTTGCACACGACAGTGCTCTTTAACAGCTGTTTTCTGTATCCTTGATTTTTGTTTTGTACTCACAGTAGTTACAGTAGGAGCATTGCACCCTTATCTAAGTAACTTTTGTAATGTACACTACGATTTCTGACACTAAATACTATTGTCCCATCACATATTTACACCTCAACATATATGAATTTTAAAAGGAACATTGAATGCGTGAATGTCATATGTGTTTTCTGCTTTTTGGTGGCATATATAACTCCATATAGACATTGTGAAGAAACTGTCCTTTTAGTAAATCACCCATATAACATTTAATAAAGTCAAGATTTATTGGAAATCTGCAACGATTCAGCACACAGTTGTTTATGATACACATATGAGTTAATTTTCAAAGGTGGCCTTGAACATTAGTACTTTGTACACTGTTCGGATTGAAAGCAGGGCCCATTGAAGACATTTCCCCCATTTTTGTGTTTTCTAAAGGGTATGTTTATGTAAGTTTAAGTGCAAAGTGCAGATATTAATGTGAGCACAGAACTCTCTGCATTTATATTTTTTTGTGGTAGGCTGCCACGTTTCTGCCCTAGAATTATGCATGGTTTCTGCAAACTGTTCTATGCCTGTCACTTACTATTTGAGTGACCTGTGTAGTGATTTAATCTTTCTGCTTCAATTTCATTATCTACCTCACAGATAGTGAACAGTTTGGGTTGATGTTTTCTGTTATTAGAGCCAAAGGCAGTTATGTTTAGAACTTGAACATTAGAAATAAAATAGTCATTCCATAGTATGAAGTGTATTTCTGCTTCTTGAGTTGATACAAGAAGATTCTTTTTAGAACTTTGTATTTTGTCAGGTTTGTCTTTAAAATATATGAAACAAATGTGTTTAGAATAAACAGAATAATCTATTGACCTCTTTGTGTTGTTGATTAAATATGGTGTGAACTAAAAATCCAACTTTTTTTTTTTTTTTTGCAAATGACTAGCCAATGGATCTTTCGCCTGTTCATTCATTTGCCCTTACTTCACTGATTTGAAACCCCTTTTTTTGTATAGACACCCTTTGATGTGGCTATTGCATTTCTAGGCCCTGCGTTCTTGTCCCCGTTCTTGTCATGTCTACAGCTGGTCCATAATCTAGATGGACCAACCACAGGACACCACCCTCCTTCCCTACACTGAAGATTTCACTGCTGTTCACTCTCTGCTTTTTGCCACTGTGTATAAACTCATCGTGAATTTCGGTGGTTCTGGTAACATTTTGTCATCTTCCACACTGTGCCTTGAACACCATTTATTAAAACCAGCAAAATGGTTTTGAGTTATGACCATATTTATATATGTAGCTTTTGTTCTTTTTAGCATCTTATGCTCCGTTCTATTAAAATAACTTCATTCTGTTGAAAGGCATCTTGTTTCTAATTTTTCATTGTTCTGAACAATACTACTTTGGACACTTTGTGTTTATGTAGACTACAGCTGCATCCTCAACCCACAGTAAGAAACACATTTCTGTAAATACAGCCGAGCACTTGTTGATTCAATAAATATTAGTCACTATGTAGAAGGCGTTGTACAACAGTGAATACAACAGAAGTTCTAATCTAATCTTCCCAAGGTTAAATTCCAGTGAGACATAATCAGTGTTGTCAGAAGAGAGAAACCACGGGGCGCCTGGGTGGCGCAGTCGGTTAAGCGTCCGACTTCAGCCAGGTCACGATCTCGCGGTCCGTGAGTTCGAGCCCCGCGTCGGGCTCTGGGCTGATGGCTCAGAGCCTGGAGCCTGTTTCCGATTCTGTGTCTCCCTCTCTCTCTGCCCCTCCCCTGTTCATGCTCTGTCTCTCTCTGTCCAAAAAATAAATAAAAAACGTTGAAAAAAAAATTTAAAAAAAAAAAAAATAAAAAAATAAAAAAAAAAATAAAAAAAAGAGAGAAACCACAGCAGCGATTTGAACAGAAACAACATGATACAAGGAATTGTTAACTTGGTGTACTGTTGTCTAGGGATCTGAAAGGGTATACGGGGAACCCTGAGATATGAAGAAGAATCTGAAAGGGAAAAATAAGAGTCAAGTGTATCCCTAGGATAGCAACTGCAGGCAGCAGCTTCAACCTCTAGGCTGGTAAAATGAAGGGAACAGGGTAGGCATCCCTCAGAGCTGAAGTGCAGAACTCCAAAGGAACCTGTTCCACTGCTGGGGGTATCTGAGCCCAGAGGAATGGCCTCACAGGTCTGGGACCCATATTGGCTGCCTGACGTTGGTACTTCTGATGGGGAAACACTGTAAAAGTGAATTCAGCGCCTTGTCCTCAGAGGACATTACACCTCACCGGGTGAAGAAGCATTGGTAAGGTGCTGACAGCTCAGGACATAGAGGGGAAGCCCACAGGAAACAGGAAGAAGCATGTCCCTCTTCCCTCCACGCTTGCAACCCGCCAGCATATACTATTGGCAAAGTATGACAGCTGGCAAAACAGAAGTGTGGTTACAGTAGAAAAAGTTGGCTCAGCCAGCCTAGTCAAGCGATTAAAGTTAACATAAGTAATACTGACAATTAGTGTCATTCGATAGTATTTAATTTGTGTACGATCTAATAGGATGCAGTGAGAATACAGCCAAAAATGCATAACCTGAGTCAAAGCAGAGAGGAACATCAAACCCATGTTGAGGCACACTCTTTAAAATAAATGACTTGTGGGGCGCCTGGGTGGCTCAGTCGGTTAAGCATCTGACTTCGGCTCAGGTCATGATCATGTGGTTTGTGAGTTTGAGCCCTGCCTCGGGCTCTGTGCTGACAGTTCAGAGCCTGGAGCCTGCTTCGGATTCTGTGTCTCTCCATCTCTCGGCCCCTCCCCTGCTCATGCTCTGTGTCTCCCTGTCTCAATAAATAAACGTTAAAAAAAATTAAAAAATAATAAAATAAATGACTTGTGGCACGACTGGGTTGCTCAGTCGGTTAAATGTCCAACTTCAGCTCAGGTCAGGAGCTCGCGGTTCGTGAGTTTCAGCCCCATGTTGGGCTCTGTGCAGACAGCCTGGAGCCTGCTTCAGGTTCTCTCTCCCTCTCTCTGCCCCTCACCTGCTCATGCTCTTTCTCAAACAGTTAAAAAAAATTTTTTTTAATAAATGACTTGTGATCTTCAAACATGTCATGATCATGCAAGTCAAGAAAACTAAGAAAGTGTCCCAGGTTGAAGGAGACTGAAGAAATAGCAAATTACAATGCAGGATCATGGATTAAATCATTTTTCTGTAAAGGAAATTATTTAGAAAATGGGTGAAACTTGAATGAGGTCTGAGGATGAGGTGGTAGGTATTAGTGTTAGTTTCCTGATTTTGAGGATTGAAATGTGATCATGTATTCTTGTTACTAAAGTATGTGAGGTGTTGGAACATGCTGACAACCTACTCTCGATAATTCAGAGAATAAAAGGTTATTTGCGCTACTCTTGCAAATGTGTTCTGAGTTTAAAATTATTTCCAAAGGCTAATGTAGCTTGTACTTGATAAGTAAATCACCTACTCTTTAACTTAGTTAATAATGTTAAGCTACAAGTTAAAACACAGACTTAGTTAAAAATTGAACTGATTCTAAGAATCTTCCCTATAGGAAGTCCGTGTATTCAGAGCAGAAGAGACAGGACTGTGAGCTGATTACTGTGTGCTTATAACTCATACGTGGATCTTTGGGTCACATTCTTTGAAACAATAAAGGAAATGGGAGGGCATTGGCAGCTGTAACTGGTAACCATGCTTTCTCCTGAGTTGATGGTCTCTCGGCTCAGGCATTTTATTCTTGGGCTGACACTAGCCATTGTACGGGGAGGAAGAGGCATTGTGGATGTCCTGTGGGGAGGAAGGAGTGACTGGGTTATCTTAAGTAAACTTCCCCCCTCTGTGCCCTCTATATAATTACTAAACATATGTTGTCAAACATTTACTAAGTATCAGGCCCTGTGCTATAAGTTATCAAATTTAACTTTTAGTAAGCTAGGGGAGTGTGAATGAATGGCTATATTAGTGATGATGAGAATGTGGATCAGGGAGGAGACATCACTCTATCAACGTCATGTGGAACGTAGGAGCTATGGGTAGGAACCTTGTGGCATCCTTAATGTGACTAGAAATTAGACCCTGTAGACCGTGTTGTCTAATTGTACATTTTAGTTAATTCAGGCTGCTATAACAAAGTCCATAGACTGGGTGGTTTATAAACAGCAGATACTTATTTCTCACGCTTCTGGAGCCTGGGAAGTCTAAGATAACAGCCCTGGCAGATTTTGTGTCTGGTGAGGGCCTGCTTCCTGGTTCATAGAGGTTCGTTTTCTCCCTGTGTCCTCACATGGCAGACGTGGTGAGGGATCCCTTTGGGGCATCTTTTCTGAGGGCACTAATCCCATTCATGTGGTCTCCGCTCTGATGACCTAATCATCCCCCCGAAGGCCCCACTTCCAAATATTAACGACATTGGGATTAGTTACCCACAAAATGATTTTTTTTTTTTGGAGGGAAGGTGACATGGGGCATAAACAATCTATAGCATTATTTCATTTTTATTATTTTTATTTTACAAATAATATTGGAATACATGTATATATTTTTTAATTACAACTATTCCTTTTTTTCTTCCTCCCCTTCCCAGTACAGGGACAGCAGTCCCAATGCAGGCCAGTGAGGGGAAGTGAAGAGGAACAGAATAGTGTGGCTGCTCCCATTACGGAAACACAGGACACTAGGGAGGTAGGGGTTAAGGAGATTATAGATAGAAGAAATGGTTGGCATGGGTGGAGATTGATTACATTGAGGGCAAGATGAAATGTATTGAAACTGGTGGCCAAATTTCTCCCTGTTGAAAGTATTTACAAATATAGAAAGGCAGAAGACTAAGCAGAACCCTGAGGTGTTGACACAGAAATATTTATAGGTGTGTATGTCTACATATGTGTGTAGACACATGCATGTGTACATGCAAATGTACGTGTGTGTGTGTGTGTGTGTGTGTCCTCCATACATGTATTTCCTAGCTCTTTATACTGAGATCGCTCAGAAGCAAGTACATCCTCACAGCAATGAGCACTACCTTCCAGAGTCTGGTGCCTAGATACTACCTTCCACTTAAAGGAAACAGAACTCCTTTGTAAATGGCTGATTCCAAACTTGGGCCAGGGAAAGCGGATGAACCTAAAATATCTTCTCGAGGGAGAAGGCAAAGAGCTGCTCAAGGAATAATGGGGGCATAGCAAAAGTACACAAAAGCCATCTCAAAGATGCTCCTGTTGGCCAAATCTGAAACAATTTGAGCATAAAAACAAATACTAAGAATGGAATATAATCTTTGGTACAAAACAGAAAGCCATGAATCCATATTGATATAGAAATAAATGAATGGGAGAAGGGGAACCTTTTCCTTACTAATATATGTATGAGGAATAATGGAAATAAAAAACCAGTATTTGATAGTGACTGATTCAGGTGAGATTATTAACAGATACTAAGATTGGTGAGTGGATGAGGGACAGATTATTGGCGTAATCTCAGACTATATCTCCACAAATACCAGTTTCAAAGGGGATAATGGTGATTTTTTTTGGCAGGGAAACTTACCAGACACCAAAATGACAAGATAATCAAGGCTAATATCACCACTGTCAACAACGTGTGCCCCACGACGCGACGCATTGATCTATCTTCTCTGTGGTTACTACCAAGAAAGCATGACCTAAGTCTGGTGATGAAACGTAAGATAGACCCAGACTGGTGGCATCCAGGATCAGGAAGGAAAAAGATGTTGGGACAGCTGTTGAGATTTGAAGGGGGTTTGTGGATTTGACAGCAGTGTTCTGTTAAGGTTGATTTCCTGACTTGCTTGTTTGGATGGTGGTTCTGTAGGAAAGTGCCCTCATTTTAGGAAAAGGCATAATGGAGTACTTAGGAACTGTGGTGTATGGTGTCTGTTGTTTGATCTCAAATAGGAAAAGAATGATCATACAAGGATAGTTGATTAAATAGGTACATGCAAAAAGAATGCAGTGAAATGTTAACAGTTGGGGAATCTAGGTAAGGAGGATATCGGAATTTTTGCATTGTTCTTGGAACTTTCGTGAAATTTGAAATTATTTCAAAATGATTCATTAAAGAATTAATTTCTTTGGACCCACCACCTTTACATTGGTAGCCTGCCTTGCTTTAACCATTGCTACTAGTTCAGTGTGTAACCTTTTACATCTTCTTTTACCGTATAGTTAAAACCCACATATATGTATGTAAAAAGAATATATAGTAAGAGTACTGTCTTTAAGATTGTTTTAGTTACGCAAATTTTAAATGACCTCATATAAACATTGATGAAGTCTGATTTATTATCGTAATGTTGAAAGAATACAAGTTCTGAATTATTATTAGTTGTCTGGAATAACAAAATGTTAAAACTGACATCTCAAACGAAGTACAGATTGTCCCTCTGGTTGCCATATGGTAATGATACTTTAGCTAGTAAGCCGAAATGCATTCTGTAATTGTTTGTATCTTGTGAATGAACCCCACTCTTAAATAAGTGCATAGGAAGTTTTATGTGTTATTTGATGATTTGGGCTTCTTTTATTTATTTTTAATTTATTTTCTTTTAAATGTTTATTTTTGAGAGACAGAGTGCAAGTGGGGGAGGGGCAGAGAAAGAGGGAGACAGAAGGTCCAAAGCGGTTCTGTGCTGACAGCACAAAACCTGACGCAGGGCTCAAACTCATGAACTATGAGATCATGATCTGAGCTAAAGTCAGACGCTTAACCAGCTGAGCCACCCAGGCGCCCTAGACTTCTTTTAAATTACAAATTGAAATTGAAAATATCTCTAAAAAAGGGAAGAAAGAAAATGTTTCTTAAAATCTTTAAAAGTCAGGTGCCTGAGTGGCTCAGTTAGTTAAGCGTTCGACTCTTGATCTCAGCTCAGGTCTTTTTTTTTTTTTTTTTCCTTAATGTTTATTTTTTGAGAGTGTGAGCAGGGTAAGAGCAGAGAGAGAAAGAGGGAGACACAGAATCCAAAGCAGGCTCCAGGCTCCAAACTTCAGACAGAGCCCGATGCAGGGCTCAAACCCACAGACCGTGAGATCATGACCTGAGCCAAAGTCAGATGTTTAACTGACTGAGCTACCCAGGTACCCCTCAGCTCATGTCTTGATCTCAGGGTTTTGAGTTTAAGCCCCGCATTGGGCTCCATGCTGGATGTGAAGCCTACTTAAAAAAAGAACCAAAAAAAAACAAAGCAAACCAAACAAACAAAAAACACCCCAAAACAAAAAACTTCAAAAGTCATCTAAATAAAGGAAATAAAAAACCATCATTAGGCAAACAACACATCAATGATTGCTGTAGACACTATCCATTAACAGATACTAATATTAGAAGGCTATAAATTTGAAGAGAAATGGCATAGTTGCATGGCCTGAAATGATCTCCTCCAAGATACTCACAATGTGAAAAGTTGTAACTTTACAGCAGAGGACCCTGGCAGACAGAACTTTACCAGAGTGGTTAACATCTCCAGTAATAAGACACAGCAGCATCATGAACCCCCTGACCGGATGCTCTGAGAAGCACAGGTCTCTTCTGTGGTATTCTTGCCCAAAACATACAATATCCTCCCAATCATGAGAAAACATCAGCCAAACACATTGAGGGACATTCTACAAAATAACTGACCAGTATTCATCCAAGTGTCAAGGCTGTGAAAGATCAGGAAAGACTGAGGAGCGTCCCTCCAATCAGGTGACATTTCCTGCACAGACTGCAGATACCACGTCTTAGAACTCCAGCTCATACTCTCTTCTGAATCTAGGACCAAACCTTCCACAGTCATAGTCCTCGATGGCTTCTGAGAATGGCAACATCTTCCGGGTTTTGCCCACTTCTTGGGAGATGAATAACAAATTCTGATCAGAAATATAAAATATGCTCATTTTTGGACTTCTCTTACTGCTCTTTAGCTCTGGAGAGGGAACTCAGGCTAGAGAGTGTTATCTTCCAGGTCGAATTCCTGTTCATTGTGCTGGGCCTTGGGTCCTTGAGAATGATACACTTGCATAGAAACTTCATCCAGGGTGCCAAAGTCTGACTCTCTAAGGATGCTCAGTTCCCTAGAAACTCAGACTGTATTTTGTATAAACTCAAATGCCACTGGGGACACAGCGTGGTGGGACAGTGCAGGTATGTCCTAGGGACTTCAGTTATGCTGTGTTCTAAGGACTCTGAAGAGACAGCCAGAGATCACAGAAAGATAATGCCCATTTAGTAATCCCTGGTCCCATATCCATCCCAGCACGTCCTGGGGAGCTTGGAAATGCTAAGTGAGCTGAGAGCTCGCACAATGGACCTGTATTCTATAACGCATAGGGATTATATATGTATATATGTATAAAGATATATATATAGCTATATATATAAAGATATATATATAGCTATATATATAAAGTTATATGTATAGAGCTATATATATATATATAAAGATATATATATAAAGATATGTATATATATATATATATATATTTAGAGCTTGGTTTCTGAACATGGGGCACTGTTGCCTTTAATCCTTTTGGTTGGGTCTTTCCTGGGTCTTGGGCAGTTCCCTCACACACATGCTTATCGTCTCAGCAGCTTCCTGTCTGGGCCGCTCTGTCCTTTACCTCGGCCCTGCAAACTTTAGCTGCTCTCATGAATGCTATGTAATGGTGCCCTTTTACCTGTAAGAAGGTAACTTCATCTGGTGTCAAGAACTTACAAATTAAGTACAAGCTTATTTTCTATGCCTCGGAATCTTTTCAGATGATCTATTGAATCATTGTGGTTTCAACCCTTAATACCATTCTGATTAAAAAAAAAACCAAACCTCTGGAGTAGAATTTTGATGCGAACATGATGCATAGAATGTGAATACCCCACCATTCTGCAAGTAATAATTTAGAGGAAGATACTTTGCATAATATACATGAAATGTTGAGAAAATAAAGTATTAAAATACAAGTACCTTATAATGCTCATAGATTAATGTTTTTGAAAACTGCACCCATCCTTCTTTGCATTTATTCTTGTTGTGGCGGAATAGTGGCCCCCAAAGAGGTGCACATCCTAATCCCTAGAATCTGAGAATATGTTACCTTACCTGGCAAAGGAGACTTAGCAAATGTGTTTAGGTTAAGGATCTTGAGATGGGAGACTATCTTGAGTTATCCCAGTGGGCCCAATATAATCACAAGAATTCTTCCAAGGAAAGAGGGAGGCAGGAAAGTCAAAGTCAGAGAGATGTGACAACATGGGCAGAGGTGGCAGTGATATAGGATGACAAGGCAAGGACAGCCTTTAGAAACTCGTAAAGGCAAAGAAGTGGATTCTCCCTCCCATAGAACATCCACAAGGAATGCAGCCCTGACACCTTGATTCTAGCCATGTGATACCTGTTTTGCCCTTCTGAATTCCAATAGCATACTCAACTTGTGTTGTTTTAAGCCACTATGCAGTAATTTGTTACAGTAGCAACAGGAAATTAAAACACCTCTAAACGGTTAATTTTGAATTATGAGGAGTATGAATTTGTTTTTCTTTATTTATCACTTTAGGATAAGTGGGTACGTTTTTATTGAGATATAATTGACATATTAACATTGGGTTAATATGGACTTATATATCTACCAGCTGCTAAGTTTGTACCCTTAAACAACATCTCTCCTGTTCCCTGAACGCCCAGCCCTCAGTAACCAACATTCCACAATCTGTTTTTGTGAGATAAGCTTTTTTAGATTCCATATAACTGTTATCCTGCAGTATTTGTCTTTCCCTTTTTGACTTATTTCACTCCCATAATGACTTCAAGGTCTCTTCATAGAGTTGCAAGTGGACAAGATTTTCTTTCTCATGGCTGGGGAGTAGTGTGTTTTATGTATTTACCACACACCTTCTTTATCCATTCATCAGTTGATGGACACTTACATTGTTTCCATATCTCACGTATTGTGAATAATAATGCAGTAAACATGGGAGTGCATGTATCTCTTCAGTGTCCTGTTTTCATTAAAAAAAAAATTTAATGTTTATTTTGATAGCGCATGCACACGAGTGGGGGAGGGGCAGAGAGAGCGAGACAGAATCCGAAGCAGTCTCCAGGCTCTGAGCTGTGAGCCCAAAGCCTGACATGGGGCTTGAACCCACAAACCGTGAGATCATGGCTTGAGCCAAAGTTGGGCCCTCAACCGACTGAGCTACCCAGAAGCCCCGAGAGAATATGCTTTTATAAAGTACATATTAAAAGTACACAAAAATCAAAGAAAAAAGTATGTACAAAAATTTGTTCAGATTCTTAGTGGAATGTTGTTAAAGAATATTGAGTCTTTCATTGAAAGGGTCAATCTCTTGGGGTGCCTGGGTGGCTTAGTTGTTTGGGCGACCAACTTCGGCTCAGGTCATGATCTCACCGCTTGTGAGT
Organism: Lynx canadensis; assembly: GCF_007474595.2. Classification (NCBI taxonomy): domain Eukaryota; kingdom Metazoa; phylum Chordata; class Mammalia; order Carnivora; family Felidae; genus Lynx; species Lynx canadensis. The sequence goes on along the minus strand of NC_044313.2, from coordinate 78,170,237 downwards.
TGGAGCCCCGCTTCAGGCTCTGTGCTGACAACTCAGAGCCTGGAGCCTGCTTCGGATTCTGTGTCCCGCTCGCTCTCTGCCCCTCCCTCGCTCCTGCGCGCGCTCTCTCTCAACAATAAAACGTTAAAACAAACAAACAAAAAAAACAAAAAAAACAAACACCGGTCAATCTCCATTTCTTCAAGTAATTTTAACGTCACAGAGGAAAATATGTAGACGAATAAAGAAATTTTGTTTTGGACTGTCGATTTTCTGATGTATCCTCAATTATCATTCATTGTTGTGATTTTGATGAACAAGCTTTCTTGATACCGCCCTTGACCTCTGGCTTTTTATTTCCTGAGAGAGTTGCTGATGGTGACAGATCCTAATTTTTTTCATATTCTTTTATTGTATTGATGGAGTCTATTTCATCGTATTTCAAAAAGTGAACTCGACAAGCAGGTTGCTTTCCTTGACAGCTCTAGTCTAAATTGCACACTGGCGTCACATAGAATTCAGCTGCAATCCGCAACTTTTGGGGAGTCCCTGACGGGCTCTGACTGCTTGGGTAACTAGGTCAAGCTCCCCAAACTTCCCACGTGCTAGGTAAAGACTGCACTCTCAGCCACCCTCCAACCACTGGTCGGTGAATCTGCAGGGAAAGGTAGTTTTCTGCCTTTCGGCGCGGACTGCTCACACTGTCCGGTTCTGCGCATGCCTAGTTCTGCGCATGCTTAGTACAGCCTTCTGCCTCTGGGCACTTCCGCCAGGCTTTTCCTCCCCTCCCGTTTTCCTCACTTCTCGCGTGGGAGGCGGTTCCCCGGCCGCCGAATCTCTGCGCTTTTCTGGGGTCAGTGCCTCATGACGAGGGAGCGATAGGTGAGCGCGGGACGGTTGGACGAGGGCCGAGGGGGGCGCTGCGCTGACTGGGAAGTCGCGGGGCGGCTGTAGGCTGTCGGTGCCGGTTCGTGTGGAGGAGGTCCGTGGACCGGTGACGGCGGGATGGGGACGAGTCCATCAGCACTAGAGGTCGGGCCCCCCGGTGCTCAGTCCCTGCCGGAGCGGCCGGGGCCGTTCGCGGGGCCCGGTTCTGGAGGCCGCGGGAGGAGGGCGTGTGCCCGAAGGCGGTGGGAGAGGGACGGGGCTGCGGCCGGGAGGGGGGCGCGAGCGCGTCGGGTGGAGGCGGGGTGGTCCGGGAAGACGGGCGCCCCTGCCTGGGCTGACTCGGTTACCGCCCCGCCTCTTGGTTCTCCTTGTATCCTTCCTGGAGTCTGAGCGGCTCTCCAAGTCGGGTCGGTGACTGCTTCTTGAGGTGTGGTGTTACTCAGTCCGGCATTAGGGAAGGATCTCCAAGAATCCCTTACTTTTTGTCTCATTGAATAGAAACATTGTTTGTTTGTTTGTTTGTTTGTTTGTTTGTTTTTCTTCTCGAAGGTTACTGACTTATTCAGAATCACAGTTTGTTAGTGGTGAAGACTGGAAGTTGTGTCTCCCGACTCCAGAGAGACTGCCTGCTTTTCCACACGAGGAAAGGCAAATTACTTTATAAAAAGATCCTTGTTTTTAAAATTTTTATTTTTGAGAGAGAGAGAATGACTGTGAATGGGGGAGGGGCAGAAAGAGAGGGAGACACAGAATCTGAAGCAGGCTTCATCCAGGTTCTGAGCTGTCAGCACAGAGCCCGACGGGAGGCTTGAATTCACGAACTGTGAGATCATGACCTGAGCTAAGTCAGTCGCCTAACCTACTGAGCCACGCAGGTGCCCCTGTGAAAAGATCCTTTTGAGAAACCCAACCAGGACAAAGAAAACATAGACCTGTCCTTAAAGCACTGCTTTTTATCATTTTCTGTGGAATCACTAACCAAAGGTTTAGTAACAGTAGGAAAATTGATAAACAGAGTAGTCGGGAGTATTTTTTTGTAAGTTTATTATCAAGACAGAGAGAGAAATAGAGCGAGTCAGGAAAGGGCAGAGGGGGAGAGAGAATCTCCACACTGTCAGCACAGAGCCTGATGCAGGCCTTGGTCCCACGAACCCTGAGATCGTGACCTGAACCAAGAATCGAGGCTGAACTGACTGAGCCACCCAGCTGCCCCAGGTCGGGAAGTTTTTTGTTTTTTGTTTTTGTTTTTGTTTTTTCTTTTTACAGTAGTTTGGTGAAGAGTTAATGTTGCTTCACTGAGTATATTGTTTTATTTAAACTAACTTTTTTATTTAAATTTTTTTTTGTGAGCATCAAGAGAGGTTTAAACTGTGAAAAAATCCCCAGGAAGCAAATATTTACATTTAGGTGGTCTTTGAACGTCTGCTGTCCTTTCTGAAGGTCAGAGGAACTGACACGCTTCCTATCTATTGGGTTGTATAGTTTTATAGGGCAGGAGCATTCAGGAGCCGCCAGGCAGGCCAGCTCTTTTAGGACCTCATTCCTCCTGTAACTCAGCACAGCACCAGAGTTGTCTACACTTTTCCAAGACAGCAGAAAATGAACAAATCCCAGGTAAGTTGTTCATTCCCCACTTTATTTTGCGATGGACTTGGTGAATCCCATTGTAATGGGAAATTAGCAATAGATAGAAATCTACCTTTACAGAAAATAGAGAGTAACAGATCAATAGCAAGACTAAGGTGGCTTGTAGATACATACTGATCATTCTATATTTTAGAGCTTCTAAACTGACCTACAAATAACATCTCTGTTGTTTCTGATAACCATGGAGAAAGGAGGACACAGTCTTTTGGATACAGACAGAATTTTTTCAAGACACAAAGACTTCTTGGATGATATCTTTCTTGGTTTTAACATAGGGACACATAGTGAATATCCTTCCTGTGACAGCCCCGAAATGAATGCCTAAAACTGTTCCTCACTGAGAGTAAAAGGGTCTGAGAGAGAGTTCAAGTAGTTAATTTAATGATGGTCATGTTCGATCCTGGTGTAAAACCCGATATGTTCAGAGGAATGAATGGTCTACATGCCTGTTAACAAAAACTCTCCATAACTACTTTAGCCAGGTTGTGTATGCGAGTTTTATAGCAGATGGTTCAAAGTTAAATTCTCTGGTAAATGTGTCTGAGCTTCTCAAATTCATCCTATAGATTTCTGTCTTGGTTTTTCCCTTCCACTTTTTTGGGGTTTGTCCAGGTAAAATTGCCAATGATTTAATTGTAATTGCCTTCCTTCAAGAACTGCTCCATTACTCTTCTGACAGTCTCTCCTGGGGAGTCTTCTTTGTCTCTTCTGTAGCCTTCCTCATTGTACCCCATCATTCAGTTCCAAGTTTGTATCCTTTGTCTACTAGTCATAACGTTTATCTCTACATGTATGCTGGAAAAATAATACTGTTTACTATTTTGAGCACTTCCAAAAAGTATGTAAATTATCTTAATGTTTATATGACAGGCATTTTCTCCCCTTAGTACACTAGTAATTTGAGATCTATCCATAGGAAGTTTATTTATTTACTTTTTTAAGTAAATAGTTTTTTAAAAATTTTATTAGAGTTTGTGAGTGGGGGAGAGGGGCAGAAGGAGAGAGAGAAAGGAGACAGAGGGAGAGAGAGAGAGAATGAGAATATCTTTTTTTTTTTTTTAAGTTTTTTAACGCTTATTCATTTTTGAGACACAGAGAGAGACAGAGAGCATGAGCAGGAAAGGGGCAGAGAGAGAGGGAGACACAGAATCCGAAGCAGGCTCCAGGCACTGAGCTGTCAGCACAGAGCCCAACGCGGGGCTTGAACTCACAAACCGTGAGATCATGACCTGAGCCGAAGTGGGACGCTCAACCAACTGAGCCACCCAGGTGCCCCAAGAATGAGAATATCTTGAGAGAGAGAATATCTTAATCAGGTTCCACACTTAGGGTGGATCTTGACCCAGAGCTGACTCTCACAATCATAAGATCATGACCTGAGCTGAAATCAAGAGTCCGATGCTTCACCACCTAGGCACCCCTGTAGTTTGTTTCTTTTAATGTTGGATTTTCCTGCTATCTGGACACAGTATATCCTAAATACTGTATTTCATTGGTAGATATTCAGGTAATTCCATTTTTCATTGATATAAATACTGCTGTGAATATCCTTGTCATTCTCTATGGTAAATGCAGATGTATCTCCAGACCCTGGAGCATTGCTTCTCAGAGTGAGGACCTTTGCCCAGAAATGGCAGCGTCACCTCGAAACTTGTTTGACATGCAGATTGTGATCCACCATCCCAAACCTACTGGAAGAGAACTTTTGGAGGCCAGGCCCAGTAATCTGTGTTTTTAACAAGATGTCCGTATGATGGTGTTAAGTTTAAGAATCATTGCTCCAATGTCCAGTGATTAATATTTTTGAGTTATAGGATATGAAGATTTCTAATTTTTCTAGGTAAATTGTTATTTATTAGAAAACTACTTTTCCTCCTTTCTCTCCAGATGTAAAAATTATTTTTACATTAAAGGGTGAAAAACTTCATTGTTTAATTTCCATGGGTCTGATTATTTAGTTTGTGCAACTTTCATAAATTTATGGCTTTTTAGGTTGTTTTATTCTACTGAGTTTTGTAAGAATTCCTGTGTATTTTATTTATTTGTTTTTTAAAGTTTAATGGGCATTGAGGAGGGCACGTGTTGGGATGAGCACTGAGTGTTGTATGGAAACCAATTTGACAATAAATTATATTTAATATATATATATAAAATTATTTATTTATTTTGACAGAGACATAAACAGCGTAAGTCGGGGAGGGGCAGAGAGGGAGACATAGAATCTGAAGCAGGTTCCAGGCTCCGAGTTATCAGCACAGAGCCCGACTCAGGACTCAAACCCACAAACCGTGAAATACTACCTTAGCTGAAGTTGGACACTCAACCAAGTGAGCCACCCAGGTGCCCCAACAGGCAGATTTCTAATGCATTAAAAGCTTAAAATTCTACCTCAGTGGAGATTTAACATGCCAGTGTGATTTTCCAGGTACTTTTCAAAAATTGTTAAATTTCCCCCACATCCTGGAGTCTTCACAATTAGATGGTAATTTCAAACAATACTACTTTCGGAAATCTCTTTTATTTAGAAATCCTGCACCTCTTTCTTTTGATCAGAAATTACATAGCTTTTCTTCAGCTTATAAAACAAATTCTACTTAAAATAAGTTTTATTTTTAATTTTTTTTTTTTCAACGTTTATTTATTTTTGGGACAGAGAGAGACAGAGCATGAACGGGGGAGGGGCAGAAAGAGAGGGAGACACAGAATCGGAAACAGGCTCCAGGCTCTGAGCCATCAGCCCAGAGCCCGACGCGGGGCTCGAACTCACGGACCGCGAGATCGTGACCTGGCTGAAGTCGGACGCTTAACCGACTGCGCCACCCAGGCGCCCCAAGTTTTATTTTTAAAATAACAAATAGATTGCCAGCTTGCAGAGACCTGGGGGAGCAGGTTCCATTCTCAGTTCTCTTCAAATGCTGCTGTCACTGTCGGTGCCCCGATGTCCCTCTCCCCGAAGCTACCAGTTGTTCCGTCTCCACATTTAATGTATGTATAAGCCATTCCATTGCTTCTCGGCCACTCTTAGCATTTGCAGATGTTGTACTTACTGTCAGTCCTTCAAGGTAACTGCTGAGACAGACTCCTTTCACAATGATTATGGCTTCTTGAGTCAAAAGAGTTTTTTCTGGGTCCTGAGAATGTGGTTTGTATAGAAGTCTGTCATCCACTGAAACCATATTTGTAAATGAAATACTAGCAGACCTAAGTTCCATTGTTTTGTCTATGGGAACAACTACAGAATGTTTTTGCACATATGTTTTAGTTCTTGCTGCGCCAATAAGAGATTTCACAGTGGAAGGCAATCCTCGCTCTGTTCCGAGAAGTCTTTGGCTGTGAAACTTTCCAAAGGGATCTGTATGTTCTGTCCATTACATCAACTCCAACCAAGCTTGAGGTCATAGGTTTCAGGTATTTCTGCACTGTGACTGTGGAAACAGTTTCCCATGGGTGATTAGAAATGCGCTCTGAAGTCCGTATCTTCATGGTGCTGTCAGCCTGCATGATGACCCTGGCGTTCTGTAGGAGACAGACATCAGGTCACTTTCTTCCCATACGATTTGTCTAAGAACTCTTTTTGAAAACTTGAGTTTCCCCACTGTTTTGCAGTGTGATGTATGTCATAGTGCATACATCTCTGGGTCCTTTCGTGCTCTATTCATTTCCACTGCTTAGTTTGGCCCTTCTTAGGCCAGTACCACATTTGATAAAAAATATTTCAAGTGAGTAGTGTACATCCTTCCACACTTTTCTCGTCTTCAGCAGGATCCTGGCTTCAGTTGGCCCTTTGTGTTCCTGTACAAATATTGTTAGCATTCACAAATAACCTGCTGGAACTTTATTTGCAGTTGAATTGAATCTATAAGTCAATGTGGGGAAAATTGCTTATTTTCTGATATTGAATATTCTGCCTGTGAACATGATGTATTTTCTACATTTATGTAAGTCTTTAGTAATTTTAAAAGTTTCTTTGTGGAATTCTTGCACACCTATTGTTAGAGTTATTTCTATGTGTTTAGCATTTTTATTAATATATATGCTTTTTTTTTTTTGAGAGAGAGAGAAAGAGAGGGTGAGAAAGAGAGGGGAGAGGGGCAGAGGGAGAGGGAGAGAGAGAATTTTAAGCAGAGTCCACACTCAGGGCAGAGCCTGACAGGCCTGGATTCCATGACCCTGGGATCATGACCTGAGCCTAAAGCAAGAGTTGGATGCTCAACCAAGTGAGCCATTCAGGATCCCCTAATATACCTGTATATATATTTTTAATTTTTATTTTTTAAATTATTTTTTAATTAATTTATTGTTTAATTTACATCCTAGTTAGCATATAGTGCAACAATGATTTCAGGAGTAGATTCCTTAATGTCCCTTACCCATTTAGCCCATCCCCCCTCCCACAATCCTCCAGCAACCCTCTGTTTGTTCTCTATATTTAAGAGTCTCTTTTTTGTCCCCCTCCCTGTTTTTATGTTATTTTTGCTTCCCTTCCTTTGTGTTCATCTGTTTAGTATCTTAAATTCCTCATATGAGTGAAGTCATATGATACTTGTCTTTCTCTGACTGACAGATTTTGCTTAGCATGATACCCTCCAGTTCCATCCATGTAGTTGCAAATGGCAGGATTTTATTCTTTTTGATTGCTGAGTAATACTCCAGTGTGTGTGTGTGTGTGTGTGTGTGTGTGTGTATGTACGTGTATATATGTATGTGTATACACATACATACACATATATATACAGATACACACACACACACACACACACACACATACACATACATTCATTTTGCATCTTCTTTATCCATTCATTCATCCATGGACATTTGGACCCTTTCGATACTTTGGCTATTGTCAGTAGTGCTGCTATAAACATTGGGGTGGATGTGCCCCTTTGAAACAGCATATCTGTATCCCTTGGGTAAATACCTAGTAGTGGAATTGCTGGGTCTTAGGGTGGTTCTATTTTAAATTTTTTGAGGAACCTCCATACTGTTTTCCAGAGTGGCTGCACCAGTTTGCATTCCCACCAGCATTGCAAAAGAGATCCTGTTTCTCCGCATCCTCGCCAACATCTGTTGTTGCCTGAGTTGTTAATGTTAGCCATTCTGACAGGTGTGAGGCGGTATCTCATTGTGGTTTTGATTTGTATTTCCTTGATGATGAGTGATGTTGAGCATTTTCTCATGTGTCTGTTAGCCATCTGGATATCTTATTTGGAAAAGTGTCTACTCATGTCTTGCCCATGTCTTCACTGGATTATTTGTTGGGTGTTGAGTTTGATAAGTTCTTTGTAGATGTTAGATACTAACCCTTTATCTGATATGTCATGTGCAAATATCTTTCCCATTCCATTGGTTGCCTGTTAGTTTTGCTGATTGTTTCCTTCGCTATGCAGAAGCTTTTTATTTTGATGAGGTCCCAATAGTTCAGTTTTGCTTTTGTTTCCCTTGGCTCCAGTGACGTGTTGAGTAAGAAGTTGCTGCGGCTGAGGTCAAAGAGGTTTTTGCCTGCTTCCTCCTCTAGGATTTTGATGGTTTCCTGTCTTACATTTAGGTCTTTCATCCATTCTGAGTTTATTTTTGTGTATTATACATATATTTTCAATTGTACTTTTTAATTGCTTGTTGCTGACATGTTATTTTTTATATATTGACCTTAAATCCAACAATTTGTCTACACTAATTTACTATACCTAATAATTTATCTCAACCTTATTTGCATTTTTAATATATACACATGTGTGATCTGGTATTAGTGACACTGCTGTTTACTTTTTCCAATTCATAAAACCTTTTTTTCTTTATTGCCCTCTTAGGTCCTCCAATATATGATACTCAATAGAAGCAAAGAGTAGGTTTCCTTGTCTTTATTCTATTCTCAAAGGGGAAGTTTTCCTCTCAATATGTGATTTTTGCTGCACTTTTTTTGCATTTCTTACCACATCAAGGATGTCCAATTCTATTCCTAGTTACCTAAAGTTTTTATTTTCTTCATGAGTGCCTTTTAAACTTTATTAAATGCTTTTGGACATCTATTGAAATCATATTATTTGTCTCCTTCATTTTCTTAGTTGGTGAATTACATTAATTTTTAAATGTAAAACTACCTGGAGATTTCTGAAATAAATCTAACTGGGTCATGCTAATATTTTGTTTCGGGTTTTTGTTTCTATGTCTATGAGAGAGATTGACCACTAAGTTTTTGGCCAGGGGGAGATATGTTCTTCTTAGGTGTTAGTATTTAGCATCAAAGTATGTTAGATTCATAACATGAATTCTTGAATGTTTTCTCTTGCTTTCTCTACAAGATTTTGTTTTATTGCTACTTCTTTCTTAGATATACATCCATATGTGGCACCATCTGTGCATGGAGTTTGTTTGTTTCTCCTTCCTTCCTTCCTTCCGTCCTTCCTTTCTTCCACACCCAATCAGGGGCTCATTTTATACTCTGTTTGTATGATGTTGGCCTTTTCTTTTAGGAGATTCTACATGTAAGTAACACCATATGGTGTTTGTTTTCTCTCTTGACTTACCATAATGCTCTCAAGGTCTGTCCATATTGTCACAAATGGTAGGATTTCCTTTTTCCTTTGTTTTTATGGTTGAATAGTAAGTATTCCATTGTGTGTGTTTACACACCACATTTTCTTTATCCCATCCATTCCTCTGTTGATGGACACTTACACTGTGTCATGCCTCAGCTATTGTAACCAATGCTGCAGTGAACAGGGGATTAAGGTGTGTTTTGCAGTTTTGATTCCATTTCTTTTGGATTTGTGCCTAAAAGTGGGATTTCTGGATCATCTGGTAGTTCCATTTTTAATTTTATGAGGGACCGCCATAGTTTTCTCCAAGGTAGCTGCGCCAATTTACATTCCCACCAACAGTGAAGGGTTCCCATTTTACGCCACATTCTTGCCATTTATTATCTCTTGTCTTTTTGATGGTAGCCATGCTGAGAGGTGTGAAAGTGATATTTCATTGTGGTTTTGGTTTGCATTTCCTTGATGATTCATGATATTGAGCACCTTTGCATATACATATTGGCGTTTGTAGGTCTTTGGGAAAATGTCGGTTCAGGTCCTTTGCTCATTTTAATTGGATTATTTGCTGGTTTGCTTTTTGAGTTGTATGAGTTGTTTGTACATTTTGGATATTAACGTCTTATCAGATACATGATTTGTGAATATCTTTTCCCAATCTGTAGGTTCTTTTCAGTTTATGGACTGTTTGCTGGGCAGGGCTCTTAAGTTTGATGAAGTCTTGTTTGAGCTTTTGTTGCCTTCCTTTTGGTATCTTATCCAAAAAAACATGATCCTAGAGAACAATGTTGAGCTTCTCCCCTATGTTTTCTTCTAGGAATTGTATGGTATCAGTTCTTATGTTTAAGTCTGATTCATTTCAAGTTAATTTGTATGAGTGGTATAAGATAGGGGTATAGTTTCATTCTTTTGCGTGTTGGTATCCCGTTTTCCCGTCACCATTTACCGAAGAGACTATCCTTTCCCCATTGTGTGTTTTTGGCACTGTGTCAAAAATCAGTCGACCATATATGCGTGGGTTTATTGGGGGGTTTCTCTTCTGTTCCATTTGACTGCAACTGTTTTTATCACTGAAGTAAGTCTCTTTTTCGCCGCAGTTTGTATTCCCTGTAATGTACCTTAATTAGGCCTTCATTCACTTCGTTCGTTAACCATTTATGAATAGTTAGTATGTGTCTTAATGTGTGCCAGCTGGTGAGGATTCTAAGAATGAAACATCGCTCTTTATAAGGAGAAACTCTTACAACTGTGTAGGGCATTAAAAGAACTCACGTGATTTTGACGTTACTGTAAGTCCTACGGTGCGGATCCTGTTTTGTTTTCCTCATGATTTTTCATTTCTGGTTAAAAATGAAAAGACAAGATTTTCAAGCCTAAAATAACATAATTGTTTTTTGTATTGGGTGACGTAACCCATTTGTATTTGTTCTTGTTAGGCTTTAGTCCCTCCATCTGACAATGTATTTCTTCCCTATGCTTTTTCTTGGTTGTGTGGGGCACCCCGACTGAGTGGGAGCCGGCAGGCGCCAGTGAAGAATTCACTCAAGACAGAACAGAAGAAATAGAAGTTTACTGGATATCCTGCAAGGGAGCAGCTGGCAGGATGGCAAAGGGGAGACCGTCTGCTACTAGGCGGTGGTGAGGGGCTGTAGTTCTAGAGTAGCTGTAACTTTTCCCCCTTTTTTGGTAATCTTAGGCACTGTGCCTGCCGTGGGCAGCCCATTGGTCAGTGAGGGCCTGTGGCTTAATGAGCCTGTTCACGTCAGCTTGGTGGTCGTGGTCGTGGTCGCTGTGGGTCCTTTTGCCTTGCTCAAGCTTTGATGCTCAAGCCTGTTGTATACACAGGTGGTCTCTAGAGGTTGTTCTTTTGTATTTTATTGGATTATTTTGTTTTGTTTTTTCAACACTGCATCAGTCAGCTTGTGTCGTAACAAAGGATTCCTAAATTTATTTTTTGTTTGTGTCTGTGATCTTAGGGGCTAAGGCGTGGCTCTGTTCCCTGTGCTGTGCATTGTGGGGTCAAGGATGAAGGATGATGTCTCTGAAAACTTCTCCCTGAAGTGACACATTTCCCTTGTACTACTTTTCATTGGACAAAGCAAGTCACGTGGCCCAGGTTCATGTCAGGGGCAGGATTTGTAATGTACCCTTATGGGCAGGCAGGGGGCCAGGAGTTAAAGTTTACTCCTTCTAGAGTGGTTCAGTATTTAAGTTTTATTCTAATATTAATTATCATTTAAGTTTAAATTGTGGTTATAGTTTGTAATTTTCTTTCAACATATAAAAGGACTTTTATTATTAATGCAATTCGACCTTTACCTTCAGTCATCTTCTGCTATCCCATATTTTGTGGAAGCCCTCTGAAGTATTTTGTTTTCCTTAATGAAGAATATTTGTAATACTGTTTTTCAAACAGTTTGATGGGGCACCTGGGTGGCTCAGTCACTTTAGCATCCTTCTCTTGATTTCGGTCCAGGTCATGATCTCACAGTTCCTGGGATGGAGTCGTGCTTGGGGCTCCACACTCACAGCATGGAGCCTGCTTGGGATCCTCTCTGTCCCTTTCTCTCTGCTCCTCCCCTGCTCATGCTCTCTCTTTCTCCCTCTCAAAATAAATAAAGAAACCTAAAATAATTTCTTGAAGCAGTTTCATTAAAGGACAGAGCTGGTATGTCAGGAATGATTTGGAATTGAATATATCTCTTGATTGGTGAATTCTAATTATGTGCCTGGATAATACTATGTTAAGTAAGTTTTCTGGATTAGCTAGTGCAATCCTACACCACCTTTATGCTGTAGGTACTGAAATTACAGAAGCGTATAAAGATTTACATTCGGGATCTATATAGAATAGTTCATTTGCAGAAAATGCAGTTTGAGAAGTGGACAAATTGGAGATCTCTTGACTCCTAGTCGACCGGAAGATGCCTCTTCTGCCAATTTGAAGCTTGAAATGTGGGAACCGGAACTCACATTACAAGTGATACTGGAAGTGTTCTCAGTGGTTCCTGAGGTGCCTACTGGTTTTGAAAATGACTCAGGAAGATCTTTGTGTGCTGCTGATTTTATCATCTTGCTCCACCTCACTTCTTCATAGACTTGTCATGTCTCAGTGTATTCTCCCACTTCAGATACTTAAGGAACCTCAGCCTTTATACTCACGATATGTAGCTTCATCAACAGGTAGAAACACGTTATTTACATATATTTTTTTAACTTTTTTATGTTTATTTTTGAGAGAGAGAGAGAGAGAGAGGGAAGGACAAAGACAGAACATGAGTTGGGGAGGAGCAGGGAGAGAGGGAGATACAGAATCCCAAGCAGGTTTCATGCTGTCCATACAGAAAACGATGTGGGGTTCAAACCCGTGAACAGGCAGAACATGACCTGACCCGAACTCAGAGGTTTAACCACCTTAGCCACCCAGACACCTTTGGCTTTTTCCTTTTAAACTGGAGAATAAAAATTTGTAACAAAATGTATTGATAGTATATTCATGTAATTCGTAAATATCAACTTTGGTAGTACTCAAAAATATTTTTTGTTTTTAAAGTTTTTTTTAACGTTTATTCGTTTATGAGAGACAGAGAGAGACAGATCATGAGCAGGGAAGGGGCAGGGAGAGAGGGAGACACAGAATCCGAAGCGGGCTACAGGTTCCGAGCTGTCAGCACAGAGCTCGTTGCGGGGCTCGAACTCACGAACCGCGAGATCATAACCTGAGTAGAAGTCAGACACTCAACCGACTGAGCCACCTGGGCGCCCCTGTACTCCAAAATATTCTTTTTTTTTTTTTTTTTTTTTTTTTTTAATTTTTTTTTTTTCAACGTTTCCAAAATATTCTTTAAGGTGGAAAGTGATCACACATTTTGAAGACTTGGTCTAGTTTACTTTGTGATCCATTGCATGAATTCCTTTATGGCCCTTTCTGTCATCACAGTTCCAGGGTGGATTCTTATCTTTTCCTCCGCTATTTGCCCTCTTCTCATTTCACGAATGTGGTAGAGGAGCCCCGCCTTTCCTTGCACCTGGGACCATGACCCTGTGTTCATGAGAGCACGGGGTTCCTGTTCTCCTACAGCCGTTGTTCAGTGAGGCCCCACTCAGAGCTAATTTTGCTGCTTGTTTTAGTCTGTATTGTGCGTACTTCACCTTAGCGATTGTAACTTGTTACTGCATGTTTTCTTATCAGAATATGTGCTCCTTGAATACAAGAACAGTTTTATTAATCTTAGCATTTCTAAGAATTGGAACAGTTCCGGATACATTGTGGGATTTGGTGATTTTTACATTAATAATACCCTGAAGCAATGGCATAGTGTTTGTTAGATTTCTCGTCTCCCCTCAAAGCCTAAAGCCAAACACACCTTCTGCAGACTATTTTGGTAATCATGAGAAGGATTGGTTCCCATACAGCTTTTTCCATGTCACCCACTTCTGAACATTTCAGATTGAACAGAAATTCCAGGGGTCAGTATCATTTAAGGATGTGACCGTGGGCTTCACCCAGGAGGAGTGGCAGTGCTTGGACTCAAGTCAGAGGTCCCTGTACAGGGACGTGATGCTGGAGAACTACAGCCACCTTGTCTCAGTGGGTAAGGACTGTTTTTATATAATTCCAAGTAGCATGTTTTGATTGTGTTAATTATGAGGCGTATAGGCTTGGTGCCGCGTTGAATGATATTTAAGATCGGAATTCAGGAGTCATTGCCGATTGACCACTTTTGGGCGCCAGGAAGGTAGTTGTGTTTACCTCTCCAGTGAAGTGTTCCGTGGCTTCTTCACTGAGCAGCTGCAGCGGCTTCCTCCTCTTCCAGAGGCCCTGAAGTCTAGGCCACCTGGTCTGAATCCTGAATGATTTCACGTTGACAGGGTCCTGTGCTACCAAACCAGAGGTGATCTTCAGGCTGGAGCAAGGAGAGGAGCCATGGATATTGGAGGAAGAATTCCCAAGCCAGAGCCTCCCAGGTGAGTTGATACATAATGGCACCGATGAACATCAGGACATTTATTATCTTCCCATGAATAACCCAGGGCTGGACAACTTTGGAATGTGTTTTTAAGGTACCTGTTTAGAAGTCATAATCCAGTGAGTGACTGAGAATACTGGTTATTGAACCAAACCTCCAGATTCTGCTCTCACGAAAAATGTTCTCCTGTTTGATTCACGTTTTGAATATTCACCATTCTTACATTGGTCAGCAGACCAATCTTTGCCTTCCTCCCCTTTGCCATCGTTTTCCTGCATGAGTCTGTGTTTCTCAAAGCAGTGTCAGCCTCCGACCTTACCTGCGTTGTTGCACTGCATTCCTGCTGTTCCCAGGCATTGTTTCATACACTGATTTTCCGACCTAAATAATTTTTGAGTGCTTGCTGTTGTCTAAATACCATAGTAGTGAGAGGCGCGTGGGTGGCTCAGTCAGTTGAGCGTCTGACTTCAGCTCAGGTCATGATCTTGCTGTCCATGAGTCGAGCCCTGCATCGGGCTCTGTGCTGACAGCTCAGAGCCTGGAGCTTGCTTCAGATTCTGTGTCTCCCTGTCTCTTGGCTCTCCCCCACTCGTGCTCTGTCTCTCTCTCTCAAAAATTAATAAATGTTAAAAAATTTTTTTTGATTAAAAACAATTAATAAATGCCATAGCAGTGAAAGAATAATGTGCCAGTGACTTTATACAAGTAGCACTAGTGGCCAAGAGATACACGCAGAGGTGGTCAACATCACTAACGTGAGGGACATGCGCATCCGAGCCACATCACACCATTTAGAATGGCTAGCACCAAGAAGACAAGAGAGAACAAGTGTTGGCGAGGATGAGGAGAAAAGGGAACTCTTGTACACTGTCGGTGGTGGTGATGTAAATTGGTTCACCTACTGTGGAAGAGGGTGTGGAGATTCCTCAAGCAGTTAAATATAGAACTGTCCTAGGATCCCGCAGTTGTACTTGGGAACATACCCGAAGAAAATGAAAAGAGGATATCGAAGAGAATATACACATTCATGTGTATCACGGCCTTATTCACAATAGCCAGATCTGGACACAACCTGCGTGCTCGTCAGTTCATGAATGGCTAAAGAAAGAAAAGAGAGTAGTATCATTCAGTCATGAGAAATGACATCTTGCCACTTTAAGAGAAAGACAGTTACCGTGTGGTGTCACTTATATCTGGAATCTGGAAAAGGGAAACTCATGATAACAGAGGGTACTGTGGTGGTTCCCAGGGGATGGGGAGTGGGAAAGGAGGGATGGTACAAGATCAGAAGAGATAAGTAAGCCGTAGAGATGGCGGATACCATATCAAGTATGCAGATAGTATCGTATTGTGATAATCACACTTGCCAAGACACCAGAACTGAATCGTTCCAATCACTAAAAAGGCATGGGAATTGTGTAACATAATAAAGGTGCTGATTATTGGTACAGTAGCAGTCATAATACAGTTTATAATTGTCTGAAACTAACATGTACACCTTGAATTTATACACTTATATGTCTCATACATTTAAAAAGTAGCACTGGAAAGAGATACTTCTGCGTATTAACGCTGTGTAGTGGTAAAAAATGACCTAGGAAATTAGGGCAGAGTTAAATTGTGCTGTTTTAAGAAGAGTAGTCAGGGGAGACCTAAAGTAGGAGATCAGCCACCATTAGAGCAGGATTTGAGTGAAATGTTTGTGTGAGTTGGGTGGTTTCTGCCTCTTCTCAGCAAGGGGAATAGCACCCACTAAGCCAATGAGCAGGAATGTGTTTGGTGTTTTTTGGGAAATAGCGGGGAAAAAAAAAAAAGTCACAGTGGCCAGAGGGGAGTGAGTGATTGATGAGTGTGGGACAGGAAATGACGTCAGGCAGTTGTGGTCCACAAGGTAAATATCATAAGTCTTATTAAAGTTTTTAATGTTATCCTTTTTAGTATATTTTGGTTAACAAGCAATGCGTGGTTTATGTTTATAAGATCTTTCTCGCCCGTGGAGAAGATATTGGGAAGAGCATAAGCACTACAGATGTCGCTAGAGGACGCTTGTCGTTTTCCTTAAGGGTGATTATGGTCAGTCCCGATTGGAAGGTATGGAGGTAACGAGAGGAGGGTGGATTCTCTCTGTGTCGGGAAGAAGAGTAACAGAAAGGGAAGAGAGGGTGGGACTTGAAGGATTTTAAAGAATAATGGTTGAAAGCTTCCCAAGTTCGGCAGAAGACCTAATAGTATTCATTGAAGAATCTGCGTGAACTCCAAGTAAGATAAATGCAAAGGGATCCACGCCAATGGCATGTCATGATTACATTTCTAAAAACAAGAGAATGTTTCAAAGTAGCCGGAGAGAAACATCTCCTTTTCTTTGGAAATGATAGTGGATGTTTCAGCCAAAAGCATGGAAGCTAGAGGGAAACGATGCCCTTATTTGATACTGAAAGAAAAGAACTTTCAGACAAAAGCGGTATCTTATGAACATATATTCATGAAAGGAGAGCTGAAGATACCATAAAAAGGAAAACTAAGAGAAAGTGTTGTAAGCAAACAAAGGTTTTAAAAATGGCTAGAGGAAGTTCTCTGAATCGAAAGGAAATAACACTAGAAAGGTGGAACTTTAGAAAAGAAAGAAAATGGAAGTGGCAAAAATAAGGGTAAAAGTAATGGAGTTTCCTTCTCATGAGTTTCTATAATCATATTTGATTCAGGCAAAATTTAGAAATATCTTATGATTTGATGCTCTATGTGTGGAGAAAATGATATAATTACATTTAAAAGATAGAATAAAGGGCTTTAAATGGAATTAAAGTGTTACATTTCTCTTGAAGTGATAAGATGTTGATCTGAGAAGACTGTGATAGATTATATATGTGCCTTTTACCTAGAAATGGACTCAAATACCTAGAACAACCACTAAAAAGTTATATGAAGTGGTACATTCAGAAAAAGCATAAACAGAAAAAAACGAAATACTCTAAATTAATGAAAATGGAATGTTTAAAATAATGTTCAGGCAACCAGTAAGAAATTAGTTAGGAAGAGATGAATGAGAAACTGAGAAAACAACCGAAAAATAAAATGGCAGACTGAAACCTTGACATTAGCAGTGTTCACCATCAATGTAAATGAACTAAATACACCCATAGGCGTATAAATTGGTAGACTGCATGAAACAGAAAACATGATGCAGAAATATGTTATCTACAAAAAATTCACTTCAGAGAGAACATAGTGAGGTTGATAGGGAATAGAAAAAGATGGGGGCGCCTGGGTGGCTGGGTTAAGCATCTGAGTTGGCTCAGGTCATGATCTCACAGTTCGTGAGTTTGATCCCCACGTCAGGCTCTGTGGTGACAGTTGAGATCCTGGAACCTGCTTCAGATACTGTGTCTCCCTCTCTCTCTTCCCCTACCCTGCTCATGCTCTGTTTCTCTCTCTCAAAAATCAACAATAAAATTTTATGAAAAAGATGTACTATGCAAATATTAATGAAAACAAAAGCAAGATTGACTCCATGAATATCAGATAAAGTAGTCTCGACAGCAAAGAAAATTATTAGAGGAAAACAGGCAGTGATCCAAAATGTGACCGCACCAAACAACAGAACCTCCTAGGACACAAATCAAAACTGACTGAACTGAACGGATAAATAAACAAATCTTCAATTATATTTGGGGAATTCAGCACCTTACTGTTAGTAATTGGTAGAACTTGTAGACAACAGATATGAATTAATAGCAGATGTGGAAGAGCTGCAGAGCACATCCCTGAACAGGATTGAACGAAAATGTAGAATACTACCTAAAAGACTGGGGTACCTGAGTGGCTCAGTTGGTTAGGAATACTACCTAAAAGAGCAGGATATGTGTTCTCCTCCAGTGCTCGTGGAGCATTCAGTAAGGTAAAACATATACTGGGCCATGAAGAAAGCTTAGGAAATTTTGCAGAACTGAAATCATGCTATGTTGTCCGTACATAAAGAAATCAAACTGTGGGGACACCTGTGTGGCTGAGTTGGTTGGGGTCTGACTTCGGCTCAGGTCATGATCTCACGGATTGTGAGTTCAAGCCCCATGCTGGGCTCTGTGCTTACAGCTCAGAGCCTAGATCTTGCTTCAGATTCTGTGTTTCCCTCTCTCTCTGCCCCTCCCCGACTTGTGTTTTGTCTCTCTCTCAAAAATAAATAAAAACATTACCCCCCTCCCAAAAAAAAAAAAAAAACCCCACAAAACAAAAAACAAAAAAGAAAAAATCAGTAACAGGGAGTCAACAAACCTTACGAATTAAACAAGACCCATGTAAGTAAAGCATGAATCAAAGAAGTCTCAAAGGAAATTTTAAAAATACTTAGAACTAAATGAAGAAGTATACCAATTTGTGTGTGAAGCAGCTTAAAGTGCTGTTATGGAAGTTTATAGTAATAAATGCTAACATTGGATAAGATGAAAGGTCTCGAATCCATAATGAACTTTCTACCTGAAGAAAGTGGAAAAGAACAGAGTAAATCCACAGCAAGTAGGAGAAAGAAAATGAAAAAAGCAGAAATCAATGAAGTTTATAATAGGAAAACAGAGAAACCTAATGATACAAAGCCAGTGCTTAGAAAAAAAATAAAATTGATAAACCTAGCAGTCTTCACACACACGCACACACACCCCAAACCACCAATGAGTGGCGCTATCACTTCTGCATTCATTAACAGGGTGATACTTTAAATGTTATGCTTTTAATTTGACAGTCAAGAAGAGATGGATCAATTCTTTAGAAATCCTAAACTACCAAACTCAAGATGACATGGACAATTTGGATGGTCCATAGATTGTCATAAAGGTGACGTAGATAATTTGAATTAAAGAAATTTAATGTAAAAAAATAGATTAAAAAGATCTACAGATGTTTTTACCATCTATCAAACATGTAACCATTTAAGGAGGAATTAACACTGATTTTACACAATCTCTTGTAGAAAAATAGAAGGAAAAAGTTCTTTTTTTTTTCAATATATGAAGTTTATTGTCAAATTGCCTTCCATACAACACTCAGTGCTCATCCCAAAAGATGCCCTCTTCACTACCCATCACCCACCCTCCCCTCCCTCCCACCCCCCATCAACCCACAGTTTGTTCTCAGTTTTTTTTTTTTTAATTTTTTTTTTTAACGTTTATTTATTTTTGGGACAGAGAGAGACAGAGCATGAACGGGGGAGGGGCAGAGAGAGAGGGAGACACAGAATCGGAAACAGGCTCCAGGCTCCGAGCCATCAGCCCAGAGCCTGACGCGGGGCTCGAACTCACGGACCGCGAGATCGTGACCTGGCTGAAGTCGGACGCTTAACCGACTGCGCCACCCAGGCGCCCCTGTTCTCAGTTTTTAAGAGTCTCTTCTGCTTTGGCTCTCTCCCACTCTAACCTCCTTTTTTTTTTTTTTTTTTCCTAGAAGGAAACAGTTTTAATGGAGTTTTTTCTTATCCCGATACCAAAACCATGTAACGATAGCCCAGGAAACAATCTATAGATCGATATGTCCCATAAATTTACTAGCACAATTCCTTAACAAAGTATTAGCAAATAGAAACTAGCCATATATAAAAAGAATCCTACACTGTGACCGAGTGGGATATATTCCCAGTATGCAAAAGTGGTTCAACATTCCAGAACCAATCAGCGTAATCTACCATAGGCTGACAAAGATGCTGTTATACATAAAATTGCTTTATTAATTTCCTTTCAGATTGTTGATTGCAGTTGCATAGAAGCCTCACCTGATTTGGGGGTGGTTATATTGTGGCTTACAGCTTTTCTGAATTTATTTATTACCTCGAGTGGCCTTTTTGTAAATTCCTAGGGATGATTTGTAGTTAGAGGGAACTTTTCCACTCTTTCTTTAAGGCCAAAGAATTGTTTCCTTAATCGCAAAAGCAGATAGTCGCTCTTGGAAGAAAAACTACAAATAATTCTTAGGAATATAGATGCAGAACTCCAAATAAAGTCCAACGGTGTAGGAAAAGAATTATATGCCATGACGAATTAGGATTTATTCCAAGCCTGCAAGCTCATTCAACATTCAAAAATCAATTAACATAATCCATCCCATCAGTAAACTGCAGAAAGAAAAATTGTATGATCCTATCAATTGATGCAGAAGAAGCATTTAACAGAATCCATGTATGATTAAAATTCAGCAAGCTAGGAATAGAGAATTTCCTCAAGTTGATGAAAAACATCTACCAAAAAATCTGTTAACATCACATATAATAAAGAGAAACTGGGTGCTTTCTCTCTAAGATCAGGAGCAAGTCAGGGCCATCCGGTTTCACCACTCTTATTTAGACATCTTAGTAGAAATCCTAGGTAATGCAACAAAACAAGGATATGAAAGGTGACAAGGGAAGAAATAAAACTCTTCTTTTTGCAGAGATTCAATTGTCTAAGAATCCTAATGCGGCACGCTCCTACAACATAGAAGTCATTTATAGGAAGGTTGCTGGATATAAGCTTAATATTCAACAGGCATTTGCCTTATTAATATTTTAGTTGTAGTTGTCTTTTTATTGGTGAGTTGTAAGCATTCTTTCCATATTCTGTATATCAGTCCCTAATTAGGTATATTGTTTACAAATATTTTCTCCCGTTTTGGTGTTGTCATTTTACTATCTTGGCTGTGCGCTCTGCAGCAAAAGAGTTTTTTGTTTCATGAAATACAGGTTATCTGTTCTATCTTTTGTCACTATTGGTTTTGGTGTTGTATCTAAAAGGGTTGTGTCTATCCCAAGGACAAAAACATTCATTCTTATATTTTCTTTAAGTAAATAGTTGTTACATTTAGGTCTGTTACCCATTTTTGTGTGTGGTGTGAGAAAGGGGTTTAATATTTTTACATGTAGATATCCAATTGGTTCAGCATCAGTTGTTGAAAAGGATTTGTGTGTGTGTGTGTGTGTGTGTGTGTGTCCGTGTGTCTGTGTGTCCGTGTGTCCGCGTGTGTGTACCCATTTTACCTACCCGCAAACCCACACCTCTGGAACCAGCAGTATGTTCCCTGTATCTATGAGATCCCTGTTTCCGGTTTTCATTTTTCAAATTCCATATATAAGTGAGATCATACAGTATTTGTCTTCCTTTTTCTGACTTGTTTCACTTTGCATAATGCCCTCAGGATCTATCCATGGTGTCCCCACATGGCAAGATTTCATTATTTTTTATGGTTCAATAATATTCCACATGTATATAATGTTTGTAAAATGTATAGTAAATATACACATATATACATATGTAAAACATGTGTAATGTAGTATATGTAATTTATGTAATTTAATATACAACTATTTACATGTTTATTCTTCATTTATTTATATAATGCTGCAGTGAACAAACGTGTGTATATCTTTTCAGGTTAGTGTTTTCATATTTTTCAGATAAGTACCCAGAAGTGGAATTGCTGGATCATATGATAGTTGTATTTTTAATGTTTTGAGAAACTAACTACCATGTTGTGTTGTATGGTGGCTTCACAATTTACCTTCCCACGAACAGTACCCAAGGGTTTCCTTTTCTTCACATCCTTGTAAACAGTGGTTATGTCTTTTCTTTTTGATAATAATCATTCTAATAGGCATGAAGTGACCTCTCATTGTGGTTTTGGTTTGCGCTTCCCTGATGATGTAGAGTACCTTTTTCAAGTACCTGTTGGCCGTCTGTATGTCTTCTTTGGAAAAATGTCTATTCATATCCTCTGCCCATTTTAAGTCAAATTTGATTTTTCTTATTGAGCAATATTAGTTCTGTTTTGGACATTAACCCCTTATCAGATAAATGGTTGCAAATAATTTCTCCCATTCAGTGGATTGTCTTTTGATTGTATTGATGGTCTCTTTTGGGGTTCAGAAGCTTTTTAGTCTGATGCGGTTCCATGTGTTCATTTTTGCCCTTGTTGCCTTTGCATTTAGGGTCAAATCCAAAAACTTATTGCCAAGATTGATGTGTAGCCTATTGCCTGTTTTCTTCGAGGACTTCCATAGTTTCAGGTTTTGTGTTCCAGTGTTCAGTCCATTTTGAGTTAGAGTTTGTGTATGGTGCAAGATAGCAGTTTAATTTCACTCTTTTGCATGTGGCTGTCCATGTTTCCTAACACCATTTATTGAAATGGTGACTGTCCTTTCCCTATTGTGTATTTTTGACTTCTTTGTCATAGATTAGTTGACTTAGATGTGGGTTTATTGTGAACTCCCTATTCTGTTGCATGGATCTTGTGTCTGAATTTATGCCAATACTATATTGCTTTGATAACAATACCTTTGTAGTATAGTTTGAAATCAGTGAGCATGCTACCTTTTGCTTTGTTGTTCCTTCTCAAGGTTGCTTTGGCTATTCAAGAATTTTTTGTGGGGGTGCCTGGGTGGCTCGGTCCATTAAGTGTCTGACTTCTGATTTTCGCCCAGGTCATGATCTCATGGTCCGTCAGATCGAGCCCTGCATAGGGCTCTGCACAGACAGTGTGGAGCCTGCCTGGGATTCTCTATCTGCCCCTTCCCTGCTCACATTCATGTGTCCTCTTTCTCTCAAAATAAATAAACATTTTGGGGGCAGGGGGAACCTCTTGTGGTTCTACACGCAAATTTTAGTATTATTTCTTCTAGTGTGACAATTGCTTTTGCCCTTTTCTTAGGGATTGTATTAAGTCTGTAGGTTGTTTTTGGTTGTAAGGACATTTTAATGCTAATCTTCCAATCCAAGAGCATAGTAGATCTTTCCAGTTGTTTGTGTTGTCTTCCATTTCTTTCATTGGAGTTTTATAGTTTTTAGAATACTGATCTTTTATATTCATGGTTAAGTTTATTCCTAGGTATTTATTCTTTTGGTGCAATTGGAAACGTATTCTTAATTTTCATTAAGAATGTTTTCTTAATTTTACCTCTGTTGTTTTGTTATTAGTGTATAGAAATGCAACAGATTCTTGTATATTGATCTTTTTTCATTCTGCGATTTTACCTAACTCATACATCAGTTCTAATAGTTTGTTGGTGGACTCTTCAGGGTTTTCTATATATAGTATGACTTCTACACATAGTGATAGTTTCACTTCTTTAGCAATCTGGATGCCTTTTAGTTATTTATTTTTGTTCTGTGTTGCTGCAGCTAGGACTTAACTTTCATTACTGTGTTGAATGAAAGTAATGAGAATGGATGGACATTCTTGTCTTGTTCTTTTTTTTTTTTTTGTTCTTTTTTTTATTTATTTTGGGGACAGAGAGAGACAGAGCATGAACGGGGGAGAGGCAGAGAGAGAGGGAGACACAGAATCGGAAACAGGCTCCAGGCTCCGAGCCATCAGCCCAGAGCCCGACGCGGGGCTCGAACTCACGGACCGCGAGATCGTGACCTGGCTGATGTCGGACGTTTAACCGACTGCGCCACCCAGGCGCCCCTCTTGTCTTGTTCTTGATGTGAGAAAAAGCTTTTAGTTTTTCACCATTGAGTATGCTGTTAGCTGTGGGTTTTTAATATATGGCCTTTATTATGTGGAGGTATGTTCCATTTAGCCCCACTTTGTTGATTTTTATTCTTTATTTTTTATGATTTTTATTCTTTATTTTGTTAATGTGTGTGTCATGCTAACGGATTTGTGGATTATGGACCATCCTCGAATCCCTGTAATAAATCCCACTTTGTTACCGTATATCATCCTCTTATTATATTGTTGCATTCAGTTTCCTAATATTTTCTTGAGGTTTTTTGCATCTGTGTTCATCAGGGATATTTTCCTGTAATTTTCTGTTCTTGTAGCATCATTTTCTGGTTTTGGTATGACGGTAATGCTGGCCTTGTAAAATGAGTTAGGAAATGTTCCCTCCTTTTCTATTTTTTGGTGGAGTTTGAGAATGGTATTCTATTTTAGGTGATTTGTGGAATTCACCAGTGAAGGTGTTTTATTTGGTGGGCTTTATTTGGTGGGTGTGGGGAGGGGGCTTTATTTTTAGGGAGGCTTTTTTTCCTGATTCAGTTTCCTTAGTATTAATTGGTCTGTTCAGATGTTTTATTTCATCATGATTCACTCTTGGTAGACCATTTTTCTAGAGATTCATGCATCTCATCTAGAGTGTCAAATTTGTTATGACATAATTGTTCATAGTCTCTTAGAATCCTTTGTGTTTCTGTGGTACGAGTTAAAATGTTTTCGTTTTCTTTTCTGATTTATTTGAGTCCTCTTTTTTTTGGCGAGTCTAGTAAAAATTCAGATAATTTTATCTTTTCAAAGAACCATCTCTTAATTTTATTGATCTTTTCTATTGTCTTTTCAGATCATATTTCATTTATTTCTGCTCTGATCATGATTATTTCCTTCCTTCTGCTAACTTGGGTTTCATTACCTCATCTTTTTCTCGCTCCTTGAGATTTAAGGTTAGGGTTTTGTTTTGTTTTGTTTTGTTTTTGAGAATTTTCTGGATTCTTACTGTAAGTATTTATCACTATGAATTTCCGTCTGAGAACTGCCTTTGCTGTATCCTGTAAGTTTTGATATATTGTATTTCCATTTTCATTTGCCTCAAGATATCCCTTGGTTTCTCTATTGAGTCATTGGTTGTTCAGGAGAGTGTTGTGTAGTCTCCACATATCTGAATTTCTAGTTTTCGTGCTGGTAATTGATTTCTAGTTACATGCAGGAAAGATGCTTGATATGGTTTGGGTCTTCTTAAATTTGCTATGTTTTGTTTTCTGTCTTAATATATGATCAGTTGTTGAAAATTGTTCATGTGTACTTGAGAATTTTTCTTTGTGGATGAAATGTTTGTAAATGTCTATAAAGCCCATCTGGGGGGCGCCTGGGTGGCGCAGTCGGTTAAGCGTCCGACTTCAGCCAGGTCACGATCTCGCGGTCCGTGAGTTCGAGCCCCGCGTCGGGCTCTGGGCTGATGGCTCAGAGCCTGGAGCCTGTTTCCGATTCTGTGTCTCCCTCTCTCTCTGCCCCTCCCCCGTTCATGCTCTGTCTCTCTCTGTCCCAAAAAAATAAATAAACGCTGAAAAAAAAAAAAAAATTTAAAAGCCCATCTGGTCTAACGAGGCATTTAAGGCCAGTGTCAAAAGTTGACAACACCTGATGATTGAACATATTCTAAAGCTCTGTGTTTGTATTCCCCCCTCCTTGTTTTATGGTTTTGATGTCAAATCCATAACTTTTAATCTCCTGTATCTCTTAACTAATCATTATAAGTAATGTTTTTGTTTTGTACTTCAGTCTTTTATGTTTCATACTGCTTTTGTAAGTGATTAACCCACTATCTTCACAACATTAGGATATTCTGAATTTCACTATATATTTGTTTTTACCAGTGAGATTTATACTTTAATATGTTTTCATGTTACTAATTTGTATCCTTTTGTTTCAGCTTAAAGAAGTCCCTTTAACATTTCTTGTGAGGCTTTTCCGGTGTTGGTGAATTCTAGCTTTTGTTTGGGAAACTCATTTATTTGTCCTTTGATTCTAAATGAGAGCTTTGCTGTGTATTATTGTCCAGTAAAGGTTTTTCTTTTCCCATTCTTTGAATATACCATGCCACTGCCTTCTGACTGGAAAGGTTTCTGCTGAAGGATCTGATAATCTTACGAGAGTTCCCTTTTCTGGAACCAGTTGTGGATTTTTTGCTACTTTTAACATTCTCTCTGTGTCTTTAGTTTTTGGCACTGCATCTCATAATGTGTTTCAGTGTGGGTTTTTTGAATTCATCTTACACGGAAATTTCTGGGCTTCCTGGATATGGATTTTTTTTTCCGCCCAATTTGGGGAAGTTTTTGGCTATTATTTCTCTCAGTGAATTTTCTGCCCCTTTCTTTTTCATCCCCTTTTGTGATTTGTATAATGCAAATGTTGGTCTGCTGTATATTGTCTCATATGTTTCTTAAGCTGTGTTCACTTTTCCCCCTGCTCTCATTGGGTGAGTTCCACTGTCTGCAGATTACTGATTCATTCTGCCTCATTGTTCTGCTATTGAATTCCTCTAGTATTTGTCAGTTGTCTTACTGTATTTTCTGTTTGGTACTTTCTTGTACTTTCTTCATGTTGAGGTTCTCACCGTGTTCATCTGTTTTCTCCTGAGTTCGATGAGCATCTTTATGACTATTATTTTGAACTCC
Organism: Lynx canadensis; assembly: GCF_007474595.2. NCBI lineage: Eukaryota > Metazoa > Chordata > Mammalia > Carnivora > Felidae > Lynx > Lynx canadensis. Next base: position 78,144,095 of record NC_044313.2, on the reverse strand, counting down.
TATTAGGTAAATCACTTGTCTCCATTCCATTAAGGACTTATTCTTCGGTTTTTTCTTGTTCTTTCATTTTGAACACACATTTCTTTGTGTATTTTTCTTGATTCTCTGTGTTGGTTTGTGTTCATTAGATAAAACAGCCACCTCTCCTAGTATTGGAAGAATGGCCTGGTGTAGGTGATGAACCTTATCATTCGACCCTGACTTAGCTCTTGGTTGCCTGTCAAATTTTCATGTTGTCTAACCAGCCTCTTTTATTTTTAGTGGCTTTCAGTAGTTGAGGGTGTTCCAAGACCTGTCACTGTCCCAAGGGGAGGATCTCACTCAGCATCTAGATTCAGGCTGATTGGAAGGGAGATCTTCAGACGGTATCTCTTAAAGTATGCAAATACGTACAGTCCTGTGAGACCGGAAGCAGAAGTGATGCTGGCCACCAGAGCTGGGGAATCTAAAAGTGTTCACTAGGCAGTAGGCGCCCAAGTATGGTGGAGGAGTATACACACTGCTTTCCCGAAGACACTGGCGAGCTGGAGTGAGGCAGAGGGAGAACGCGGAGAGAAGATACCCTCCAGCTCGAGTGAATCAGAGGGAGAGTGCACTGTTGGTGCTCACTTGCCATTGTCGGATGATAAACCAGCCTTGCGTTAGTAGGATAAATCTCACGGGGTCTTTGTGTGTAATCCTCGTAATGTGTTATTCGATAACATTTGCTAGTATTGTGCAGAGTATCTGTGGGTCTGTATTCCAAAGATGTTGCTCTTAGTTGTTTTAGACATTGAACTGTAGTTGTCTTCTCTCATCATGTCTGAGTTTAGTGCCGATGTAATATAAGGCTCATATAATTAGGGGGGAGGTGTTCTTTTCTATTGTTTGCAGGAGTGTTTGAATAATCGATATTAATTATTACTTAAACGAGTTTAAAAATTCACCAGTGAAACCATCTGGACCTGGGCTTCCTTTATGGGCAGTTTTAAAATGACTGCAGTGTGTTGACTTCTTACACTTTTTTTCAGATAGCTTATTTCTTCTTGAGTTGTTATATTTTTTCCGATTCTAGGAATTTTTGTATTTCAGCCAAGTTATCAAATTAGTTCAGAACATTCACTTATAATTTTGTTTTTGTAGTGTAGAAAACATTCCAGGTTTGTAATGTGAGTACATTCTATCCCTAGCATGTGTACCGTCTTTATTCCACAACTTCAGTAATTTATTTTTTTTAGAAACATTTATTTGTTTGTTTTTGAGACAGTGCACATGAGAGTGAGCAGGTGAGGGGCAAAGCGAAAGGTGGACAGAGAATCCCGAGCAGGCTCCACGCTGCCAGCACAGAGCCCGGCGCAGGGCTCAGTCCCACGAATCATGAGATCATGATCTGAGCCGAAATCAAGAGTTGAATGCTCAACTGATTAAGCCACCCACCCAGGCGCCCCATAACTTCAGTAGTTTGACTCTTATGTCTCTTATTTCCATGTCAGCCTAAATACAGTTTAGTCAGGCTTATTGATATTTTAAAAGCGTCATCTATTGCCTTTCTTTGCTGGTTTATTAATTTTTATTCTTCTCATTTCACATCCTTCCTTGCTTTGGTTTGTATTGCTTTTTTTCTCCCGTTGTTCTCAGGTATACACAGCAGGTTATTCATTTGGGATTGTTCTCTTTTAATATGATAATTGCAGGATAAATTGTCTTCTAAGTACTGTTCTCTGTCTCATAAGTTTTGGTATATTTTGTCTTCGTTTTTACTCAAAGTATTTTCTTAAGTTTCCTGGATATTGTTCCCCTCTATTTTATTCAGAGATGTGTTATTTAATATACTATTTGAGTTTTGAAAATTCCTTCATGTGATTGATTTATAATTTCCTTCCATTTTGGCGGGAGAACATTTTAGAATGTATTCCTGGGAACCTTTCATGTGTACTTCTGAAGAATGTGTAATCTGCTCTTCTTGAGTGGAGTGTCTTATATATACTTGTTAGTCTGGTTACCTGACAGTGTTATTTTTATCTCTTTTTTCCCCCTTTTATTTGTATTCTTCCAGTTGTTTTATCCATTACTTAAAGTGGAATTTTAAAGTCTTTAATTATTGTTGATGTGTGTATTTTTACTTTGAATTCTGTCAGTACTTGCTTGAGAATTATCGTTAGCAGCGGATAATTGTTCGCATTTATGTCTCCTTAACTGATGGACTGTTTTGATCATATAATGTCCTGCTTTATCTCTAATAACATATTTTGTGTAAAAATGTATTTTGTCAGATATTAGTATCGCCTCTCTAGCATTATTGATGCTGTGTACGTGATAGATCTTTCTCTGCTTTTAAAATTTGCTAATTATTTGTTCCTTTGGAGCTAAGAGTGTCTCTTGTATACAGCATCTGTTTGGATTTACGTATTTTCTGCAACCTAACAGTTACTGCTTTTGATTGGATTTCTAAATCCATTCCCAGTTTTCTGTTATTGATACGGCTGGATTTACTCCTGCCATATTACATTTTGACATTTATCTGCCCTAAACAGCCTTATGAACCTGTAGTTCTTTTATATTACTGCCTTCGTTTTCATTAAGTGAATATGGTTTAGCATAACATTTCAATTTCTTCAATGACCTTTTCACTTCATTATTTTGGTAATGGTTGTTGTTATAATTTACCTAAGAAATTCACCCTATCAGACTCTACTTCAGATTTATACTCCCTTATCTCTAGTGAAATATAGAAAGGTCATTCATATGTAATTCTATTTCTTCTCCTCTATCTTTGGGCTGTTACTTTTGTACATAGTAGATCTGTATATGTTTAAATTCCAACAATACATTGTTGAATTACTACTTTATATAATTGGATGTCTTTTAAAGAAACTGAGAGAAGAAAGGATAGCAAATATCTCCTTGTGGAGTTTGTTATATTAACTTTCTTATTCACCATTTCTGCTTCATTTCATTTGCTACTGTGGATTCATGTTACCATCCAGGGTCATTGCCTTACCCCAGGTTACCTTTGCTTTTCTGCCTCATTTTGCCTCATTGTCAAATATATGTAATTTCTATGGTTACGGACTGAACAGTATAGGTATATACATAATGATTGTTGCATGGCCTTGGCCAAATGGTTAGGAGAAGAAATACGTCTTTATCCTGTCTTTTAAAATACAGTTATTACGGGGCACCTGGGTGGCGCAGTCGGTTAAGCGTCCGACTTCAGCCAGGTCACGATCTCGCGGTCCGTGAGTTCGAGCCCCGCGTCAGGCTCTGGGCTCATGGCTCAGAGCCTGGAGCCTGTTTCCGATTCTGTGTCTCCCTCTCTCTCTGCCCCTCCCCCGTTCATGCTCTGTCTCTCTCTGTCCCAAAAATAAATAAACGTTGAAAAAAATTTTGAAAAAATAAAATAAAGTAAAATACAGTTATTTTTCCTACAGTCCTTATAGATTTGAAGTCACGACTGGGAATCTATGGGTTTATTTACATCACCTTCAGTTTTCAAAGCAGTACTGGTATGTTGGTTGACTGTTTGGGTTTTTTTTTTTGTTTGTTTTATTTTCTTCTGCCAGCACACTGACTGTGTCATCCTACCTCCTGGATTCTGTGTCTCTGATGAGAAGTCAGGTGGTCATCTTACTGGAGTTCCCTTGTATGTGATGAATTGTAGTTCTCTTGATACTTAAGAAATTTTCTTTCCTCTTTAGTTTTTAATATTTTTACTGTGATGCATTTTGATGTGGATCTCTGTTTATCCCTCGTGAAGTTTATCTATCATCTTGGATTTGCATATTGTTTTTCTCTAAGTTTGCAAAGTTTTACAACAACTATGTTGAATAATTTTTCTGCCCCTTACTCTTTCTTCTTTTCTTTTGATATTCCCATTATGAATATGTTGGTGCAGATAATGGTATCTTTCATTTATTTGAGGCTTTGATCAGTTTTCTTCGTTCTTATTTCTAGTGTTTAGACTGTATTATATCTACAAGTTTACTAATTCTTTCTTGTATAAGCTTCATTGTAGTTATTGCAAATTTTCAAATTTAGAATTTTCATTTTATTCCTTTCTCTGTTTATTATATTTTCTGTGTGAGAAGGTATCACTACTACCTATCACCACTACCTCCCTTTTTTCCGTAAATATGGTTACTTTGTTTTTAGTTTATTTTTGAGAGAGAGAGAGAGACAGAGACAGAACATGAGCAGGGGAGGAGCAGAGAGGGAGAGACAGAATGCGAAGCAGGTTTCTGGCTCTAAGTCAACACAGAGCCCCCTGCGGGGCTCGAACTCACAAGCCATGAGATCATGACCTGAGCCGAAGTCGGACACTCAACGGACTAAGCCACCCAAGCGCCCCAGTGTGGTTCCCTGTTGAACATGTTTATAATAGCTGCTTGGAGGTTGGCTAAATCCAGTATCCAGACCCTCTCAAGGACAGTTTGTTACCTATTGTTTCTCCCACGTATGTGAAATTTTCCGGTTTGTCTTGTGAACCTGTAATTTTGGACGAAAGCATATTTTAGATATTTTGTACCGAGTCTGATAGGGCTTCTTGTTATTTTTGCTTGCTTATGTATTTGTTAAGTGACTTGACTGTATTATTTGACTGAAGTCTTTTCCTCTTGCAGTGTACTGTTGGCTGATGTCTCTTGTCAGAGGGCTCTGCCTTGGGCAGTGCACATGGTTCGTAGAATGGCAGTGGTGTTGAGAGGGTGCTCTTTGAGTGTGTCTGTGATGATTAATTCTGGGTGTCAACCCGAGTGGCCTCAGGGATGGCCAGACTGGTAAAAGTGTGTCTTGGGGGGTGTTTCTGGAAGCAGCATTTGACTCAGTAGACTGAGTAAAGAGATCCACCCTCACCATTATGGTCAGATATCCTCTAATTCGTTGAGGATGGAATGGAACAAAAGGCAAAGAAGGACAAATTCTCTTTCTCTTTTTGCGCCGGGACGTCCATCCTCTCTGGACAGAATCAGTGCTCCTGGTTGTGGGGCCTTCAGGCTCTGGGACTTACACCACCAACCCTCTAGTTGGCAGGCCTTTCATCTTTGCTGGGAGTTACACCATCACCTCCCCTAGTTCTCAGGCCTTTTGAAATACAGTTGGCTTTCCTGGTTCTCCAGCTTTCAGACAGCAGACTGTGGGACTTCTTGGCCTCCGTAAGTGCAAAAGCCAGGTCCTTTAATAAACCTCTTCCTTTGTCTGTGTCGCTCTCACACGTACATATAATACCTGGCTCTGTTTCTCTGGAGAATGCTGAATAACAGTCTCTTTCACTGATATCTGTGTTAACTTCCCTGCCTCTAATGGTGTCACATTCTTCCCTTAGCCTCTACTCATTGTTGGCTCTTCGCTCAATGTTTCCACCGTTGTCCTGAGTCACACATTCTATAGTTTGGTCCAGTTAAATGTGAGTCCTTTCAGAGAGTAGTGTGTGAGGCGACTCTTTGGTACTGCCCTTCATGCCACCATTTTTGAGATCATGTCCTGGAAAACACAGTTGGAGGAAATCATTAGAATATCTTCATCTACTATAAGTGTATTTGTGTGAATGGTTCTGGTGGATCGGAACAAATGCAATAGCCTGGGATGCCTCTTCTTTGTCTCTTTGCCTTGTTCCTTCTGGTGTAATGTCTCTTGTGTTCCAGAGCTGCACACGCCACCAGCTGAGTTTGCCAGGTGCCCCCAAAGAACCAGGTTTTTTTTTTTTTAATTAATTTCTCTTTTTGTTTGTTTCTTTTTGAGATAGAGTTCATGCGTGAGCAGGGATGTGCAGAACGAGAGGGAGACACAGAATCTGAGGCAGGCTCCAGGCTCTGAGCTGTCAGCACAGAGCCCGACCCAGGGCTTGAACCGAGCCCTGACATCATGACCTGAGTTGAAGTCAGACGCTTAATCTACTGCACCACCCAGTTGTCCCCCAAATTACCAGCTTTTTGAGTTAACACTTGTACAACTGTTTTTCTGTTTCTGTTTTATTAACAGAAGGGATCATGAGGGACCTGGGAAAACTGACCTGGAATGACTCACTCTAAGGCATCCTTTAGTAAATCTACTGGGCCTTAATAATGAATAAAAAGTTTTATCTGTGTTATTATTTTTTAAGTTAATTTATTTTGAGAGAGAGAGAAAGAAAGAGAGTGCGTGCTCATGAGCAGGGAAGGGGCTGAGAGCCCAGAGGGCTCGAATTCAGGAACTAAACCGTGAGATCATCAAGTGTCAGAAGCTAAACAGAGTGAGCCACTCAGGCCCCCTCATCTGTATTATTTTTAAGTTTATTTTTGTATTTCAATGTTTTTACCTTTATTATTTCCCTCCTTGTGGTTTCTACTTCTTTCTTTTACATTGTTGCCTTTTTGTACTTTTTTTGGGGGGGGGGTCAAGGATTCAGTTGTTTTTCATTCCTTTTCACTGATACATGTAATGCTCTGAAATCTCTGATCGGTACGTGTATTCCACATAGACTCATAAGTAATATTTTCAGTGGTTTTTTGGTTTAGCAATTCAGCTTTCGTCTGTGTTTCCTTAAGAAACAGAGCAGTTTAGGGGCGCCTGGGTGGCTCAGTCGGTTAAGTGTCTGACTTCAGCTCAGGTGATGATCTCACGGTTCATGGGTTCGAGCCCCGCATTGGGCTCTATGCTGACAGCTCAGACCCTGGAGCCTGTTTCAGATTCTGTGTCTCCCTCTCTCTCTGCTCCTACCTCACTCGCACTGTGTCTCCTATTGTCTCAAAAATAAACAAACATTAAAAAAATTTTTTTAAAAGAAACAGAGCAGTTTACTAGACAGTTGTTTGGTTTTGAAGTCCTGATGGAAGAAGTTTGTTCTTCCTAAGTTCTAGTTTTAGTGCATTGTTCCCTGAGTGTGTTACCTCTATCAGGTTTTTTTTTTTTTTTAATGTTTTGTGCATCCTTGAGATGCAAGTGTATTTTGTATTAAAAGTTTTCATATGAGAAAATTGTATATGGGTGATAATACATGTCTTCTTGATTGTTTGTCATTGCCTCTTCTATACCCTGACATTGTACTTTCTGATCTTTCTTGAAATACTCTTTTTTGTATCAGTGTGTTTTATTTTTGTCCTTGCTTCTCTGAGTTTTGCTTCTCTGAGTTTTGTTTGGTCTTTCAGTACTCCTCACTGTTATTTGTACACTCAGAGTTGTGGGTGTTAGCCTTGCAAAAGTGTTTTGGTTTTCTTTTCTTTTTGTCCTTCCTGATAACTAGATTGTATCTGTTTCCTTATTGTTTCCCTTTTACTGGAATAATATTGCCCATTCCTTTGTTTTTAGCTTTTTGAGTCATTTTCTGTCAGTGTGTTTCCACTTTGCAGCAGAGATTTGGGATTTGTTTGTGACTCAGTTTAAAGTCATTTTATAAATTGGTGAGATAAGCCCATTCACATTTACTAACATGACTCCTGTTTGGTCTCATACCAGTCATTTTATTACATTTCATGAATGTATCATTTTTACAGAATCATTTTGTTTGAACATGTGTTTTTTTTTTGTTTGGTTGTTTGTTTGTTTGGAGGCAGCTAATTAGAAAATACTGATGTTTTTGTTCTAGTAGTTAACTTTTACAGTAATGTCTTTTATGCTGGCCTTAGTTGCTCATTTCCTTATTTAACCTTTCATTTGATGTTTCAGCTTTTAGTGACCTTCTTTAGACTATTCTATGGCTCTCTCTGACCTTATTCTTTCTTCCTTTTTTTCCTGTTTCCTGTAGGCTTTTTAGTTGCATTATTTCTGCTTCACTGGAATATATAACATTTATATATTACTCTTATGTTCTTGTTCTCAACTTTCTTTTTGTCTTAGTCCTGCACTGCTCAGCTTTTCTGCCAGTGTTTCCTATCAAATACTGGTTGCTTGAAATTTGTCCTCTTCTAGAAAGTTCCGTGATTACATTATTACCTGATTTCTTGAATATCTAATATGATTGACCTCTTCCCAGAGCTTGGATACTTTTTTTTTTTTTTTTCAACGTTTATTTATTTTTGGGACAGAGAGAGACAGAGCATGAATGGGGGAGGGGCAGAGAGAGAGGGAGACACAGAATCGGAAACCAGGCTCCAGGCTCTGAGCCATCAGCCCAGAGCCCGACGCGGGGCTCGAACTCACGGACCGCGAGATCGTGACCTGGCTGAAGTCGGACGCTTAACCGACTGCGCCACCCAGGCGCCCCTAGCTTGGATACTTTTAAAGGATCATGTGGCTGGATATACAACCCTTGACTTCTACTTGGTTATTTGTTGAAAAGGTTGCTGCACTGACCTCACTTTGTTTATTGGTGACAGAGTCTCTTGCCCAATCTACATGTTTGTTTGCTTATTGAGACTTGATCTTTCTGTCCAGAGGAGACTTCTTCACTTTTAAGGTTTACAGTTTCATTAAAGCATGTCTTAGGAAGGACTGTTTCAGGTCAGCTTTCCTGACGGAAAAGGAAAGTTCATAGTGGTCCTTAAAATATGCGGGTAATATTTCTTTTTATTTCTGGGCAGATTTCTTAGATAATGGTTTTTAATACTGTATTTATTCCATTGTTTTCTTTTTTTCTCTTTAGAGACTACAGTCACACATATAATTTTAATTTAAAACATGTATTTTATTATTTTGTAGATCACCTGCTTTATCCAGAACTTTCTTTGTGATCCAGTTTTCTTTCTTTGGTTTTATTGTCATTCTTTTTTCTGCTCTATTGTCATGTCTTTTTTCCATGTTGTATATTAAAATTTCATTCAAGTCTCTTTTCTCTTCATGCTTCCTACAAGTTGGCCTGAACCGCTCTAACAAAACACCACAGAGTGGGTGGCCTATGTAGCAGAAATTTATTTTTTACTCATCTGGAGGTTGTAAGGCAAGATGAAGGTGCCTTCAGGTGAGCCCTCTCTCTCCAGCTTGCAGAGAGCACCTTCTGGCTCTCTCCTCACATGGCTTTTTTTTCTGTGCACACATGGAGAGCAGGCAAGTGCTGGTATCTCTTTGGCTTCTGATCTGACCTCCTGGTCATTCCTATCCGATAAGTGCTACACCCTGATGACGTAATTCAAACCTTAATTAACCTCCTTAAAGGCTGTGTCTCCGGATGCAGTGACACTGGGGATTAGGGCTTCAGCATACGAGTTTGGGAGGGGGACAGTTGAGCTCATAACCAGGTTCTTACAATTTGAGTCATATTCTAAGATCACTCTGGCCTTTTTACAATTGAATTCTTCACCCGATCAGCCCTTGCCTCCGTAGTTCCCATTAATACTCCAAGTCCCTTGTGTCGGAGTTCTCGGTGGTCTGAGCTGTCATCTGTCAGAACGAAGATGTCTGCTCCATATTTTCCCTCTCACAGTGGGACTTCTCCTTTGAGGGAGTGATTTTATTTGCATTTAATTATCTATACGTTCTAGGGGCGCCTGGGTGGTTCAGTCCGTTGAGCGTCTGACTTCAGCTCAGGTCAGGATCTTAACGGTTCGTGAGTTGGAGCCCCATGTCGTGCTCTGTGCTACAAGCTTGGAGCCTGGAGCCTGCTTCAGATTCTGTGTATCCCTCTCTCTCTGTCCCTTCCTCGCTCACACTCTGTTTCCCTGTCTCTCTCTCAAAAATAAGTATTTAAAACAAAGGACTTTAATTATCTCTAAGTTCTCTGTCTCTTCCTCTACGTGTAGTTGCCACAGGCTCAAGCTCTTTCTATAGATGTGAGCTCTTTTATCAGTTTCTTCTGTATTAAATGTTTGTTTCCTCAGTAGTGGTTTGAAGTCAGTAGTATTTTGTATTTCCCAGTTATGCCAAGTCACGGGTTGTTGATTGGTCATTTTATTTGCTCTCCTTATGTTGATCCTTAGAGGCATTTGGAGGATAGATGGAGACGTTCCGAATTTAGTAGCTGCCGTTACTCCTCAGACGTCGGAATGCAGATGTACGCTTGCAGTAGTTTCCTCTCCTTTCTTCCACCATGCCAGGGTTTTGTTTCTTGTTTCCATTTTCGTATTTTCATGTCCAACAGAAGAAATCGAAAAAAATAAGTACTTATAGTTATTTTCTTCCCTGGAGACTAGACAAGAAATCAAAATCCGCTAAAACATAGGGCATTTGTATATATGTTGCATTCTAGAAGAAATGTGTTAGTATTTATGTGTACGGTTAATTTTTTCTATCTTTAGAAGTCTGGGAAACTGATCACAAGAAAGGAAGGAGGCAAGAAAACCAGCGTAAACCTATGTGGGAAGTTGCATTCATCAGTAAAAAAACACCGACCAAGGAACGAGGTAATGTAATAGGAAAACCATTTAACCTGGACACAAATTCGTTTCCTTCCAGAGAAAGCCTCTGTCAGTGTGACTCATATGGAGTGAGTTTCAGCTGTATTTCTGAATTGTGTATCTATATGAAAAACTATTTAGGAAAAAAGACTGATGAATTTAATGACTGTGGAAAATTGCTACTCAGTATTGAACACAAGAAAACTCCTACTAGCGAGAAAAGTGAATTTTTTAAACATGGGGAAACTTTCAGTCAGGATGAGGACCCTGTTGATCATGAGAAGATTCAAAGTGTAGATCAAACATTTGAATATAACATGTATCAAGAAACCTTCCCCGAAAAGGCAATATTGAGTACGTACAAGAGAGAGATCACAGAAGAGAATCACTCTGAATGTATTGAATATGGGAGAACCTTCTTTCCTAACTCCTCTTTCCTGTTACATCACATGAATGCCTCCGAAGAAAATCACTGTGAACTGGGTACTTGTGGGAAATCGTTATGTGTGAAGTCTACCCTTTTGAAACCTTATGGGGCACGTATGAAACCCTTGGAGTGTAGTGAGAGTGGGGATCATTTCCGGGGGGATTTATGCCTTCCACAACTTGAAACAAATCATAAAGGAGAGAAACACTTTGAATGCAATGAATGTGGGAAAGCCTTTTGGGAGAAGTCCCACCTCACTCGACATCAGAGGATACACACGGGAGAGAAACGCTTTCAGTGTAATGAATGTGGAAAAACTTTCTGGGAGAAGTCAAATCTCACGAAACATCAGAGATCACACACGGGGGAGAAGCCCTATGTGTGCAACGAGTGTGGTAAAGCCTTCAGCCACAAGTCAGCCCTCACGTTACACCAGAGAACACACACAGGGGAGAAACCCTATCAATGTAGTGCATGTGGAAAAACTTTTTACCAGAAGTCAGACCTCACCAAACACCAGAGAACACACACAGGGTTGAAACCCTATGAATGCTATGAATGTGGCAAATCTTTCTGTATGAATTCACACCTTACAGTGCATCAGAGAACTCATACAGGGGAGAAACCATTTGAATGTCCTGACTGTGGGAAATCTTTCTGTCAGAAGTCACATCTTACACAACATCAGAGAACCCATGTAGGGGATAAGCCCTACAAATGTAATGCATGCGGGAAAACTTTCTACCACAAGTCAGTTCTCACTAGGCATCAGATAATTCATACAGGGTTGAAACCTTATGAATGTTACGAATGTGGAAAAACCTTCTGCTTGAAGTCTGACCTCACAGTGCATCAGAGAACTCACACAGGGGAGAAACCCTTTGTGTGTCCTGAATGTGGGAAATTCTTCAGCCATAAGTCTACCCTCTCTCAACATTACAGGACACATACAGGAGAGAAACCCTTCGAATGTCACGAATGTGGAAAAATATTCTATAATAAATCGTACCTGACTAAACACAATAGGACACACACAGGGGAGAAACCCTACGAATGTAATGTATGTGGGAAAACTTTCTGCCAGAAGTCTCAGCTCACTCAGCACCAGAGAATCCACATAGGAGAGAAACCCTATGAGTGTAATGAATGTGGAAAGGCTTTCTGTCACAAATCAGCTCTAATTGTGCACCAGAGAACTCATAGAGAAGAAAAGCCCTATAAATGTAATGAATGTGGGAAGTCTTTCTGTGTGAAGTCAGGACTTACTTTACATCAGAGAAAACACACAGGGGAAAAACCCTATGAATGTAACGAATGTGGGAAATCCTTCAGTCACAAATCATCCCTCACAGTGCATTATAGGGCTCACACAGGGGAGAAATCTTGTCAGTGTAATGAATGTGGGAAAATTTTTTACCGAAAATCAGACCTTGCTAAGCATCAGAGGTCACACACAGGTGAGAAGCCCTATGAATGTAACACATGTGGAAAAACCTTCTCTCAGAAGTCAAACCTCATTGTACATCAGAGAACACATACAGGAGAAAAACCTTATGATTGCAGTGGGTGTTAGGAATGTTGAGCTGTGGTTCAGTAGCCACTATGCTTCAGAGAATGCACGCTGTAGAAGAAGTAATGTCGATGTTCTGAATGTTGAGTAACCTTCATCCACAAACTGGCCTTATTTTACCCCGAAGCAGACTAAAACATATAGGACAGTCTTGTTAAATAATATTCCGTTAAATGTACCCTAGTAAATGTGGGTATAAAACCTTGCAGAATTTTGCTTTTGTGAATTTTTTTTTTCTTTTTTTTTTCGTGGCAAAAATACAAACTAGGTTATGTCAGAATTTCTATTAAGGAGAAATCTTCAATTTGAGACATATAGCTTGAAGATTGTCTTTAGAAGTAATATAACATTGGAACTTGTGGTTTGGTTTTGATGCCATATTTGTCTTTAGGAAACATGAGAAATTGTAATTTATTGTTGAATATTGTGCAATGTACAAACAAAAAGTAGTAAAATGAAACAATGAATTTAAAAGAAGTTGCAGTAATACACAGAATTCTCATTTGCCCTTTCCCGAGCTACCTCTTAAGATATCTTACATAAGTATGGTATATTCTCTAGCAGAAATGTGGATGGTACCATAATGCTAAGTCACATACGTCATTCACACTTCAGTCGTTTTTACATGCACTTTTGTGTATGTGTAGTTCTACAAAATATTGTCGCTTATGGTTTGAGTACCTGTCGATACAGGCTACAAAATCGAAAAGGAATCTGGAACCTGTGTTGCATTAGGATTACAAAGGAATCAGGATTTCACCACAAGAAGTTCCCTTGTGTCAATAACCATACCGTTTCTGCAATCTTAATCCTGGCAATTGATGAGAATGTGAAGTTTTTAAAAAGGAGATATAATTGAAATATTAGGGCAACAGCATTAAATGCTTACGTGAAGTATCCCTTAAGTTTACAGGACTCCTGTATCTACACATGCTGGCTTCTATAAACTGTGTGTTCCATATGCATAATGCAAGTTAATATGATTGTGAATCGAAACCAGACACTCATAGTTCAGCATCTCCCAGGTATGTCAGGGCCAGGAGGAACCTCTGGAAAGGAGGCCCCCAAAGCTAATATGTAACCACTTAAAACACATAAATCAAAATAACAAAATGGTAAATAAAATGTGTTCTGTGCAGAGGGATATCTAGTCCGTAATCTCATTTTTCCCTTTCAAGCCATAGGGTGCCTTGAGTGTACATATGTGAATTCTCCACCCCTCAGCCTCAGTTGTACAAACCCCTGGAAGTCACTGCCCTCTAAGGCAGAGTTCAGAATAGAAGCCACAGACAGTCTATATGTCACTCAGAGTTGTAAACTAGGCTGTAAAATCACAGGTCCAGCGTACCCAGAAACATATCTGGGTCATGGGTTTTTGATTATATGAGAAGGTGGGTTGAGACTGGAGCAGAGCCAGAGTGAGGTCAGAGTGAGGCTTTTATGGACCGACAGGATATAAAGGTGGTATACCACATTTCATTATACGATTTCATAAATCAGGTTACACAAACTAATGATCTTAAATTGCACAGATATTCTAAGCGTACGCCTTAGGAAACTAGAAACAGAAGAGTTATTGAATGAAAAGGAGCAAAACAAAGGAAATAATAAGAATTAGAGCAGAAATCAGATCTTTGAAAAGACAAAAACAATAAAAAGAAAAGTTAATTATTTGAAAAGGTCAATAAAAGTGATAAACCTTCAGCTAAGTTAACTAAGAAAAAGAGTAGATACAACTCACCAATATCAGAAGTGAAAGAGAGACATAACAACTGATTACATGGACATTAGAAGGATAGTAATGTTACGGACAACTCTGCCCACAAATTTCATAACCTAGATCTATTCCTTGAGAGACACAATCTGCCTAAACTTACACAAGTATAAATTTGTATAGGCAAATATCTATTAAAGAAACTGAGTTCATCCTTAATCTTCCAAATCAGAAAGTTCAGGCCCAGATGTGTTCACTGGTGACTTCTAGCAAACACTTAAGGAAGGAAGAAATGATACCAGTTCTCTACAACCTCTTCCAAAAAGGAGGAGTAGAAGAAATCCTTCCTAACTCATTCTGTGATGCTTATTATAGTAGCAAAAGCAGGCAGAGACATTATAGGAGAGGAAGGTAACGGGTGCCTGGCTGGCTGAGTCAGTAGAACACGCGACTCTTAATCTCGGGTCCTGAGTTCGAACCCTAGGTTGGGTGTGATTACTTTAAAAAAATTCTGAAAAGGGAAGCTAGATGCCTGTATGTTTTGGAACATAGATGCTGAGATCCTCAACAAATCGTCACCAAGTTGAATCCCACAATATATAATTACGGGCCATGACCATGTGGGATTTATTCCAGGGGTGCTGTGCTGGTTCAACATTTGATAGTCAGGTAGTCACCTGTCACATCAAGAGGCAAAAGAAGAAATAATCATATGATCTTATCAGTAGGTGCAGAAGAGCCTTTCACAAAACGTTAACCCACATCCACAATAAGAAATCTCAGCAGGCTGGGAGTATGGGGAACATTAACTTGGTACAGAACATCTCCAACAGCCCTACAGCTAACGTTGTACTTTGATGGTGAGAAACTAGATGCTTTCCCAGTGAGAAGAGGAGAGCAAAGAGGTCCCTGTCCCTGCTCTTTCATCCTCCTTCTGGAAGTCCTCGCCGACAGAGCAAGACCAGAGAAGGAGAGAGACTTGGATTGGGAAGGAGGAGAGAAAACTGTGTACAGTCACACGTAACATGATGGCCCATGTAGGAAATGTCCAGGAGTCGACAATAAAACGCGCTGACGCGAGTTAACGAGGTTTTAGGATACGGTGATTGGGTGGGTGGTAAAAAGAAATGAGCCGTTCGGTAACAGGAGACATGCAGGAGCCTTTACGTGCATATTGTTGAATGAGACAAGCCAATCCGAAAGGCTTTCCACCTTTCGTTACCAGTTATAGTGCGTTCTGGAAAGGCACGTGGGGAGACAGTAAAAGGATCGGTGGTCGCCAGAGGATTGAGGCAGGGGAGGGAAGGCTGAATAGGTGGATTAGGGAGGACTTTTAGGACGGTGGGAGTATGCTGTAGGATATTGTAACGGTAGATGGCGTGCGGATCCTTTGCCAGTGCCCAAAAATGTAACAAAGGGTAAGCCCTAATGTAAACTGTGGTCTTCAGGTAGTACTCCTGTATCAGCATTGACTCATCAGTTGTAACGAATGGACCACACTACTGCAAGATATGAATGATGGGGGGCTGCAGAGGGGTAGGAGTGAAGGGGTGTATAGGAACTCGACTTTCTGCTCCATGTGTCTGTAACTCTGCGACTACTCTAAAATGTAAAGTGTGTGAAAGAAATGAACCATCCTGTCTGCCTATAGCAATATAGAGGAATCTCCGAGGGTGTTTCTTCTATAATTACAAAGTTAGAAACGCAGTATTCAGTACCACTTTTCCCATGGTGGGAGGCAGAATGCATTCTCAGAAATCATATGCTGACCATCACTAAAGCCTATTTTCAGCTGTAGCTTCCTGTTGTTATAAATCTGCTTGTCTTTTCTGCAAGTATCGTAAATTTCTCACCTCTCTTCATGACACCTTGTTTCTGTACTAAGTTTCCGTTGGTCCTGTGTTCCTGCACTACAAATATAATGGCCACTGATGAACATCTGAGCTGTGTCTATAGTCTTCAGAATATTTTTAATTACAGTAACTGTGGTCTGAAGTTAAGGGCTAGTGTCCTAGACTCTTGACATCTGAAACCAACATGGAGTGAACCCTCCGAGCAGGAGGCAGTTAACACAGTGGGCATCACTAAGAGGATGGTCCATCTAAGACCCGGGTCACCACGTAAGACCCAGTTGATCCAGTTGTCATTAAGTGATTGTTGTTGACTAACGAGGTCTGAGATAGGACAAAGGCCACCTGGGACCGAGCTGCCGGTTGCTGGCAGACAGCCTCTTGCTGTGGACCGTGCTGCCTGTTTTGGGTGTCACTGTTTCCTCCCCTGGCAACAAGCTCTTGGCCCTAAGAATTGTTAATTGGCTGTACCCCAGGTGCCTGGGCTCCGGGTTCAGTCAGTTGGGCTGGTGTCGTGAGACGCTCCGCCTGTAGAGGCGGTGACGACACCGCGCTTTAACTGGCGAGCATTTGAGCCCCAGCTACCCAGGGTCGAGGGTCTGGCTGGCACCCTCCGGTTACTGTGTACCGTGTGTTGGCCGTCCCCGGCTGTTCAGGGTAGCCACGCTTACCAGTTTTTGTCATTGTGCCCCAGCGGGGAGGGCATGCAGATGGCCCTTGGTGAAAGTTTGGAAAGCTGGGCTGCCCTGGCCCCGGGAGCACGAAGCGTGCACGGCCCTCGGTGCGTGATGAGCTGTTGTTCACGTGCGGGCAGCGGCCGTCCCCATCTCTTGCTGCTCCTTCCCCTGCTGCCATTGCACACACGCCTCACGCCCGAGGGTGCCAAGGTGCACACCTGTGGTGTCCTGTGGCCCGGAGGCTGATGAGAAACAAAAGGGGACGTCTTCCAAATTGCCAGAGGAAGGACCTCAACTGCGCTAATGCAGAACCCTCAGCCAGTGAACCTGGGGTTTGCGAGGCGCTGGGGTTTTTTTCAGCACACCAAAGGACTAACCTTGGAGTCCTGGGGCTTGATGGCCTTGACCCTTGCCGTGCCAGAATGACCTTATTGTTTGTGAACCGTGACCCCAGAGAGATTGGCTGGCATTCCCTGGAGGAAGCGGCAGCTGTCCGTGAGGCGGACTGCCGGGCTGTGGTCCTTTCCCTGGTAACCACCCAGGCCCCCGCCACAGGTGTCAGGATGGAGACAAAAACTGAAAGCTGTCACTTCACATGGCTAGAAACCCAAAATACTGTGAGGGAATTTGTAGAGAGAGAAATGAGAGAGAAGAAACCTGCACTGTTGCAAAAAGGCAGCCCTACAGAAGACATTCGGTCAACCGCCGGGTTATGGGCCACGCTTGTTCCTTGCAGCTGTGCTCTGCTGCCTCTGTTGAGAAAAATTCTCATCCTCCTGCTCAGAGGGGAAAGCACTCACCCTGTGCCACAGCAAAGGGGATCATTGGAATGCAGGGTAAGCCCAGGATCCTCAATCCGTGTGAAGTAATGTGACCTTTGCCATAGAGTGGGCTCTTGAGCCCATAGATCCTCCCTGGAGGCTTTCTGGAGAAGGCAACTTGTACGTGCGATCAGAGTAAATAGAAAAGCCCCTGACATATATTGAGTGACAACAAAAGGGAAAGAATTGGCAAGAAAGAATGAGGGGTGGGAGGAACTTAGGTACAGGAAAAGGAAACAACGAAATGACAGAAATGAAGGTGCACAGATTGCCCGAGCTGGGAGTCCAAACTATACTAAGATAATTTATGCAACAGAAGATCAAAGGGCACTAACTGGCTTTTGTACCTTCGCTAGATCGTTTGTGAAATGACTTAAATATCTGCTGAAACGCACCGTTGACAAATTGTCATGACCTTGACACAAGGCTTGAATTACAGCTGTATTTGGGCCTTCAGGTAAATTTGATCATGTCATTCCCTAAAATCTTAGAGGAGTTACTGACTACCAAATGGAGTGCGGGTGACTGTATATTTGTGTTTCCTCAGAACTTATATGTTGAACTCCAGTCCTCAGTGTGATGGTCTCTGGAGGTGGGGGGCCTTTGGGATGTGATGAGGTTATGGGGGTAGAGCTCTCATGAATGGGAGTAAAGCCCTCACAAGTGTTGAGCGAACGCCTTTGGCTTTTGCACAAGTGACGACAGAGCAAAAGGACAGCTATCTGTGAACCAGGAGGCAGGCCCTCCCCACGTGCTGATACCACTGGCCCCTTCATCTGTCTTGGACTTGAGGGCCTCCAGAACTGTGAGAAATAAATTTGTGTTGTTTGTAAGCCACCCGGGCTGTGTTATTTTTTTTTAACAGTATGAACAACCTGAGACATTCGGATGAGTAGGTATGTTTTCTCTTAATCCACAGAACTATTATTGCCTGAGTTCTCCGTGGTCACAGCACCCATTGACTTAATTATAGCACATTCCTATGGTAGGTTCCAGTCGAGTGAATATGAACTTTTGGCACTTAGAATTTGGGTTGTCAGAAGGGGACCCCCGTGTACTGTATGTCCCGGTTGAAAGCATGGTAACCACCTGTTCAGAGACGAAGTGATTGTCACTGCTGCTTCTCCATTCAGTACTCCAGTTTACTGCGTTCTTAAACCTGGAAATAGTGTTGGCATGTCACAGTGGGTCACCGCATCCTCAATGCTGTGGCCAGTTGTTCAGGACTCAACACCACTGTTCCTGAAATAACTGCCTTCGTCTAAGCAGCAACCAGTACATATGTTGTTACTATGGGTTTTGCCAGTACATTCTTCCCAGGGCTGTTTTCAGCAGCCTCAGCCATAGTTTGCCTTTGCCTCCAAAGGCACCCGGTACACCTTCAGCAGGCTGCCAATGGGATATCCCAGCAACTCTTTGCCATTGCACATAGTCTTTGCAGGCGATACCTTAATTGCACCCAGATTTCTTCAGGAACCCAGGTATGATATATCGATGACCTCATCCTCCAAGGAGATCCTTCACCCATGTATTAGGCGTTCACATACAAAAGTTGTGATAATTCATTTTCCCATACATACTGCAAAGATCCACCTCAGGTAAATTCCCTGAAAATTACTTGTAAACCTGGGACTGTTGCATCCCTGCCACTGTCATGAAACTGCTACTGACTGTTCTTTGTCTTGTGTGTTCTTAGCACACAGAATGTTAATACAAATGTGTCTTTTCTTCTTGGGTTCTGCAAGGAACATATTCCCCACTTAAACAGTTTACTCAGTTATATTGATGGCTCTACCTCCAATTGGCCCAACTTTATAGGGCCCCCTCCACAAACAGGCTCTAGAATCAACCCACATTGAAGTCAACAGGCACTCCTGTGAGTGCCCTTCTTCACTGCAGAAACTTTGCCAGTATCCCCCCATTCCTCCTGGAGTTTGTAGACCCCCCCCCAGGGTGGCCATAGGTTGCCCAGTGGCTTCTGATGCAAGAAACTACCTGCTTCAGCCTTGCAGTAATCCCCATTGGAGCATCAGGTGTTGGTCATGTACTTGGTGCCCCAGCACAAAGAGGCTCCCTGAGCCTGGGACCCTCCATACCCAACTGCCTGTTGCAGCTCGAGTCATGGAAGCAGTACCTTGCAAGCATGGTTACTGACGCTTCCTTGCTGCATGATGGAGCCAAACGTGGGGTCTCTGGCGTATCCCAGCTGCAAGGGGGCTGTGCTCTTCTGCTTCATTCAGCCCAGCTGTGGTGCTGGAAGAGGTCCCCCTTCTCCCGGACCCCGTTACCGGGACTGTCCCTTGCAATGAACTGAATGAGCAGCAGTAGCAGTTCTCAGACTTTACAGATGCCATCATCATCCTGACATGTGATGGAGCTCGGGGGAGTGTTGCTGGCTTTCATCCCTTTTCCAGGATGTCCCTGATGAAGGGAACATCATCTCTTGGGTCCCAAGAGTCTGCATAAGTGGCCAAACATCAAGTAGTCCTCTTAACACTGGAGCCTCTGGCCAACAAGTGGCCCCATCTGCTCTTTTTTACGTACTCTTGGGCCATTAACCCAAGAGGTGCCCCACCGTGGGGTAAGGAATTCTGGAAATGTCTTGCCTCACAGTACAGCCTGAATGTAAATCACGGTAACAGATGTTTCTCCAGGTCCTATGGCTATGATACAGGAGCCGAGCAGGATACTCCCTTTCCCTTCCTAGTTCCAGACGTTACTGATAGTGACCAAGGCACTCCTGTCACTTCTCAGTATGCACAATCCTGGGCTCTTGAAAAAGGCGTTCGTAGAACGTTCGCTTCCCCTGTAAGCCGCCGGCATTTTAATAGACCACCTCTTGCAGGTGGGATGTGAGTACACCTGTGCAAGTGTCGCTGTTTAAAGTGCCTGCTCAGTGCTGAACTTAGACAAATGCTCACAATTCTTGCAGTAGTGCTCATACATTTGCCGTTAATAAAACCTCAGGAAGTTTGAGATGTTTTCAACCTCCCAGCTCCCCTGCATCTTCCATTGGGGAGATGAATGAAGGCACTATTAAGTGGTCTCCTAAGTGTAAAGGTTTCAAAACATATTTGCAAATCTTTTGACCCTTATCTCATTGAGAGGGAAGGTCTGTGTCCCTTCATTTTTTTTTTTTTTTTTAGTATATTTATTTTTGAAGGAGAGAGAGGGAAGGTAGGGTAGGGACAGATGATGTGGGTGATAGAGAATGCCAAACAGGTTCTGTGTCAGCAGTCCAGAGCCTGAAGCGGGTCTCAAACTCATGAACCATGAGATCATGATCTAAGCCAAAGAACCATGAGATCATGACTAAGCCAAAACCAGGAGTCAGACATTCAACTGAGTTAGCCACCCTGGTGCTCCTGTGTCCCCTCCTTTTGAATGTGGGCACATTTGTAGATCATGACCTGAGCCGTAGTTGGATGCTTAACTAACTGAGCCACCCTGGTGCCCCTGTTACATTCACTTCTAAGAACATTTTGTTTGTGGATTGGTTAGTGCTAGTGTATACAAATTCATTTGCTATTCATATATTGATCTTGTGTCTTACAAACGTGTTGCAATGGTTTATTACTTCTGATGTTTGTTGTCTGGATCGTAAGAATATTCTATATAGAAGTTCATGTCATCTGCAGGGAGAAAGAGTTTTAGCACTTTATTTCCAATCTGGATGCCTTTTCTTCCATTTTATTGCCTAATTGTCCTTTCTAGGACCTTCAGTACCATATTAACTAAGTGGTAAGAGTGCGTAAAGGCATTTACAAATTCAAAACGAGCCTTAATATTCTGCTAAAAATGAAGAGACATCCTTCCTTGTAGATTTTCAAGTTGTAAATTTTTTCTCTGCACCATTGAGAATAAACCATAAATCTTGTTAAATGTCTCTTGTCAGTTTTACAACTTAGAATATCTTTCCCAAGGACCTCAGAACCATCTGTTTGGAATGTAAACTTTGAGGGAGCTGGCAGTTCTGTATCCCAGATTCTATGAGAGTGTAGAAGCTTAAACTTTGGTAGTGGGGGCCTTGATCCATGTTGCAAAACTACCTACTGTCATAAGGATATGAGAATCTTGTTTTTTAACTTGTTGTAACACCAATAAACTAACACAGGTGGTCATTCTAATTACCAGGTAAATTTAGGGGAAAGAATGTGTGACAAAATGTTGGTGTGAAATCCTCCTGCTTGAGACTAGTTATTGTTTATCTTTGCAACATTTATGTGATGGGTTGTATCTGCTTGGCTATAAAGAAGGGTGAGATTTCTTTTTGTCTTTGGATTGTATGTGATATGTATCCTGGCACTGAATGATAAAATTGTTTTCTTTGTGTTCTCCCTGAGTGGTTAAGTTTATAGGTTCGGAGAAGATTTTGTTTCAAATCGTATTGCCCTAACAATGTTGGTGATACGAGTGGTGATTCTTGACCACTCATAATGCTGAATTGAGTATGCTTTCTCATCAATGATGTCTGAAAGGGCGAAGAACGAAATAAGAGAGGGATGGTACTGTCGATGTTACAATATAAATGGAATTCAAACTGTCCCTGGAGAAATTCTGCAGGTGTATTCTGCAAAAGAAGGAACCTCTAGGAGAACCAATTCATCAGGGATATAGAATTAATGAAAGAGATGTATGTTTAGGTACTTAGCATTAATTTCGGATAAACAATGAGTCAAACTGTAGTATCATTGCCTCCTGCTTGTACCTAATTTGCTAAATCGGGCAGTTCTATCCGATGTCGCCTAAGAATGAAAGGTGTTTTCCAAGGAGGTGGCGCCAGGGACTTGGGAAACTCAGCATGCTCTCCCTGGTCAGGCGCAGGAACCGCTCGGGGCCTTCTGCGCATGTGCTTTGCTCTCTTCCCGGTAGTTCACGTTGGCGTCCGCAGCATCGCGAGAGGACTGTCCCTGTTGCTCTCGCCACAGAGCGCCTGGACGCAGGCGGGACTACGCGATGGTGAAGAACTCGGGTGGCGGTGGTTGAATGTGGGTGACCCGTGGGACGGAGGCCCCGCGCGGGAGGGGCCGGTGAAGGAGGAAACGGCTCGCTGCCTGAGCGCGGGGTGAGTCCTGCTCCGTCTTTATGCATCGAATGCGAACCGGCGCGTCCCCGCGCTTGTCACCCAGCGAAGGTTCGTGTTTTCGTCTCCGAGGTGAAGGGTCGCCCGAGGCCTCAGTAAGACCGGCGGAAACTGGCCCGGGGGCGCTCGTGGGTGGTCGCTTCTCTCCGGGGGGGGGACCTCGTTCTTCTCCACTCGGGTCCGTCTTCGTCCTCCCAGCCACAGGTGGTTAGTGTCCCGTCCCCATGGTAACCGCGTAACGCCTTCTGGGAGGTGACGGGAGCCGCTTCAGTGGTATTAGATACATTCACATCGTTGGGCAAATGTCGCTACCGTTCATCCCCGTACTCTTTTCATCTTGTAAAAACTGAAATCCTATACCTATTAAACAATAACTCCCCAATCTCCCCTACCTCTAGGTGCTGGAAACCACTGTTACAACTTCCTGTTTCTATAATTTTGACTACTCTGAGTACCTCGTATTAGTGAAATCCTGTAGTCTTTGTCCTTTTGTGACTGGCTTATTTCGCTTAGCATTACGTCCTCAAGATTCATCCATGTTGTAGCGTATTGCAGGGTTTTTTCCATTTTTAAGGCTGAGTAATATCCCATTGTACGTATATGCACATTATGCTTGTCCATTCACCTGTCCATGGACACTTGAGTTGCTTCCATGTTTCCACTATTGTGAATAATGATGCTGCCGTGAACACGAGTGGTTGAGACATGTGGTTGAGACCTACTCTTGGGTATATACCTCGAAGGAAAATTGCTGGGCCGTAAGGTAACTCTAGTTTTAATTTTGAGGAAGCTCCATCCTGTTTTTACAATGGTTGTACCGCTTTACACTCTAAGCAGTCAGCAGCAGAGGATGGGAGTTCCATTTCCTCTCCATCCTTGCCAACAGTTGCTTTTTCTTTTTTTGGTAGTAGCAATCTTAATGGGTGTGAGGTGGGATCTTACTGTACCTTTGACTTGTATTTCCTTTGGTATCTTTTCTTGTGTATTGGCCATTTGTGTATCTTCTTTGGAGAAGTATCTGTTCAACTGCATTGCCCATTTTTGAATTGGATTGTTTTGGGTTTTGTTGTTGTTGTTGAATATTAGGAGTTGTCTATATGTTCTGGATATTAATTCCTTATCAGATATATGAATTATAAATATTTTTTCCTGTGGATTGATTTTTAACTCTGTGGATAGTGTCTTTTGTAGTCAAAATATTTCCATTTTCATGAAAAGTTTGTCAATTTCTTCTTTGTTACCCATGCCTTTGATGTCATATCCAGGAAAACCTTGCCAAGTCCAGTGTTGTGGATCTTTTGTCCTATGTTTTCTTCTAAGTTTTATTGTTTTAGATCTTAAATTTAGGTACTTGGTGTGAGTTGATTTTTGTGTATGGTGTTAGGTAAGGGCCCAACTTTATTCTTTTGCATGTGGCTATCCAGTTTTTCTAGTGCCATTTGATGAAAAGACTGTCATTTTCCCATTGAGTGGTCTTGACAGCCTTGTCAAAAATCATTTGACAAGATGTGTGAGTGTTTATTTCTGGACTCTTTTTTCTATTCCATTGGTCTTATTTGTCCCTTTTTATGCTGGTACCATCCTGTTTTGATTGCTGTGGCTTTGTACTAAGTTTTGAAATCAGGAAGTGTAAGTCTTCCAGTTTTGTTGTTTTTCAGGATTGTTGTGGATAGTCTGGTTTCTTTGAATTTTAGGATGGGTTTTTTTAATTTCTGCAAAAAACGTCATTGGGATTTTGCTAAGGATTTCATTGAAGCTGTACATCACTTTGAGTAGTATTGACATTTTAACAAGAAGTTGTCTAATCCAGGAACATGGGATGTGTTTCCATTTATTAATGCCTTCTTTAATGCCTTCAGCACTATTTTGTAGTTTTTATTGTGTAGATCTTTTACATCTTTAGTTACATTAATTCCTAAGATTTGTTTGATGCTTTGGTAAGTGGAATTGGTTTTGTAACTTCCTTTTCAGATCGTTCATTGTACGTATATAGAAATGCAACTGATTTTTGTGTGTTGATGTATCTTGCTACTTTGCTGAATTCATTTAGTTGATGCAGCCGCTTTTTTTGTGGAGTCTTTAGGTTTTTCTACATGTAATATTATTTCATTTGCACAGATGCCTTTACTTTTTCCTTTCTAATTTAGATGCTTTTTATTTCTTTTTCTTGTCTAATGCTCTGACTAGAACATCCAGTCCTGTGTTGAAGACAAGTGGTGAAAGCAGGCATCCTGACCTTACTCCTGATCTGAGAGGAATAGCTTTCTGCCTTTTCACCACTGAGAATAATTTTTCCTGTGTGTGTGTGTGTGTGTGTGTGTGTGTGTGTGTGTGTTATATTTTTGGCTTTTATTATGTGGGGGTATTTCCCTCCTATTCCTCTTTTGTTGACTGCGGTTACAAGAAAGATGGTTGAATTTTGTCAGATGCTTTTTCTGCATCACTTGAGATTGTCATCTGTGGGTTTTTTTCCTTCATTATATGGATGTGGTGTATTATATTAATCAATTTTTGTATGTTGAACCATCCTTGCATTCCAGGAATGGATCTACTTGGTCATGGTGTATAATAATCCTTTTTTAAAATGTAAATTAAATTTTATTAATTTTTTAGACAGTGAGTGTGGACATGAGCAGGGATGGGGCAGAGGAAAAGGGAAAGACAGACTCTTAGACAGGCTCCATGCCCAGTGTGGAGTGTGACACAGGGCTCGATCTCATGTCCCTGGGATCATGACTTGATCCAAACCAAGAGTGGGTTGCTCAAGTGACTGAGGCACCCAAGTGCCCCTATTTTATTTTATTTTATTTTATTTTATTTTTATTTTATTTTATTTTGTTTTGTTTTGTTTTGTTTTGTTTTGTTTTAACGTTTATTTATTTTTGAGACAGAGAGAGACAGAGCATGAACGGGGGAGGCCAGAGAGAGAGGGAGCTACAGAATCTGAAGCAGGCTCCAGGCTCTGAGCTGTCAGCACAGAGCCCGACTTGGGGCTGGAACTCACAGAGCAGGAGATCATGACCTGAACCGAAGTCAGACGCTTAAATGACTGAGCCACCCAGGCGCCCCCTTTTTATTTTTTTATTTTTTTATTTTTTAAAGGAAACACAATTAACATACAATTTTATATTAGCATAAGGTGTACAACATACTGATTCAACAATTGTATACATTAGTACTTACCACAATAAGTGTAATCACCAACTGTTGCCATACATTATTACAATATTACTGACCTTATTTGCTGTTCTATACTTTTCATCTCCATGATTTATTTATTTTATAACTTGAAAGTTGTAACTCTTAATCCTCTTTCTCGGTATCATCCATCTTCCAACACTTTCCCTTAGCAACCATCAGGTTGTTCTTTGTATTTATGGGTCTCTTTTTTGTTTCTTTGTTCATTTGTTTTGTTTTTTAGATTCCACATGGAAGTGAAATCATGTGGTATTTTTCTTTTTCTGTCTGTCTTATTTCATTTAGCATAATACATTTTAGTGCCATCCATTTTGTCCCAAATGCCAAGATCTCATTCTTTTTAATGCCTATGTAATATTGCATTGTGTATATATACCAAATCTTCTCTATTCCTTCATGTGTCAGTGGACACTTGGGTTGCTTCCATATCTTGGGTATTGTAAATAATACTGCAGTAAACATAGGGGTGTATGTGTCTTTTCCAATTAAGTGTGTTATTTACTTTGGCTAAATGCACGGTAGTGGAACTACTGGGTCATATGGTATTTCCATTTTTACTTTTTTGAGAAACCTCCATACTGTTTTCCACAGTGATTGCACCGGTTCCATTCCCACCAAAAATTTACATTTTTCTCCACATCCTCGCCAACATTTGTTATTTCTTTTTGATATTAGCCATTCTGACAGGTGTGAGGTGATACCTCATTGTGGTTTTGATTTGCATTTCTTTGATGATGAGTGACGTCGAACATGTTTTCCTGTGTCTGAGAGAGAGGGTTACAGAGAGCAGGAGCAGGGGAAGGGCAGAGAGAGAGGGAGACACAGAACCTGAAGTAGGCTCCAGGTTCCAAGCTGTCGGCACAAAGCTCAATGTGGGGCTCAAACCCACGAACCGTGAGATCGTGACCTGAGCCAAAGTTGGATGCTTAGCTGACTGAGCCACCCAGGTGCCCCTGGATGTCTGCTTTAATCAGGTGTATAAGCTCTTCATATGTTTTGGTAATTAACCTCTTTGTTAGATATATCATTTTCAGATATTTCCTCCCATTCACTGGGTTGCCTTTTTGTTTTGTTGATGGTTTTCTTTGTGCAAAAACGTTTTATTTTGGTGTAGTTGCAACAGTTAATTTTTGCTGTTACTTCCCTTGCCTGAGGAGACATATCTAGAAAAATGTTTCTATGGCCCATGTCAAAGAAGTTACTGGGTGTAGTTGTCTTCTAGGAGTTTTATGATTTGGGGGTGACATTTAGGTCTTTAATCCTTTTTGAGTTTCTTTTTTGTGTATAGTGTAAGAAAGTGGTCCAGTTTAATTCTTTTGCATGTAGCTGTCCAGTTTTCCCAGCACCATTTGTTGAAGAGACTGTCTATTTCACAAAGTTTATTCTTGCTTCCTTTGTCATAGATTAATTGACCATGTAGGTATTGGTTTCCTTCTGAGGTCTCGATTCTGTTCCATTGATTTTTGTGTCTATTTTCATGCCAGTACCATATGTTTTGATTACTATAGCTCTGTGATATGTAATAATCCTTTTACTATGCTGGTGAATTCTGTTTGGAAATATTTTGTTGAGGACCTTTTACATCCATGTTCCTAAAACATATTGTAGTTTCCTTGTTCTCTTGAAGACAGTTTTTTAAACTAGAAAAGGATTCACCCATTTCCCCCCCCCCCCAGGTTGTTCTCTGTATGAGCTTGTTTTTTGTTTTTGTTTTTTTAAGATTCCACATGTAAGAGAGATCACATGGTACTTACTTGTCTTTCTCTTTCTGACTTATTTCACTTAGCATCATGCCATAAAGTCCATCCATGTTGTTGCAAATGGCAAGGTTTCATTCTTTTTCATGGCTGAATCATATTCCGTTGTATATACATACCACAATTTCTTTATGCATTCATCCATCAGTGGACAGTTAGGTTGTGTCCATATCTTGGATATTGTAAATAATGCTGCTGTAAACATGGGGTGTATGTATCTTTTTGAGTTAATGTTTTTATTTTTTTTGGAGGAGTGGGTAAATATTGGGAAGTGGAATGGCTGGATCATATGGTAGTTCTACTTTTAATTGTCTGGAGAGCCTCCATACTGTTTTCCATAGCACCAGTTTACATTCCGATGCGCAGTGCCCAGCATTCCCTTTTGTCTGCATCCTTGTTAACACTTGTTCCTCCTTGTGTTTTTGGTAGCCATTCTAACAGGTAGGAGGTAATATCATTGTGGTTTTGATTTGCCTCTCCCTAATGATGAATGATGTTGAGCGTCTTTTTTATGGCCCTCTATGTCTTCTCTGAACAATGTGTATTCATATTTTTTTTGCAAGTGAGTTATGTGAGTTCTTTATACATTTTGAATATTAGTCCCTTATGAGATACAGGACTCAGGAATATTTTCTGTGTTCAGTAGGTTTCCTTTCTATTTTTGTTGATGATTTTCTTTGGTGTGCAAAACATTTTAGTTATGATGTACTCCTATTTATTTCTTCTTGTGTTGTTTTTTTGCTTTTGGTGTCAAACCTAAAACCATTGCCAAGACCTATGTCAAGGAGCTCATTAGCACCTCTGTTGTTTTTTTTTAGGAGTTTTATATGGTTACATGTTTTCCTGTTTTCTTGTATGCCTTGTGATTTTTTGATTAAACATTGGGCATTTGAATTTAATCATGTGGTAGCTTGGAAATCAGATTCTCCCCAGTCTGCAATGTTTGCTGTATTTTCTTACTGTTTTTGTTTCTTCTTACTTATTTATTGTTTGATGGTGGTAGGCTCTCTCTTTGTGCCAAGGATCAGCCTGATGTATAAACGTAATGTCTTCTTAGGTGTGGATTCTTTAATTCCTGTGGCAGGTATGTCTTTGCGGGTTTCCTTATGAGAATATCTTCTTTGAGATGAGAAAGAGTATTTTATTCCACTTGGAATTGTCAGAACCAGGGCAGTTCCAAGTACATGTGTGCACTCAGATCTTTTGCATTAGAGAATAAATTGATTCGTCAGTGGTATTTCTACTCTAATCTCTTTTTTACTCACAAAGTCTAACACAAAACAAGGTATATATATAGTAGAGGTTAGTAAGATTATCTGGTCAGTTTTCAACAGCAAAACATGTAAGAATTTGTCTTTGAACATCCTTTTTTTTTTTTTTTTTTTTTCATATTTCCTGATTCTGACTGCTTTAGACTGAGCACAATGTGCTTTTGCAGGGATTATTGTCATTCGGGGATGTGACTGTGGGCTTCACTGAGGAGGAGTGGCAGCGCCTGGACCCTGCTCAGAGGACCCTGTACAGGGACGTGATGCTGGAGAACTACAGCCACCTTGTCGCAGTGGGTAGGTAGTGCTTGTTTCGCAGGCAGGCCTCCAGTATGTGTGCCTGTTTTGTATTTACAGAAACCTGTAGAGTTTTTGTAGACTACAATAATATTTAGCTTTGGAATTTGGAGGCCAAGGGTGGTTTATCCCTTTTGGTTGTCACAAGGAATTTGTTTCCCTGTGTCCCGTAACAGGGATTAAATTAAATTTTTTTTTATTGTGTAGTCTTTGAGTTATACTGTCGTCCACCTTGAGGAGTCCTGAAACTCATGCAGTTTCTCCCACGTGATACAATTCTCATTCACAGGGTTATCCATTCCTAAACCAGAAGTGATCCTCCAGTTGGAGCAAGGAGAGGAGCCATGGATATTAGACTCCCCAGGCCAGAGTGACCCAGGTGAGTCCATCAGTGTGAGTCAGTTGGAGTTCAGGAGGAAATTAGATGACAAAGCGTCAGTTAAGAGCTTAAGACCATTGAAATGGTCTTTGAAGTGGTCTTCAGGAATCACTTTTTAGAGGCTCCAATGAACCTTTGGAAGTGGCATGTTGACTTGACTCAAATGTTCAGTGTCCCTGAATCACCCAGAATCTTCTACTGTCACTTTTATACACAGATGTTATCTTTTTTATTGGAATAAGTTATATTGAGTTAAGACATACTATCTGTATATGTGTATAACAACCATGTGTATTTTATATGTGTGTGTATATATACATATAGTACCGGGCATCTTTGGTTCAGTATTATATCTTTGAAAAATACCCATGTTGTGTGTATGATTAGTTAATTGCTGTATATTTCTGTGTAGCATTCCATTGTGACCATCCCAAAGTTTATCTCTTTATTTTTATGCTACATCTTTAGGATACATATTGGAAACACACTTGTTTTGAAACTTATTTCTTTTGAGTTTTAAAGTATTTGAAAAACCTTGATGTAAATATTCTTCTGTGTGTGTTTTGGAGGACACAAACTGTTTTTAAATTTTTGAAATCTTTAAATGAAGTTCATTCATTAATTTTGAGAGAGAGTGTGTGAATGTGACAGGGGAGAGCAGAGAGAGAGGGGGAGAGAGTCCCCGGCAGGCTGCATGCTGTTAGCACAGAGCGCAACGTGAGGCCCAATCTCATGAACCGTGAGGTTATCACCCGAGCTGAAACCAAGAGTTGAATGCTCACCTGACTGTGCCACCCAGGCACCCCTAAACTCTTATGTGTGTTAGATGTGTGACCAGAAATGGACTTGCTGGGTACAGAGTAGCTACATATCTAATCAATGTGTGTTAGTTTTAACAGTTTTCCAGCGTGATTGTACTAAATCATATTGCCACTAGCAGTGTGTGAGGAGTTTAATAGCAGTTCATCATTATGAGCACTTGATATTGTCAGTCTAATTAAATTTAACCATTCTGGTCGTTGTGTTGCTCTATCTCGTCAGGTTTTAATTCCCATTTCTCTGATCACTAATGATGTTGAGTATGCTTTCATATGTTCATTGGCTTTTTGGATGTCCTTTAGCATAGTAACTGCTCAGGTCTTTTGCCGATACTAGTTTATTGGGTTATTGGTCTTATTGAATGATTCTAGAAGTTTTATGGGAATGCAAACTGATGCAGCCGCTCTGGAAAACAGTGTGGAGAGTCCTTAAAAATTTAAAAATAGAACTACCCTATGACCCAGCAGTAGCACTACTAGGAATTTACCCATGGGATACAGGAGTGCTGATGCATAGGGGCACCTATACCCCAATGTTTATAGCAGCGCTTTCAACAATAGCCAAATTATGGAAAGAGCCTAAATGTCCATCAACTAATGAATGGTTAAAGAATACGTGGTTTATATATACAATGGAATACTACTTGGCAATGAGAAAGGATGAAATCATGCCATTTGCAGCAACGTGGATGGAGCTGGAAGGTATTATGCTAAGTGAAATAAGTCAGTCAGAGGAAGATAGATACTATATTTTCATTCATGTGGATCTTGAGAAACTTAACACAAGACCATGGGGGGAGAGGAAGGGAAAAAATAGTTACAAACAGGGGTGGGGGGGCCAACCATAAGAGACTCTTAAATACAGAGAACAAACTGAGGGTTTATGGGGAGTGGGGGAGAGGGGAAAGTGGGTGATGGGAACTGAGGAGGGCATTAGTTGGGTTGAGCACTGAGTGTGGTATGTAATCCAATTTGACAATAAATTATATTAAAAAAAATTCCCTAAAAATGAATTCTAGAAGTCTTAAAATATATCTTGGATATGAATTGTTTGTAGAAATATGTATTTATTGAAAATATCTTTTCTGAGTTATGTCTTGTCTTCTCCATGACTTCTGATGACGGTTGCAAAGACTGTCCTTTCTCCTGCTGATTGGTGGTTTTATATTTGTCATTTATTGGGTGAGCATGTATTTGTGGTTTTGTTTCTGGGCTTTCTGATTGTTCTATTGGCGGAGTTATCCTTCATGACAATACCACTGCGTTTTATTTATCGTAACTTAATTATAAGTTATGATATCTGGCAGCGTCACTCTTCTAGGTTGGCTATTTTCTTCAGGGTCGCGTGGGTATAACAAATACAGAAAATTGCTAAGAACATCTTTTGAGTTTTATTTATTTACTTATTCATTTAGATTTATTTATTTTGAGGGAGAGAAAGAGAAAGTACGAGTTGGGAAGGGGCAGAGAGAGGAGATCTGATTCTGAGCTGACTCTGCACCTCCGGGACAGAGCCCGTTAGGACTCAGTCTCACAGAAACGTGAGATCATGACCTGAGTTGAAACTAAGAGTTGGATGCTGAGCCAACTAAGCCACCCAGGTTCCCCATTTATCTTTTTTTAGTGTTATTGATTTATTTTTTAAGTACTTCTTTTTTTTTTTTTAATGTTTATTTTTGAGAGAGAGAGCGCGTGGGGGCGAGGGTCAAAGAGAGAGGGAGACACAGAATTCGAAGCAGGCTCCAGGCTGTGAGGTGTCATCATGGGATGCTTTCCTTAACATCACCCCAGCGATGGCCCTGCACTTTGGTCACTAGTAGTAGACTACAGCTTCTTTTTAATTTTTTTTTTTTCAACGTTTATTTATTTTTGGGACAGAGAGAGACAGAGCATGAACGGGGGAGGGGCAGAGAGAGAGGGAGACACAGAATCGGAAACAGGCTCCAGGCTCTGAGCCATCAGCCCAGAGCCTGACGCGGGGCTCGAACTCACGGACTGCGAGATCGTGACCTGGCTGAAGTCGGACGCTTAACCGACTGCGCCACCCAGGCGCCCCTACAGCTTCTTTTTAAAAATTGTTTTAAAAATTTAAAAATAGGTAAGATATAATTCACCTACCACTAAATTCACTCCTTTAAGAGTGGAAAATTCAATGGTTTGTAAGCATATTCACAAAGTTGTGTAACCATCACCACTGTCGAATCCCAGCATGTTTTCTCACCAGCTTCTTTGAGCTCTCCCAGGTGCAGCCATATTGATCCCTCCCCGATGGGCACACCAGCTGGGAGGCGTGAGCCTCAGAGGCGTTATCCCCCCACCTCTGTGCCCTTCTGAGCGGCCTGCAGTAACTGGACGACACCGCTCTGAAGGTCTGAAGGTCTGAATTCCAGTTCTGCAGGGCTCTTCTCTGAGTATCTGTAGTATCAGCATGACCCAGCACCTCCTCCGCTTCAGGTGTGGAATCCCAGTTCTGTGGGGCCGCTCTCCTGAGTGACTTCTTCTGTCATGTTACCCTGAGATGGGAGCTGCTCTCTGCCCATGTTACGCCTGTGTTGCCTCAGTGTCCACTTTTGCCTTTAAAATGCCTGTTTTAACCTGCTCTATTAAATTCCCTCTCTTATAACATTTGGGTGGATTCTCTTCCCATCTGGACCCTGACTGATGTAAACATTCTTGTACGCACATCACTGAAAGTTAATTTTATGATAGCGTCATGTGGAGTCGTGTACGTGCTGGAAGTGCCAGATTAAAAATCCGTTAAAATTTGATAGAAACGAGCCTCCAGGGAGTTTACATGAATTAAACTCAGAGTAACAGTGACTGGGAATAAGTATCTCCTCAACCCCATACCATAACTCTATATTTCTCATTTTAAAAATATTTTTAAGTCTTATATTTCAAAGTGTACTTTATTTATTCATAATTTCC
Organism: Lynx canadensis; assembly: GCF_007474595.2. Taxonomy (NCBI): domain Eukaryota; kingdom Metazoa; phylum Chordata; class Mammalia; order Carnivora; family Felidae; genus Lynx; species Lynx canadensis. The sequence continues at coordinate 78,111,088 of NC_044313.2, read as the reverse complement.
CCAAACTGGAAATTTTTTTTTTTAATTTTTTTTTAACGTTTATTTATTTTTGAGACAGAGAGAGACAGAGCATGAATGGGGGAGGGGTAGAGAGAGAGGGAGACACAGAATCGGAAGCAGGCTCCAGGCTCCCAGCCATCAGCCCAGAGCCTGACGCGGGGCTCGAACTCACGGACCGCGAGATCGTGACCTGAACTGAAGTCGGACGCTCAACCGACTGAGCCACCCAGGCGCCCCTAACCAAACTGGAAATTAAAGTCACTTGACTGGGGAATAGATAAGTGTGGTATATCCATACCATGGAGTAGGACTTGGGAAGCAAATGTTTGGTTATTTCTGAGAGAGAGAGAGAGACAGGGCGCAAGCAGGGGAGGGGCAGAGAGAGGAGACACAGAATCCGAAGCAGATTTCAGGCTCTGGGCTGTCTGCAAAGAGCCCGAAATGGGGCTCGAATGAAGGAACCATGAGGTCATGACCTGAGCCGAATTCGAACACTTAACGGACTGACCCACCCAGGCGCCCCAAGGACTTGAGAAATAAAAACCAACAATGTATGTGTATTGATACATAAAATAAGAAGGATGAATCTGAAGTATATTGTACTCAGTCAAAGATACCAGACTCACAAGATTACATACTGTAAGATTCTATATGCATGGGACTTTCCAGAAAAGGCAAACCTATAGGCATGAAGTATAGATAGTAGCTGCCAGAGGATAGAGTGGTAAGGAAGTTTGACTTCAGAAGAGTAGCACGAAGGAATTTGAGGGCTGTGGTGAAATAGTTTTGGATTTTGGCTGTGGTGGTGGTTACACAGATCTCCGCATTTTGTCACAATTGCTGAAACTACATCAGAGTGAACTTTTGTGTATAGAAGTAAAATGAAAAAATTTTCTCTCAATAAATGATAGGTTACATGTTTTTACTTAAACATTTGCATTCTTTTAAATTCTCATAATAGACTTTTACATACATTTGTCATTCATTGTCATTTTCTTTTTTATCATGAGTGCTTAGTTATGTAGCCGGATTCACGTTTCTATTGACTTAAAGATCTCTTTATTAATTAACATATCTTTTCTTTCAAATATTAAAAATATATTTACTTGTTTATTTGCTTTTAACTTAAAATAGAGCTGAACTATTTGTTATTGCTAATACTAAAACGCATCGGATACTAAATTTATGGTTTTTATTTTTGGTGTCACAGCTTGTCACCTTTATTTTGCTAGTGGTTTATTTTACACATTTCAAATCTTGAATCCCTGTGAATTATGCCCTGTGTGAACTAAGTACCTAAGACTATTCCAAACTGTTGGGAATGACTTGCTGTTTGGAATATTCCATTCATTTCTCATTGCCTTGAAATGCTATATTTATTAGACTACATTCAAAAAAACACTCTTAATCATGGCCATGTTTCCACGAAGCAGATGCCAGACTACTTGTAGTGGAGCAATATTATACGTGTTGATATTTCCTAGGAAGTTTTCTTTTCGAAATGTTGTCAGTTTCGATTTTCATGTATTACAGATGAAGTTACGAATGCTTTTGTAAAGCACCTATTAAAGTACACAAAAACCAAAGAGAAAAAAGTATGTACAAAAGTTGGTTGACAGTGTTAGTGGAATTTGTCACAGTATATTGAGTTTCAGTGAAAGGGTCTATCTCCATTTCTTCAAGTAATGTTAGTGTCCTAGAAGAAAGAATAGGATTATGTAGACGAATAAAGACATTTTCTTTTGGACTGTCGATTTTCTGATTTATCTACGATTTTCATTCATTGCTTTCATGATTTTGATGAACTACCTTGCTTGATGCCACCCTCGTCCCCTGGCTTTTTATTTCCAGAGAATCGCTGACGGTGTCAGATACATTTTTTTATTTAAAAAATTCTTTTATTGCTTGATGGAATCTTTTTTTAAATCCTAGTATTTAAAAAAGTGAAGTCGACAAGCAGGTTCCTATTCCTGACACTTGTGTGTCTAAATTACACACTGGGTGCACATTGATCTCAGATGTAATCTGCAACTTTTGGGGAGTCCCTGACGGGCTCTTCTGCTTGGGTAACTATGTCAAGCACACCAACTTTCTCACGCTAGATAAAGATACACTCTCAGCTAACCTCCGTCGCCGCCCGCGGAGTCTGCACGAAATGGTAGCTCTGGCTTTCAGCGCTGACTGCTCCCACTGTCTGGTTCTGCGAGTGCCTGGTTTCGCAGGTGCCTGGTTCTACGCACCCCTGGTACCGCCTTCTGCCTCTGTGCGCTTCCGCCCCGTTTTTTCTTCCTTCCGGTTTCTTCTCGCGTTAAGAGCCGCTTCCGGAGTTGCTGGGTCTCTGACCTTTACTGGGGTCAGTTCTCCGTATTGAGGGAGGGATCGGGGAGCCCGGGACTGTTGGGCAAGGACCAATGGGGGCGCCTTGTGCCCGGGAGTCTGTGCCCTGGTGGTCGGTGCCCGATCGTGTGGAGGAGGTCCGTGGACCGGTGACGGCGGGATGGGGACGTGTCCATCAGCACTAGAGGTCGGGCCCCCCGGTGCTCAGTCCCTGCCGGAGCGGCCGGGGCCGTTCGCGGGGCCCGGTTCTGGAGGCCGCGGGAGGAGGGCGTGTGCCCGGAGGCGGTGGGAGAGGGACGGGGCTGCGGCCGGGAGGGGGGCGCGAGCGCGTCGGGTGGAGGCGGGGTGGTCCGGGAAGACGGGCGCCCCTGCCTGGGCTGACTCGGTTACCGCCCCGCCTCTTGGTTCTCCTTGTATCCTTCCTGGAGTCTGAGCGGCTCTCCAAGTCGGGTCGGTGACTGCTTCTTGAGGTGTGGTGTTACTCAGTCCGGCATTAGGGAAGGATCTCCCAAGAATCCCTTACTTTTTGTCTCATTGAATAGAAACATTGTTTGTTTGTTTGTTTGTTTGTTTGTTTGTTTTTCTTCTCGAAGGTTACTGACTTATTCAGAATCACAGTTTGTTAGTGGCGAAGACTGGAAGTTGTGTCTCCCGACTCCAGAGAGACTGCCTGCTTTTCCACACGAGGAAAGGCAAATTACTTTTAAAAAGAGCCTTTTGAGAAATGGCAACCAGGATCAAGAAATGAAAACATAGACCTTTCATTAAAGCATTGCTTTTTATCGTTTTCTGTGTAATCAGTAATCAAAGGTTTAGTAACAGTAGGGAAATTGATAAACAGTTTAATCAGGAGTATTTTTTTAAGTTTACTTATTTTGGGGAGAGAGCGAGCGAGCGAGCGAGTGCGAGAACCCAGAAGAAGCAGAGAAAGAGGGAGAGAGAATCCCAAGCCGGTTCAACACTGTCAACGCAGAGCCTGATGTGGGGCTTGATCCCACGAACCCTGAGATCTTGACCTGAAAGAGTAGAGGCTTAACTGACTGAGCCACCCAGGTGCCCCAGGTCGGGAATGTTTTTTACAGTAGTTTGGTGGAGAGTTAATGTTACGTCACTGAGTTGATGTTTTTATTTAAACTAACTTTTTTGTTGAAAAATTTTTTGTGAGCATCTAGAGAGGTTTAAACTGAAAAAAATCCCCAGGAAGCAAATATTTACGTTTACCCAGTGAAAACATTTATGCCCAACAGCTACTACATGATTGTGTCAGAGTCCTGTTAGATAGGTGGTCTTTGAACATCTGTTGTCCTTTCTGAAGGTGAAAGGCACTGACGCTCTTCCTATCTATTGGGTTGTATAGTTTTATAGGGCAGGAGCATTCAGGAGCCACCAGGCAGGCCAGCTCTTTTAGGACCTCATTTCTCCTGTAACTCAGCACATCACCAGAGTTGTCTACACTTTTCCAAGACACCAGAAAATGAACAAATCCCAGGTAAGTTGTTCATTCCCCACATTATTTTGCAGTGGACCTGGTGAGATTTGTGAGTCCCATACTAATGGGAAATTAGCAATAGATAGAAATCTACCTTTACAGAAAATACAAAGTAACAGATCAATAGCAAGGCTAAGATGGCTTGTAGATGCATGCTGATCATTCTATATTTTAGTGTTTCTAAGCTGACCTACAAATAATATCTCTGTTTCTGAAAACCATGGAGAAAGGAAGACAGTCTTTTGCATACAGACAGTTTTTTCAAGACACAGACTTTTTGGATGATATCAAAGAAGTTTTGGTCTTAACATAGGTACACATAGTGAATAACCTTCCTGTGACAGCCCTGAAATGAGTGCCTAAAACTATTCCTCACTGAAAGTAAAAGGGTTCAAGAGCTAGTTCAGGTAGTTAATTTAATGATAGTCTTGTTCGATCCTGGTATTAAACCTGATATGTTTAGGGGCGCCTAGGTGGCTCAGTAGGTTGAGCTTTTGAGTTTGGCTCAGGTCAGGATCTCACACTCTGTGAGTTTGAGCCCCGCGTCAGGCTCTGTGCTGACAGCTCAGAGCCTGGAGCCTGCTTCAGATTCTGTGTCTCCCGCTCTCTCTCTCTCACCCTCCCTTGTTCATGCTCTGTCTCTCTCTGTCTCAAAAATAAATAAAATGTTAAAAAAAAAAAAAAAAAAAAAAAAAAAGAACTCTCCATGAGTACTTTAGCTGGGTTGTGTATGCGAGTTGTATAGCCTATCGTTTAAAGTTAAATTCTCCAGTAAGTCTGTCTGAGCTTCTCCGTCAGATTCATCCCATAGCTTTCTACCTTGGTTTTTCTTCTTCACTGTTTGGGATCTGTCCAGGTAAAGGTTGCCAATGATTCAATTGTATTTACTGACCACTCTTTCCAGGAGACTCTTTGTCTCTTTTGATGGATACTGGAAAAATGGTTGAATAATACTGTTTATTGCTTTGAGTACTTCTAAAATATGTAAATTATCTTAATGTGTAATTGACAGGCATTTTCTCTTAGTTCACTAGTAATTTGAGATCTATCCATATGTAGCTTATTTCCTTTTTTTTTTTTTTTAATTAGAATCTTAATCAGGCTGCGGACTCAGTGCCAGAGGTCAGTCTCACGACAGTGAGATCATGACCTGAGCCGAAATCAAGAGTCACATGCTTTACCACCTAGACACCCCTGTAGTTTGTTTCTTTTAATGTTGGATTTTCCCGCTGTGTGGCCACACTGTATTCTAAATACTATATTTTACTGATAGACATGTAGGTAATTTGCGTGTTTCATTAATATAACAGCTGCTGTGAATATCCTTGTCATTCTCTATGGTAAATGCAGATGTATCTCCAGACCCTGGAGCATTGCTTCTCAGAGTGAGGATCTTTGGCCAGAAATGGCAGCGTCACCTCGAAACTTGTTTGACATGCAGATTGTGATCCACCATCCGAAACCTACTGGAAGAGAACTTTTGGAGGCCAGGCCCAGCAATCTGTGTTCTTACGGGATGTCCGTGTGATGGTTGATAACAGATTAAGTTTAAGAATCACTGGTCCAGTGTCCAGTGATTAATATTTTTGAGTTACAGGATATTAGGATTTCTCATTTTTCTAGGTAAATTGTTACTCATCAGAAAACTGTGTCTTGGGTGCCTGGGTGGCTCAGTCGGTTAAGTGTCTGACTTCAGCTCAGGTCACGATCTCACGGTTCGTGAGTTCGAGCCCCGCGTCGGGCTCTGGGCTCATGGCTCAGAGCCTGGAGCCTGCTTCCGATTCTGTGTCTCCCTCTCTCCCTGTCCCTCCCCCACTCATGCTCTGTCTCTCTCTGTCTCAAAAATAAATAAACGTTAAAAAAAAAATTAAAAAAAAAAAAAAAAAAGAAACCTGTGTCTTCTCCAGATACTGAAGTTATTTCTATTTCAAATGGTTAAAAACTTCACTGTTTAATTTGTATGTGTCTGATTATTGAGTTTGTGCAAATTTCATAAATTTATGGTATATAAGTGTTCAGTAATATTATAGTTTTCGGGTTGAATTCTTGCATACCTGTTGTTAGAATTATTTCTGTGCATTTCATGTTTTTTAATATACATGTATCCTCCCCCCCCCCCGGCGAGAGAGAGCGGGAGCTGGGAGAGGGGGACAGGGAAAATCTTCAGCCAACTCCACACTCAGGGTGTAGCCCGAATGAGCATGGATCCCACGTCCCTGGGGTAATGACCACAGCAGAAATCAAGAGTCTGGTGTTCAACTAAGCCACCCAGTATTATGTATTAAAATTTAAATATATTTTTATTTGCACTTTTTAATTGCTTGTTGCTGGCATGTTATTTTTTATATATTGACCTTATTTCCAACAAGTTTTCTACACTAATTTACTATACTATAATAGTTTACCTCCCAAATGTGTGGATTTTTTTATGTATACACATGTATAATCTGGGAATAGTGACACTGTTTTCCAGTTTTTATACCTTTTTTTCTTTATTGCCTTCTTACGTCCTCAAATATATAATATTAAATAGAAGCAAGAGTAAGGGGGAAGCTTTCCTTTCAGTATGGATTTTTGCTGTATTTTTTTGCATTTCTTGATGACATCAAGGATATGCAGTTCTGTTCCTAGTTATGTAAAATTTTTCTTTTTTTCATGAGTGCCTATTTAATTTTATTAAATGGTTTTGGTCATCTATTGAAATCATGATATGATTTATCTCCATTATCTTAGTAAATTACGTTAAATGTAATGTAAAATTAATACATTAATTTTAAATATAAAACTAAAGAGATATTTCTGAAATAAACCTAACCTGGTTATGATAATATTTTGTTTTGGAATTATGTATCTGTCCATGAAAGAGATTAACCAGGAAAGGTATTTTTTGCTGGTAAGGGATATGTTCTTGTTTGGATTTAGTATTTAGTGTCAAAGATATTTTGAATATGTAACAAGAATTCTTGAGTATTTCCTCCTGCTTTCCCCCCAAAATTGTGTTTTATTTTGTTTCTACTTTTTTAGGTATTCATTATATGTATTGCCATCTTTACCTGGAGTTAGTTTATTTCCCTCTCTTCTTTTCTTTCTTCATTGTTAAGTAGGCTCTGCACGAAATATGGGGCTCGAACTCATCACCCTGGCTTACAACATCCCATATTTTCCTTCTCCTCCCAGCCTCTGGCAATCCCTATTTTATGCTGTGTTACTATGAGATAGGGATTTTGTTTTTGTTTTTGTTTGTTTGTTTTTGAGATACTACTTATATATGGTAAGTTATACTATATGGTATTTCTTTTCCCTCTGACTTATTTCATTTAGCATGGTGCCCTCAAGGTCTGTCCATATTGTCACAAATGGCAGGATTTCCTTTGTTTTATGGTTGAATAGTATTCCATTGTGTGGGTGTGTCTATATATATACGTATTTATATATATACACACATTCTCATTACCCCATTCCTCTGTTGATGGATACTTAGGCTGTGTCATGCCTCAGCTATTGTCCATAGTGCTGCAGTGAACAGGGGATTACAGGTGTCTTTTGCAGTTTTCTTTCCATCCCTTTTGGATTTGTACCTAAAATTGGGATTGCTAGATCATCTGATAGTTCCATTTTTAATTTTTTGAGGGACCGCCGTAGTGTTTTCCAAGGTGGCAGCACCAGTTTACATTCTCACCAACAGTGAATGAGGGTTCCCTTCATGCCACATTCTTGCCATTTGTTATCTCTTGTCTTTTTGATAATAGCTATTCTGAGAGGTGTGAAAGTGGTATCTCATTGTGGTTTCGATTTGCATTTCCTTGATGATTCATGGTATTGAGCACCATTGCATATACATATTGGATTGGCCCTTTGTAGGTCTTTGGAAAAATGTCTGTTCAGGTCCTTTGTTCATTTTAATTGCATTATTTGCTTTTTGGTTTTTGTATTGTATGAGTTGTGTATACATTTTGGATATTGACGTCTTATCAGATACATGATTTGTGAATGTCTTTTCCCAATCTGTAAGTTACTTTTCAGTTTATGGACTGTTTGCTGGGCAGGGCTCTTAAGTTCGATAAAGTCTTGTTTGAGCTTTTGTTGCCTTGCTTTTGGCATCTTATCCAAAGAAAACATCATCCTAAAGAACAATATTGAGCTTCTCCCCTATGTTTTCTTCTAGGAATTGTATGGTATCAGTTCTTATGTTTAAGTCTGATTCATTTCAAGTTAATTTGTATGAGTGGTGTAAGATAGGGGTATAGTTTCATTCTCTTGCATGTAGGTGTCCCGTTATCCCGCCACCTTTTACTGAAGAGACTATCCCATCCCCATTGTGTGTTTTCAGCACTCTGTCAAAAATCAGTCGACCATATATGCGTGGGTTTATTGGGGGGTGTCTCTTCTGTTCCATTTGACTGCATCTGTTTTTATCATTGAAATAAGTCTCCCTTTCACTGCAGTTGGTATTCCCTGTAATGTACCTTAATTAGGCCTTCATTCACTTCGTTCATTAACCATTTATGAATAGTTAGTACGTGTCCTAATGTGTGCCAGCTGGTGAGGATTCTAAGAATGAGACATCGCTCTTTATAAGGATAAACTCTTAGAACTGTGTAGGGCATTAAAAGAACTCACGTGATTTTGACGTTACTGTAAGTCCTACGGTGGGGATCTTGTTTTGTTTTCCTTATGATTTTTCATTTCTGGTTAAAAATGAAAAGACAAGATTTTCAAGCCTAAAATAACATAATTGTTTTTTGTATTGGGTGACGTAACCCATTTGTATTTGTTCTTGTTAGGCTTTAGTCCCTCCATCTGACAATGTATTTCTTCCCTATGCTTTTTCTTGGTTGTGTGGGGCACCCCGACTGAGTGGGAGCCGGCAGGGGCGCCAGTGAAGAATTCACTCAAGACAGAACAGAAGAAATAGAAGTTTACTGGATATCCTGCAAGGGAACAGCTGGCAGGATGGCAAAGGGGAGACCGTCTGCTACTAGGCGGTGGTGAGGGGCTGTAGTTCTAGAGTAGCTGTAACTTTTCCCCCTTTTTTGGTAATCTTAGGCACTGTGCCTGCCGTGGGCAGCCCATTGGTCAGTGAGGGCCTGTGGCTTAATGAGCCTGTTCACGTCAGCTTGGTGGTCGTGGTCGTGGTCGCTGTGGGTCCTTTTGCCTTGCTCAAGCTTTGACTGCTCAAGCCTGTTGTATACACAGGTGGTCTCTAGAGGTTGTTCTTTTGTATTTTATTGGATTATTTTGTTTTGTTTTTTCAACACTGCATCAGTCAGCTTGTGTCGTAACAAAGGATTCCTAAATTTATTTTTTGTTTGTGTCTGTGATCTTAGGGGCTAAGGCGTGGCTCTGTTCCCTGTGCTGTGCATTGTGGGGTCAAGGATGAAGGATGATGTCTCTGAAAACTTCTCCCTGAAGTGACACATTTCCCTTGTACTACTTTTCATTGGACAAAGCAAGTCACGTGGCCCAGGTTCATGTCAGGGGCAGGATTTGTAATGTACCCTTATGGGAAGGCTGGGGGACCAGGACTTAAAGTTTACTCCTTTTAGAGTGGTTCAGTATTTAAGTTTTATTCTAATATTAATTATCATTTAAGTTTAAATTGTGGTTATAGTTTGTAATTTTCTATTAACATATGAAAGGACCTTTATTATTACTGCAATTCGACCTTTACATTTACTTCAGTCATCTTCTGCTATCCCGTATTTTGTGGAAGCCCTCTGAAGTATTTTGTTTTCCTTAATGAAGAATATTTGTAATACTGTTTTTCAAACAGTTTGATGGGGCACCTGGGTGGCTCAGTCACTTTAGCATCCTTCTCTTGATTTCGGTCCAGGTCATGATCTCACGGTTCCTGGGATGGAGCCGTGCTTGGGGCTCCACTCTCACAGCATGGAGCCTGCTTGGGATCCTCTCTGTCCCTTTCTCTCTGCCCTTCCCCTGCTCGTGCTCTTTCTCTCTCTCAAAATAAATAAAGAAACCTAAAAAAAATTCTTGAAGCAGTTTCATTAAAGGACAGAGCTGGTATGTCAGGAATGATTTGGAATTGAATATATCTCTTGATTGGTGAATTCTAATCATGTGCCTGGATAATACTATGTTAAGTAAGTTTTCTGGATTAGCTAGTGCAATCCTACACCACCTTTATGCTGTAGGTACTGAAATTACAGAAGCATATAAGGATTTACATTCGGGATCTATATAGAATAGTTCATTTGCAGAAAATGCAGTTTGAGAAGTGGACAAATTTGAGATCTCTTGAGTCCGAGTCTACCAGGAGATGCCTCTTCTGCCAATTTGCTACTTGAAATGTGGGAACCGGAACTCACATTACAAGTGATACTGGAAGTGTTCTCAGTGGTTCCTGAGGTGCCTACTGGTTTTGAAAATGACTCAGGAAGATCTTTGTGTGCTGCTGATTTTATCATCTTGCTCCACCTCACTTCTTCATAGACTTGTCATGTCTCAGTGTATTCTCCCACTTCAGATACTTAAGGAACCTCAGACTTTATACTCACGATATGTAGCTGCATCAACAGGTAGAAACATGTTATTTACATATATTTTTTTAACTTTTTTATGTTTATTTTTGAGAGAGAGAGAGAGAGAGAGGGAGAGACAAAGACAGAACATGAGTTGGGGAGGAGCAGGGAGAGAGGGAGATACAGAATCCCAAGCAGGCTTCATGCTGTCCATACAGAAAACGATGTGGGGTTCAAACCCGTGACCAGTGAGATCATGACCTGAGCCAAACTTAGCCCCCCAGGCACCCTTCTGCTTTTACCTTTTAAACTGGAGAATAAGGGGCGCCTGGGTGGCGCAGTCGGTTAAGCATCCGACTTCAGCCAGGTCACAATCTCGCGGTCCGTGAGTTCGAGCCCCGCGTCAGGCTCTGGGCTGATGGCTCAGAGCCTGGAGCCTGTTTCAGATTCTGTGTCTCCCTCTCTCTCTGCCCCTCCCCCGTTCATGCTCTGTCTCTCTCTGTCCCAAAAATAAAAATAAAAACGTTGAAAAAAAATAAAAAATAAATAAACTGGAGAATAAAAATTTGTAACAAAATGTATTGATAGTATATTCATGTAATTCATAAATATCAAGTTTGGTAGTACTCAAAAGTGTTCTTTTTTTTTTTAATTTTTTTTAATGTTTATTCATTTTTGAGAGACAGATCGTGAGCAGGGAAGGGGCAGGGAGAAAGGGAGACACAGAATCCGAAACAGGCTCCAGGCTCCGAGCTGTCAGCAGAGCCCAGCGCGGGGCTTGAACTCACGAATTGCGAAATTGTGACCTGAGTCGAACTCGGACGCTCAACCTACTGAGTTACCCGGGCGCCCCAGTACTCCAAAATATTCTTTAAGGTGGAAAGTGTTCACACATTTTGAAGACTCCGTCTAAATTTACTCTGTGATCCATTCCATGAATTCCTTTATGGCCCTTCCTGTCATCACAGATCCAGGGTGGATTCTTATCTTTTCCTCCACCATTTGCCCTCTTCTCATTTCGCAAATGTGTTAAAGGAGTCCCGCCTTTGCTTGCACCTGGGACCATGACCCTGTGTTCATGAGAGCACGGGGTTCCTGTTCTCCTACAGCCGTTGTTCAGTGAGGCCCCTCACAGAGCTAATTTTGCTGCTTGTTTGTTTTAGTCTGTATTATGCGTACTTCACCTTAGTGATTGTAACCTGTTACTGCATGTTTTCTTATCAGAATATGTGCTCCTTGAATACAAGAACAGTTTTATTAATCTTAGCATTTCTAAGAATTGGAACAGTTCCGGGTACATTGTGGGATTCGGTGATTTTTACATTAATAATACCCTGAAGCAATGGCATAGTGTTTGTTAGATTTCTCGTCTTCCCTCAAAGCCTAAAGCCAAACACACCTTCTGCAGACTATTTTGGTAATCATGAGAATGATGGGTTCCCATACAGCTTTTCCATGTCACCCACTTCTGAACATTTCAGATTGAACAGAAATTCCAGGGATCAGTATCATTTAAGGATGTGACCGTGGGCTTCACCCAGGAGGAGTGGCAGTGCTTGGACTCAAGTCAGAGGTCCCTGTACAGGGACGTGATGCTGGAGAACTACAGCCACCTTGTCTCAGTGGGTAAGGACTGTTTTTATATAATTCCAAGTAGCATGTTTTGATTGTGTTAATTATGAGGCGTATAGGCTCGGTGCCGCGTTGAATGATATTTAAGATCGGAATTCAGGAGTCATTGCCGATTGACCACTTTTGGGCGCCAGGAAGGTAGTTGTGTTTACCTCTCCAGTGAAGTGTTCCGTGGCTTCTTCACTGAGCAGCTGCAGCGGCTTCCTCCTCTTCCAGAGGCCCTGAAGTCTAGGCCACCTGGTCTGAATCCTGAATGATTTCACGTTGACAGGGTCCTGTGCTACCAAACCAGAGGTGATCTTCAGGCTGGAGCAAGGAGAGGAGCCATGGATATCGGAGGAAGAATTCCCAAGCCAGAGCCTCCCAGGTGAGTTGATACATAACGGCACCGATGAGCATCAGGACATTTATTATCTTCCCATGATTAACCCAGGGCTGGACAACTTTGGAATGTGTTTTTAAGGTACCTGTTTAGAAGTCATAATCCAGTGAGTGACTGAGAATACTGGTTATTGAACCAAACCTCCAGATTCTGCTCTCACGAAAAATGTTCCAGTTTGATTCACGTTTTGAATATTCACCATTCTTACATTGGTCAACAGACCAATCTTTGCCTTCCTCCCCTTTGCCATCGTTTTCCTGAATGAGTCTGTGTTTCTCAAAGCAGTGTCAGCCTCCGACCTTACCTGCGTTGTTGCACTGCATTCCTGCTGTTCCCAGGCATTGTTTCATACACTGATTTTCCGACCTAAATAATTTTTGAGTGCTTGTTGTTGTCTAAATACCATAGTAGTGAGAGGCTCGTGGGTGGCTCAGTCAGTTGAGCGTCTGACTTCAGCTCAGGTCATGATCTTGCTGTCCATGAGTCGAGCCCTGCATCGGGCTCTGTGCTGACAGCTCAGAGCCTGGAGCTTGCTTCAGATTCTGTGTCTCCCTCTCTCTTGGCTCTCCCCCACTCGTGCTCTGTCTCTCTCTCTCAAAAATGGATAAACATGAAAAAAAATTTTTTTGATTAAAAACAATTAATAAATGCCATGGCAGTGAAAGAATAATGTGCCAGTGACTTTATACAAGTAGCACTAGTGGCCAAGAGATACACGCAGAGGTGGTCAACATCACTAACGTGAGGGACATGCGCATCCGAGCCACATCACACCATTTAGAATGGCTAGCACCAAGAAGACAAGAGAGAACAAGTGTTGGCGAGGATGAGGAGAAAAGGGAACTCTTGTGCACTGTCGGTGGTGGTGATGTAAATTGGTTCACCTACTGTGGAAGAGGGTGTGGAGATTCCTCAGGCAGTTAAATATAGAACTGTCCTAGGATCCCGCAGTTGTACTTGGGAACATACCCAAAGAAAATGAAAAGAGGATATCGAAGAGAATATACACATTCATGTGTATCACGGCCGTATTCACAATAGCCAGATCTGGACACAACCTGCGTGCTCGTCAGTTCATGAATGGCTAAAGGAAGAAAAGAGAGTAGTATCATTCAGTCATGAGAAATGACATCTTGCCACTTTAAGAGAAAGACAGTTACCGTGTGGTGTCACTTATATCTGGAATCCGGAAAAGGGAAACTCATGATAACAGAGGGTACTGTGGTGGTTCCCAGGGGATGGGGAGTGGGAAAGGAGGGATGGTACAAGATCAGAAGAGATAAGTAAGCCGTAGAGATGGCGGATACCATATCAAGAATGCAGACGGTATCGTATTGTGATAATCACACTTGCCAAGACACCAGAACTGAATCGTTCCAATCACTAATAAGGCATGGGAATTGTGTAACATAATAAAGGTGCTGATTATTGGTACAGTAGCAGTCATAATACAGTATATAATTGTCTGAAACTAATGTGCACCTTGAATTTATATAGTTATATGTCTCATACATTTAAAAAGTAGCACTAGAAAGAGATACTTCTGCGTATTAACGCTGTGTAGTGGTATAAAATGACCTTGGAAATTAGGGCAGAGTTAAATTGTGCTGCTTTAAGAAGAGTAGTCAGGGGAGACCTAAAGTAGGAGATCAGCCACCATTAGAGCAGGATTTGAGTGAAATGTTTGTGTGAGTTGGGTGGTTTCTGCCTCTTCTCAGCAAGGGGAATAGCACCCACTAAGCCAATGAGCAGGAATGTGTTTGGTGTTTTTTGGGAAATAGCGGGGAAAAAAAAAAAGTCACAATGGCCAGAGGGGAGTGAGTGATTGATGAGTGTGGGACAGGAAATGACGTCAGGCAGTTGTGGTCCACAAGGTAAATATCATAAGTCTTATTAAAGTTTTTAATGTTATCCTTTTTAGTATATTTTGGTTAACAAGCAATGCGTGGTTTATGTTTATAAGATCTTTCTCGCCCGTGGAGAAGATATTGGGAAGAGCATAAGCACTACAGATGTCGCTAGAGGACGCTTGTCGTTTTCCTTAAGGGTGATTATGGTCAGTCCCGATTGGAAGGCATGGAGGTAACGAGAGGAGGGTGGATTCTCTCTGTGTCGGGAAGAAGAGTAACAGAAAGGGAAGAGAGGGTGGGACTTGAAGGATTTTAAAGAATAATGGTTGAAAGCTTCCCAAGTTCGGCAGAAGACCTAATAGTATTCATTGAAGAATCTGCGTGAACTCCAAGTAAGATAAATGCAAAGGGATCCACGCCAATGGCATGTCATGATTACATTTCTAAAAACAAGAGAATGTTTCAAAGTAGCCGGAGAGAAACATCTCCTTTTCTTTGGAAATGATAGTGGATGTTTCAGCCAAAAGCATGGAAGCTAGAGGGAAATAATGCCCTTATTTGATACTGAAAGAAAAGAACTTTCAGACAAAAGCGGTATCTTATGAACATATATTCATGAAAGGAGAGCTGAAGATACCATAAAAAGGAAAACTAAGAGAAAGTGTTGTAAGCAAACAAAGCTTTTAAAAATGGCTAGAGGAAGTTCTCTGAATCGAAAGGAAATAACACTAGAAAGCTGGAACTTTAGGGGCGCCTGGGTGGCTTGGTCGGTTAAGCGTCCGACTTCGGCTCAGGTCATGATCTCACGGTCCATGAGTTCGAGCCCCGTGTCGGGCTCGGTGCTGACAGCTCAGAGCCTGGAGCCTGTTTCAGATTCTGTGTCTCCCTCTCTCTCTGCCCCTCCCCTGTTCATGCTCTGTCTCTCTCTGTCTCAAAAATAAATAAACGTTAAAAAAAAAATTAAAAAAAAAAAAAAAAAAAAAAAAAGCTGGAACTTTAGAAAAGAAAGAAAATGGAAGTGGCAAAAATAAGGGTAAAAGTAATGGAGTTTCCTTCTCATGAGTTTCTATAATCATATTTGATTCAGGCAAAATTTAGAAATATCTCATGATTTGATGCTCTATGTGTGGAGAAAATGATATAATTACATTTAAAAGATAGAATAAAGGGCTTTACATGGAATTAAAGTGTTACATTTCTCTTGAAGTGATAAGATGTTTTGATCCGAGAAGACTATGATAAATTATATATGTGCCTTTTACCTAGAAATGGTCTCATATACCTAGAACAACCACTAAAAAATTACTTGAAGTGGTACACTCAGAAATAGTATAAACAGAAAGAAATGAAATACTCTAAATTAATGAAGATGGAATGTTTAAAAAAATGTTCAGGTAACCAGTAAGAAAATAAGTTAGGAACAGATGAATGAGAAATTGAGAAAACAATCGAAAAATAAAATGGCAGACTTAAACCTTGACATTAGCAGTGTTCACCATCAGTGTAAATGCACTAAATACACCAATAGGCGTATAAATTGGTAGACTGCATGAAACAGAAAACATGATGCAGAAATATGTTATCTACAAAAAATTCACTTCAGAGAGAACATAGTGAGGTTGATAGGGAATAGAAAAAGATGGGGGCGCCTGGGTGGCTCGGTTAAGCATCTGAGTTGGCTCAGGTCATGATCTCACAGTTCGTGAGTTTGATCCCCACGTCAGGCTCTGTGGTGACAGTTGAGATCCTGGAACCTGCTTCAGATACTGTGTCTCCCTCTCTCTCTTCCCCTACCCTGCTCATGCTCTGTTTCTCTCTCTCAAAAATCAACAATAAAATTTTATGAAAAAGATGTACTATGCAAATATTAATGAAAACAAAAGCAAGATTGACTCCATGAATATCAGATAAAGTAGTCTCGACAGCAAAGAAAATTATTAGAGGAAAACAGGCAGTGATCCAAAATGTGACCGCACCAAACAACAGAACCTCCTAGGACACAAATCAAAACTGACTGAACTGAACGGATAAATAAACAAATCTTCAATTATATTTGGGGAATTCAGCACCTTACTGTTAGTAATTGGTAGAACTTGTAGACAACAGATATGAATTAATAGCAGATGTGGAAGAGCTGCAGAGCACATCCCTGAACAGGATTGAACGAAAATGTAGAATACTACCTAAAAGACTGGGGTACCTGAGTGGCTCAGTTGGTTAGGAATACTACCTAAAAGAGCAGGATATGTGTTCTCCTCCAGTGCTCGTGGAGCATTCAGTAAGGTAAAACATATACTGGGCCATGAAGAAAGCTTAGGAAATTTTGCAGAACTGAAATCATGCTATGTTGTCCGTACATAAAGAAATCAAACTGTGGGGACACCTGTGTGGCTGAGTTGGTTGGGGTCTGACTTCGGCTCAGGTCATGATCTCACGGATTGTGAGTTCAAGCCCCATGCTGGGCTCTGTGCTTACAGCTCAGAGCCTAGATCTTGCTTCAGATTCTGTGTTTCCCTCTCTCTCTGCCCCTCCCCGACTTGTGTTTTGTCTCTCTCTCAAAAATAAATAAAAACATTACCCCCCTCCCAAAAAAAAAAAAAAAACCCAAAACAAAAAACAAAAAAGAAAAACTGAATCAGTAACAGGGAGTCAACAAACCTTACGAATTAAACAAGACCCATGTAAGTAAAGCATGAATCAAAGAAGTCTCAAAGGAAATTTTAAAAATACTTAGAACTAAATGAAAAAGTATACCAATTTGTGTGTGAAGCAGCTTAAAGTGCTGTTATGGAAGTTTATAGTAATAAATGCTAACATTGGATAAGATGAAAGGTCTCGAATCCATAATGAACTTTCTACCTGAAGAAAGTGGAAAAGAACAGAGTAAATCCACAGCAAGTAGGAGAAAGAAAATGAAAAAAGCAGAAATCAATGAAGTTTATAATAGGAAAACAGAGAAACCTAATGATACAAAGCCAGTGCTTAGAAAAAAAATAAAATTGATAAACCTAGCAGTCTTCACACACACGCACACACACCCCAAACCACCAATGAGTGGCGCTATCACTTCTGCATTCATTAACAGGGTGATACTTTAAATGTTATGCTTTTAATTTGACAGTCAAGAAGAGATGGATCAATTCTTTAGAAATCCTAAACTACCAAACTCAAGATGACATGGACAATTTGGATGGTCCATAGATTGTCATAAAGGTGACGTAGATAATTTGAATTAAAGAAATTTAATGTAAAAAAATAGATTAAAAAAATCTACAGATGTTTTTACCATCTATCAAACATGTAACCATTTAAGGAGGAATTAACACTGATTTTACACAATCTCTTGTAGAAAAATAGAAGGAAAAAGTTCTTTTTTTTTTCAATATATGAAGTTTATTGTCAAATTGCCTTCCATACAACACTCAGTGCTCATCCCAAAAGATGCCCTCTTCACTACCCATCACCCACCCTCCCCTCCCTCCCACCCCCCATCAACCCACAGTTTGTTCTCAGTTTTTAAGAGTCTCTTCTGCTTTGGCTCTCTCCCACTCTAACCTCCTTTTTTTTTTTTTTTTTTTTTTTTTCCTAGAAGGAAACAGTTCTAATGGAGTTTTTTTCTTATCCCGATACCAAAACCATGTAACGATTGCCCAGGAAACAATCAATCTATAGATCGATATGTCCCATAAATTTACTAGCACAATTCCTTAACAAAGTATTAGCAAATAGAAACTAGCCATATATAAAAAGAATCCTACACTGTGACCGAGTGGGATATATTCCCAGTATGCAAAAGTGGTTCAACATTCCAGAACCAATCAGCGTAATCTACCATAGGCTGACAAAGATGCTGTTATACATAAAATTGCTTTATTAATTTCCTTTCAGATTGTTGATTGCAGTTGCATAGAAGCCTCACCTGATTTGGGGGTGGTTATATTGTGGCTTACAGCTTTTCTGAATTTATTTATTACCTCGAGTGGCCTTTTTGTAAATTCCTAGGGATGATTTGTAGTTAGAGGGAACTTTTCCACTCTTTCTTTAAGGCCAAAGAATTGTTTCCTTAATCGCAAAAGCAGATGGTCGCTCTTGGAAGAAAAACTACAAATAATTCTTAGGAATATAGATGCAGAACTCCAAATAAAGTCCAACGGTGTAGGAAAAGAATTATATACCATGACGAATTAGGATTTATTCCAAACCTGCAAGCTCATTCAACATTCAAAAATCAATTAACATAATCCATCCCATCAGTAAGCTGCAGAAAGAAAAACTGTATGATCCTTTGATAGGATCCTTTGATGCAGAAGAAGCATTTAACAGAATCCATGTATGATTAAAATTCAGCAAACTAGGAATAGAGAATTTCCTCAAGTTGATGAAAAACATCTACCAAAAAATCTGTTAACATCACATATAATAAAGAGAAACTGGGTGCTTTCTCTCTAAGATCAGGAGCAAGTCAGGGCCATCCGGTTTCACCACTCTTATTTAGACATCTTAGTAGAAATCCTAGGTAATGCAACAAAACAGGGATATGAAAGGTGACAAGGGAAGAAATAAAACTCTTCTTTTTGCAGAGATTCGATTGTCTAAGAATCCTAATGCGGCACACTCCTACAACATAGAAGTCATTTATAGGAAGGTTGCTGGATACAAGCTTAATATTCAATAGGCATTTGCCTTATTAATATTTTAGTTGTAGTTGTCTTTTTATTGGTGAGTTGTAAGCATTCTTTCCATATTCTGTATATCAGTCCCTAATTAGGTATATTGTTTACAAATATTTTCTCCCGTTTTGGTGTTGTCATTTTACTATCTTGGCTGTGCGCTCTGCAGCAAGAGTTTTTTGTTTCATGAAATACAGGTTATCTGTTCTATCTTTTGTCACTATTGGTTTTGGTGTTGTATCTAAAAGGGTTGTGTCTATCCCAAGGACAAATACATTCATTCTTATATTTTCCTTAAATAAATAGTTGTTACATTTAGGTCTGTTACCCATTTTTGTGTATGGTATGAGGAACGAGTTTAATTGTTTTGCATGTAGCTATCCAATTGCCTCAGCATCAGTTGTTGAAGAGGGTGTGTATGTGTGGGGGTGTCATTTTGACGATACATCATTTTGATACACACGCGCGCGCGCGCGCGCGCACACACACACACACACACACACACACACACACACACACACACCCGTTTCACATACCCCCAAACCCACACCTCTGACAACCACCAGTATGTTCCCTGGATCTATAAAATCACTGTATTTGTGTTTTTATTTTTCAAATTCCATTTAAGTGAGATCATTCGGTATTATTCTTCCTTTGTGTGACTTCTGTGACTTTACATAATGCCGTCAGGATCTATCCATGGTGTCCCCAAATGGCAAGATTTCATTATTTATTATCACTGAATAGTATTCCACATGTATATCATGTTTATAAGATATGTATACAAAATATATACATATGTAAAATATATGTACTTTAGTATACATAACGTATATAACTTAATGTATGACTATTTATACATTCTTCATTTATTTGTATAGTAGCACAGTGAAGAAATGTGTGTATGTCTTTTCACGTTAGTGTTTTCATTTTTTTCAGATAAGTACCCAGAAGTGGAATTGCTGGATCATATGATAGTTGTATTTTTAATGTTTTGAGGAACTAACTATGATGTTGTGTTCTATGGTGGCTTCACAATTTACCTTCCCACGAACAGTACCCAAGGGTTTCCTTTTCTTCACATCCTTGTAAACAGTGGTTATGTCTTTTCTTTTTGGTAATAGTCATTCTAATAGCATGAAGTGATATCTCATTGTGGTTTTGGTTTGTACTTCCCTGATGATGTAGTGTTCCTTTTTCAAGTACCTGTTGGTCGTCTGTATGTCTTCTTTGGAAAAATGTCTATTCATATCCTGTGCCCATTTTAAGTCAAATTTGATTTTTCTTATTGAGTAATGTTAGTTCTGTTTTGGACATTAACCCCTTACCAGATAAATGGTTGCAAATAGTTTCTCCCATTCAGTGGATTGTCTTTGATTTGATTGATGGTCTGCTTTGCTTTTTAGTTTGATGCAGTCCCACGTGCTCATTTTTGCTTTTGTTGCCTTTGTATTTAGGGTCAAATACAAAAACTTATTGCCGAGATTGATGTGTAGCCTACTGCCTGTTTTCTTCGAGGACTTTCATAGTTTCAGGTTTTGTGTTCCAGTCTTCAATCCATTTTGAGTTAGAGTTTGTGTATGGTGCAAGATAGCGGTTTAATTTCACTCTTTTGCATGTGGCTGTCCGTATTTCCTAACCCCATTTATTGAAGTGGTGACTGTCCTTTCCCTATTGTATATTCTTGGCTCCTTTGTCGTAGATTAGTTGATTTAGACGTGGGTTTATTGCTGGACTCCCTGTTCTGTTGCATGGATCTGTGTGTCTGGATTTATGCCAATAGCATACGGTTTTGATTATAGTAGCTTTGTGGTATAGTTTGAAATCAGCAAGCATGCTACCTTCTGCTTTCTTGTTTCTTCTCAAGATTGCTTTGGCTATTCAGGATTTTTTGTGTGGGCTCCTGGCTGGCTCTGTTGTTTAGTGTTCAACTATTGATTTCAGCTCACGTCATGATCTCATGATTCATGAGATCGAGGCCTGTGTTGGCATCTGCGCTGACAGTGCAGAGCCCGCTTGGGATTCTCTATCTGCCCCTTTCCTGCTCACATGCGTGTGTCTTTTTTCTCTCAAAATAAACAAATATTAAAAAAAAAAAAAACCTCTTTGGTTCTACCTACAAATTTTAGTATTATTTCTTCTAGTGTGAAAATTGCTATTGGTATTTTCATAGGGATTGCATTGAGTATGTAGATTGCTTTGAGTAGTAAGGACATTTAAAAAAAACTTTGTTTTTAATGTTCGTTTCTGAGAGATGGAGAGACAGCATGAGTGGGGGAGAGGCAGAGGGACAGGGAGACACAGAATCCGAAGAAGGCTCCAGGATCTGAGCTGTCAGCAAAGAGCCCACTGCAGGGCTCGAACTCATGAACCATAGGATCATGACCTGAATTGAAGTCAGTTGCTTAACGGACTGAGCCACCCAGGTAGCCCAGTAAGGACATTTTAATGCTAATCTTCCAATCTAAGAGTATAGCATATCTTTCCACCTGTTCATGTTGTCTTCCATTTCTTTTATTGGTGTTTTCTAGTTTTTAGATTACAGATCTTCTTCCTTCTTGGTTAAGTTTATTCCTAGGTATTTTATAATTTTTGGTGCAATTGGAAAGGTAAATATTTTCTTAATTATTTATTATCATTATTATTTTGTTATTAGTGTATAGAAATGCAGCAGATTTTTATATCTTGTTTTTTCTTTTTATTCTGCAATCTTAACCTAATTCATATATCCGTGCCAACAGTTTTTTGGTGGAGTCTTTACGGTTTTGTATATATTATATGACTTCACATAGTGATAGTTTCACTTCTTTAGCAACCTGGATATCATTTATTTATTTATTTTTGTTCTCTGATTTCTGCAGCTAGGACTTAATTCCATTACTGTGTTGAATAAAAGTGGGAAGAATGGACATCCTTGTCTTGTTCTTTATGTTAGAGAAGAAGCTTTTAGTTTTTCACCATTGAGTATGCTGTTAGCTTTTGTTTTTTTATATATGGCCATTATTCTGTTGAGGTGCGTTCCCTTTAACCCCACTTTGTTGCAGGATAACCTTATGATTTTTTTCCTTTATTTTGGTAATGTGTGTCATGTTGATGGATTTGTGGATGTTTGACCATCCATGCGTGCCTGTAATAAATCACACTTGGTTACGGTATATCTTCCTTTTAATGTATTGTTGCGTTAAGTTTGCTAATATTTTCTAGCATCTGTGTTCATCAGGGATATTCTGTCATGTTCTGTTCTTGTAGCATCATTGTCCGGTTTTGGTATGATGGTAATGCTGGCCTTGTAAAATGAGTTAGGAAATGTCCCTCCTCTTCTATTTTTTGGTGGAGTTTGAGAATGGTATTCTATTTTAGGTGATTTGTGGAATTCACCAGTGAAGGTGTTTGGTCCTGGGCTTTATTTGGTGGGTGTGGGGAGGGGGCTTTATTTTTAGAGAGGCTTTTTTTTCCTGATTCAGTTTCCTTAGTATTAATTGGTCTGTTCAGATTTCATGTTTTATTTCATCATGATTCACTCTTGGTAGACCATTTTTCTAGAGATTCATGCATCTCATCTAGAGTGTCAAATTTGTTATGACATAATTGTTCATAGTAGTCTCTTAAAATCCTTTGTGTTTCTGTGGTACGAGTTATAATATTTTGTCTTTTCTGATTTAATTTATTTGAGTCCTCTTTGTCTTGGTTAGTCTAGTAAAAATTCAGTTTATTTTGTTTGTCTTTTCAAGGAACCAGCTCTTAATTTTATTGATCTTTTCAGATCATATTCCATTTATTTCTGCCCTGATCATGATTATTTTCCTTCCTTCTGCTAACTTGGGTTTCATGTCCTTGTTTTTTTTCTAGTTCCTTGAGATGTAAGGTTAGGTTTTTTGTTTGTTTGTTTGAGAAGTTTCTGGATTCTTATTGTAAGTGTTTATCACTATGAATTTCCGTCTGAGTACTGCCTTTCCCGTATCCTTTAAGTTTTGATATGTTGTATTTCCATTTTTATTTGCCTCAAGGTATCCCTTGGTTTCTCTGTTGACTCATTGGTTGTTCAGGAGAGTGTTGTGTAGTCTCCACATATCTGTGAATTTTCCAGTTTTCTTACTGGTAATTGATTTCTAGCTTCATGCAGGAAAGAAGTTTGATTGGGTTTGGGTCTTCTTAAATTTGCTAGGATTTGTTTTTTTGTCTTAATATATGGTCAATCCTTGAAAATTGTTCACGTGTACTTGAGAAGTTTTCTTTGTGGATGAAATGTTTGTATATCTCTGCAAAGTCCATCTGGTCTAATGGGGTATTTCAGGACAATGTCAATTTTAAAATGACAACAACTGAGGATTGAACATATTCTAGTGCTCTGTGTTTGTATTTTCCCCTCCCTATTTTATGGTTTTGATGTCAATTCTTGTATCTTTTAATCTTCTGTATGTCTTAAGTAATGATTATAAGTAATTATGGTTATTTTTTGTACTTTGGTCTTTTATGTTTCATACTGCTTTTGTAGGTGATTGACCCACTATCTTCACAACATTAGGATATTCTGAATTTCACTATATATTTGTTTTTACCAGTGAGATTTATACTTTAATATGTTTTCGTGTTACTAATTTGTATTCTTTTGTTTCAACTTAAAGAAATCCCTTTAACATTTCTTGTGAGGCTTTTCCGGTGTTGGTGAATTCTGGCTTTTGTTTGGGAAACTCATTTGTCCTTTGATTCTAAATGAGAGCTTTGCTGTGTATTGTTGTCCAGTAAAGATTTTTCTTTTCCCATTCTTTGAATATACCATGCCACTGCCTTCTGACTGGAAAGGTTTCTGCTGAAGGATCTGATAATCTTACGAGAGTTCCCTTTTCTGGAACCAGTTGTGGATTTTTTGCTACTTTTAACATTCTCTCCGTGTCTTTAATTTTTGGCACTCCATCTCATAATGTGTTTCAGTGTGGGTTTTTTGAATTCATCTTACTTGGAAATTTCTGGGCTTCCTGAATATGGATTTCTTTTTTTCCCCCCAATTTGGGGAAGTTTTCGGCTATTATTTCTCTCAGTGAATTTTCTGCCCCTTTCTTTTTCATCCCCTTTTGTGATTTCTATAATGCAAATGTTGGTCTGCTGTATATTGTCTCATGTCTCTTCAGCTGTGCTCACTTTTCCCCCTGCTCTCATTGGGTGAGTTCCACTGTCTGACTGCAGATTACTGATTCACTCTGCCTCATTGTTCTGCTCTTGAATTCCTCTAGTATTTGTCAGTTGTCTTACTGTATTTTCTGTTTGGTACTTTCTGGTACTTTCTTCTTGTTGAGGTTCTCACCATGTTCATCTGTTTTCTCCTGAGTTCGATGAGCATCTATATGACTATTATTTTGAACTCCTTATTAGGTAAATCACTTGTCTCCATTCCATTAAGGACTTATTCTTAGGTTTTTTTCTTGTTCTTTCGTTTTGAACACACATTTCTTTGTGTATTTTTCTTGATTCTCTGTGTTGGTTTGTGTTCATTAGATAAAACAGCCACCTCTCCTAGTATTGGAAGAATGGCCTGGTGTAGGTGATGAACCTTATCATTCGACCCTGACTTAGCTCTTGGTTGCCTGTCAAATTTTCATGTTGTCTAACCAGCCTCTTTTATTTTTAGTGGCTTTCAGTAGTTGAGGGTGTTCCAAGACCTGTCACTGTCCCAAGGGGAGGATCTCACTCAGCATCTAGATTCAGGCTGATTGGAAGGGAGATCTTCAGACGGTATCTCTTAAAGTATGCAAATACGTACAGTCCTGTGAGACCGGAAGCAGAAGTGATGCTGGCCACCAGAGCTGGGGAATCTAAAAGTGTTCACTAGGCAGTAGGCGCCCAAGTATGGTGGAGGAGTATACACACTGCTTTCCCGAAGACACTGGCGAGCTGGAGTGAGGCAGAGGGAGAACGCGGAGAGAAGATACCCTCCAGCTCGAGTGAATCAGAGGGAGAGTGCACTGTTGGTGCTCACTTGCCATTGTCGGATGATAAACCAGCCTTGCGTTAGTAGGATAAATCTCACGGGGTCTTTGTGTGTAATCCTCGTAATGTGTTATTCGATAACATTTGCTAGTATTGTGCAGAGTATCTGTGGGTCTGTATTCCAAAGATGTTGCTCTTAGTTGTTTTAGACATTGAACTGTAGTTGTCTTCTCTCATCATGTCTGAGTTTAGTGCCGATGTAATATAAGGCTCATATAATTAGGGGGGAGGTGTTCTTTTCTATTGTTTGCAGGAGTGTTTGAATAATCGATATTAATTATTACTTAAACGAGTTTAAAAATTCACCAGTGAAACCATCTGGACCTGGGCTTCCTTTATGGGCAGTTTTAAAATGACTGCAGTGTGTTGACTTCTTACACTTTTTTTCAGATAGCTTATTTCTTCTTGAGTTGTTATATTTTTTCCGATTCTAGGAATTTTTGTATTTCAGCCAAGTTATCAAATTAGTTCAGAACATTCACTTATAATTTTGTTTTTGTAGTGTAGAAAACATTCCAGGTTTGTAATGTGAGTACATTCTATCCCTAGCATGTGTACCGTCTTTATTCCACAACTTCAGTAATTTATTTTTTTTAGAAACATTTATTTGTTTGTTTTTGAGACAGTGCACATGAGAGTGAGCAGGTGAGGGGCAAAGCGAAAGGTGGACAGAGAATCCCGAGCAGGCTCCACGCTGCCAGCACAGAGCCCGGCGCAGGGCTCAGTCCCACGAATCATGAGATCATGATCTGAGCCGAAATCAAGAGTTGAGTGCTCAACTGATTAAGCCACCCACCCAGGCGCCCCATAACTTCAGTAGTTTGACTCTTATGTCTCTTATTTCCATGTCAGCCTAAATACAGTTTAGTCAGGCTTATTGATATTTTAAAAGCGTCATCTATTGCCTTTCTTTGCTGGTTTATTAATTTTTATTCTTCTCATTTCACATCCTTCCTTGCTTTGGTTTGTATTGCTTTTTTTCTCCCGTTGTTCTCAGGTATACACAGCAGGTTATTCATTTGGGATTGTTCTCTTTTAATATGATAATTGCAGGATAAATTGTCTTCTAAGTACTGTTTTCTGTTCGTCTCATAAGATTTGGTATATTTTGTCTTCGTTTTTACTCAAGTGTTTTCAGTTTCCTGAATATTGTTTCCCTCTATTTTATTCAGAGATATGTTATTTAATCTCCAATTGTGAGTTTTCAAAATTCCTTTATATGATTGATTTATAATTTCCTTCCATTTTGGTGTGAGAACCTTTTAAAATGTATTTTTGGGAACCTTTTGTGTGTACTTTTGAAGAATGTGTAATCTGCTCTTTTTGAGTGGATTGTCTTATGTATATTTGTTAGTCTGGTTACTTCATAGTGTTTTTTTATCTTTTTTTTTTCTCTTATTTGTATTCTATCCCTTGTTTTATCCATTACTTAATGGGGGATATTAAAATCTGTAATTGTTGATGTGTGTATTTTTGCTTCGAATTCTCTCAGTATTTCTTGAGACTCATCGTTAGTAGCGTATAATTGCTTAGATTTTTGTCTCCTTTACTGATGGACCATTTTCATTATGTAATGTCCCACTTCATCCCTAATCATGTATTTTGTGTTAAAGTGGATTTTGTCTGATACTAGTATAGCCTGTCCAACCTGCTTACTGATGCTATATACTTGATTGATCTTTCTCTGCTTTTTAAATTTTCTACCTATTTGTGCCTTTGAATACAGTGTGTCTTGTAGATACCATGTGTTTGAATTTACATATTTTCTACAAGCTGACAATTACTGCTTTTTAAAAAAAATGTTTTTTTACATTTATTTATTTTTGATAGAGACAGAGCAAAAGTGGGAGGGGGTAGAGAGAGAGACACACACACACACACACACACACACACACACACAGAATCCGAAGCAGGCTCCAGGCTCTGAGCTATGAGCACAGAGCCCGACGCAGGGCTCGAACTCACAAACCGTGAGATGATGACCAGAGCCAGAGTCGGACGCCCAACCACCAAGCCACCCAGGTGCCCCTGTGCTTTTTGATTGGATTTCTAAATCCATTCCCAGTTTTCTGTTATTGATATGGCTGGATTTACTCCTGCCATATTACGTTTTGACATTTATCTGCCCTAAACAGCCTTATGAACCTGTAGTTCTTTTATATTACTGCCTTCATTTTCATTAAGTGAATATGGTTTAGCATAATATTTTAATTCTACGGTGACCATTTCACTCAATTATTTTCATGATGATTGTTATTAAAATTTACCTAAGAAATTCACCCTATCACCATACTTCAGGTTTATACTCCCTCATCTACAGTGAATTATAGAAAGGTCATTCATATGTAATTCTACTTCTTCTACTCTATTTTCGTGAGGTTCCTTTTGTGCATAGTAGATCTGTATATGTTTAAATTCCAGCAATACATTTTTGAATTACTACTTTATATAATTGGATGTCTTAAAAAGAAACTGAGAGAAGAAAGGATAGCAAATATCTCTTTGTGGAGTTCATTATATTAACTTTCTTATTCACCATTTCTGCTTCATTTGCTACTGTGGATTCCGGTTACCATCCATGGTCATTTTCTCACCCCAGTTTACCTTTGTTTTTCTGCCTCATTTTGCCTTATTGTCAAATACATTTATTTCTACGGTCACAGACCCAACAGTATAGTTATATACATAAAGATTGTTGCATGGCCTTGGCCAAATGGTTAGAAGAAATACTTCTTTATCCTGTCTTTTAAAATAGTTACTTTTACCTACAATCTTTGTGGATTTGAAGTCATGACTGGGAATTTTATGGGTTAATTTATATCGCCTTCAGTTTTGAAAGCAGTGCTGTTATTTTGGTTGACTGTTTTGGGGTTTTTTGTTTTGTTTTGTTTTTGTTTGTTTTATTCCCCCAACACTTCTGTCATCCCAACTCCTGGATTCTGTGTTTCTGATGAGAAGTCAGGTGGTCATCTTACTGGAGTTCCCTTGTATGTCATGAGTTGTAGTTCTCTTGAGACTTAAAATTTTTTTTCCTCTTTGCTTGTTAATATTTTCACTGTGATGCTTCTTGACGTGGATCTGTTTATCCCACATGGTGTTCGTCTATCATTTTGTGTTTGAATATTCTTTTTCTCTAAATTTGCAAGATTTCACCATAACTTTGTTGAATAATTTTTCTGCCCCTTACCCTTTCTTCTCTTCTTTTGATATTCCCATTATGAGTATGTTGGTGCAGATAATGGTATCTTTCATATATTTGAGGCTTTGATCAGTTTTCTTCATTCTTATTTCTTTCTAGTGTTTAGATTGTATTATAAGTTTACTAATTCTTTGCTCTATAACATTCAGTCAACTGTTGAGCCCATCTAAGGAATTTACAGTGTAGTTACTGTAAATTGTCAAATTTAGAATTTTCACTTAATTCTTTTCCTTTTTTTTATATTTTCTGTGTCACAGGGTATCAACACTACCTTCCTTTATCCCGTAAATGTGGTTCCCTTTGTTTTTAGTTTATTTTTGAGAGAGAGAGAAAGAGAGAGACAGGACATGAGCAGGGGAGGAGCAGAGAGGGAGAGACAGAATGCGAAGTAGGTTCCTGGCTCTAAGTCAGCACAGAGCCCCATGCGGGGCTCGAACTCACGAGCGGTGAGATCATGACCTGAGCCAAAGTCGGACACTCAACCGACTAAGCCACCCAGGCGCCCCAGTGTGGTTCCCTGTTGAACATGTTTATAATAGCTGCTTGGAGGTTGGCTAAATCCAGTATCCAGACCCTCTCAAGGACAGTTTGTTGCCTATTGTTTCTCCCACGTATGTGAAATTTTCCGGTTTGTCTTGTGAACCTGTAATTTTGGACGAAAGCATATTTTAGATATTTTGTACCGAGTCTGATAGGGCTTCTTGTTATTTTTGCTTGCTTATGTATTTGTTAAGTGACTTGACTGTATTATTTGACTGAAGTCTTTTCCTCTTGCAGTGTACTGTTGGCTGATGTCTCTTGTCAGAGGGCTCTGCCTTGGGCAGTGCACATGGTTCGTAGAATGGCAGTGGTGTTGAGAGGGTGCTCTTTGAGTGTGTCTGTGATGATTAATTCTGGGTGTCAACCCGAGTGGCCTCAGGGATGGCCAGACTGGTAAAAGTGTGTCTTGGGGGGTGTTTCTGGAAGCAGCATTTGACTCAGTAGACTGAGTAAAGAGATCCACCCTCACCATTATGGTCAGATATCCTCTAATTCGTTGAGGATGGAATGGAACAAAAGGCAAAGAAGGACAAATTCTCTTTCTCTTTTTGCGCCGGGACGTCCATCCTCTCTGGACAGAATCAGTGCTCCTGGTTGTGGGGCCTTCAGGCTCTGGGACTTACACCACCAACCCTCTAGTTGGCAGGCCTTTCATCTTTGCTGGGAGTTACACCATCACCTCCCCTAGTTCTCAGGCCTTTTGAAATACAGTTGGCTTTCCTGGTTCTCCAGCTTTCAGACAGCAGACTGTGGGACTTCTTGGCCCCCGTAAGTGCAAAAGCCAGGTCCTTTAATAAACCTCTTCCTTTGTCTGTGTCGCTCTCACACGTACATATAGTACCTGGCTCTGTTTCTCTGGAGAACGCTGATTAACAGTCTCTTTCACTGATCTCTGTGTTAACCTCCCTGCCTCTAATGGTGTCATATTCTGCCCTTAGCCTCTACTCATTGTTGGCTCTTCGCTCAATGTTTCCACCGTTGTCCTGAGTCACACATTCTATAGTTTGGTCCAGTTAAATGTGAGTCCTTTCAGAGAGTAGTGTGTGAGGCGACTCTTTGGTACTGCCCTTCATGCCACCATTTTTGAGATCATCTCCTGGAAAACACAGTTGGAGGAAATCATTAGAATATCTTCATCTATTATAAGTGTATTTGTGTGAATGGTTCTGGTGGATCGGAACAAATGCAATAGCCTGGGATGCCTCTTCTTTGTCTCTTTGCCTTGTTCTTTCTGGTGTAATGTCTCTTGTGTTCCAGAGCTGCACACGCCACCAGCTGAGTTTGCCAGGTGCCCCCAAAGAACCAGGTTTTTTTTTTAAATTAATTTCTCTTTTTGTTTGTTTCTTTTTGAGATAGAGGTCACGCGTGAGCAGGGAGGTGCAGAACGAGAGGGAGACACAGAATCTGAGGCAGGCTCCAGGCTTTGAGCTGTCAGCACAGAGCCCGACCCAGGGCTTGAAACAGCCCTGACATCATGACCTGAGTTGAAGTCAGACGCATAATCTACTGCGCCACCCAGTTGTCCCCCAAATTACCAGCTTTTTGAGTTAACACTTGTACAACTGTTTTTCTGTTTCTGTTTTATTAACAGAAGGGATCATGAGGGACCTGGGAAAACTGACCTGGAATGACTCACTCTAAGGCATCCTTTAGTAAATCTACTGGAGCTTAAAGATGAAGAAAAACTTTTATCTATATTATTTATTTCCTTTAAAAATTTTTTTTTACATTTATTTAATTTTGAGAGGGAGAGACAGAGCACAAGTCGGGGAGGGGCAGAGAGAGAGAGGGAGACTCAGAATCTGAAGCTGAGCTGTCAGCACAGAGCCAGGTGCGGGGCTCAAACTCACAAACCGTGACATCGTGACTTGAACCGATGTCAGACACTTAACCGACGGAGCCACCCAGGCGCCCCTGTATTATTATTTTTTTTTAATTTATTTATTTTGAGAGAGAGAGAGAGAGAGAGAGAAGAGTGTACGCGCACTCATGAGCAGGGAAGGGGCTAGAGCGCAGAGGGCTTGAACTCACAGACCAAACCGTGACATCATCAAATGTCAAAACAACTTAACCACTTGAGCTCCCTTATCTGTATTATTTTAAGTTTAGTTTTGTATTTCTCTGTTTTTACCTTCATTATTTCCCTCTCTGTGCTTTAACTTCTTTCTTTTACATTATTGTTGCCTTTTTCTAGTTTTTTTTTGAGTCACGGATTTGCTTCTTTTTCATTCTTTTTCACTGATGCAAGACATTTAACGCTATGAAATCTCTGATCAGTACGTGTATCCCACATAGACTCATAAGTAATATTTTCAGTAGTTTTTTTGGTTTAGAAATTCAGCTTGGTGTTTCCTTTTTCAACAAAGAGCAGTTTACTAGACAGTTGTTTGGTTTTGAGGTCCTGATGGAAGAAGTTTGTTCTTCCCGAGTAAGTTCTAGTTTTAGTGCATTGTTTCCTGAGCATGTTACCTTTATCAGGTTTTTTTTTTTTAATGTTTTTTTGTACCCTAGAGTCGTAAGTGTATTTTGTATTAACGTTTTAATATTCGAAAATTGTATATGGGTCATAATACATGTCTTCCTGATTGTTGTCGTTGCGTCTCTACATTCCGACATCGTACTCTCTGATCTTTCTTAATACTCTTTTTATCAGTGTGTTTGTTTCATGAATGTTGTTTGGTGTTTTGATACTCCTTACTGTTACATGTACATTCAAAGTTGTGGATGTTAGCCTTGTGCTTTGTTTTTGTCCTTCCTGATAACTAGATTTTATCTGTTTCCTTATTGTTTCCCTTTGCCTGGAACAATATTGACCATTCCTTTGTTTTTAGCTTTTTGAGTCATTTTCTGTCAGTGTGTTTCCCCTTTGCAGCAGAGATTTGGGATTTGTTTGTGACTCCGTTTGAAGTGATTTTATTAAGTGGTGAGTTAAGCCCATTCACATTTACTACCAGGATTCCTGTCTGGTCTCATATCTGTCATTTTGTTACATTTCATGAGTATCATATTCACTAAATCATTCTGTTTCGTCACGCCTTTTGTTCATTTTGAAGGAGTCCATTAGAAACTTTAGATGTTTTTGTTCTAGTGGTTACTTTTACAGTAATGTCTTTTATACTGGCTTTAGTTGCTCATATCCTTATTTAACCTTCCATTTGGTTTTCAGCTTTTAGTGACCTTTAGAGTGTTTAGTGACCTTCTTTCGACTATTCCATGGCTCTCACTTAGCTTACTGTTATTTCTTCTCCTTTTTCCTGTATCCAGTAGTCTTTTTATGTGCATTATTTCTGCTTCACTGGTGTATATAGCATTTATACATTACTCTGGTATTCTTATTCTCAACTTTCTTTTGGTCTTAGTCCTACACTGCTCAGCTTTTCTACCAGTGTTTCGTATCAAATACTGGTTGCTTGAAGTTTGTCCTCTTCTAGAAGGTTCCGTGATTACATTATTACCTGATTTCTTGAATATCTAATATGATTGACCTCTTCCCAGAGCCTGGATACTTTTAAAGGATCACGTGGCTGGATATACAACCCTTGACTTCTACTTGGTTATTTGTTGAAAAGGTTGCTGCACTGACCTCACTTTGTTGATTGGTGACAGTCTCTTGCCCAATCTACATATTTGTTTGCTTGCTTATTGAGACTTGATCTTTCTGTCCAGAGGAGACTTCTTCACTTTTAAGGTTTACAGTTTCATTAAAGCATGTCTTAGGAAGGACTGTTTCAGGTCAGCTTTCCTGATGGAAAAGGAAAGTTCATGGTGGTCCTTAAAATATGCGGGCAAGATCTCTTTTTATTTCTGGGCAGATTTCTTAGAGAATGGTTTTTAATACTGTATTTATTCCATTGTTTTCTTTTTTTCTCTTTAGAGACTGCAGTCACACATATAATTTTTATTTAATACATGTACTTTATTATTTTGTAGATCACCTGCTTTATCCAGAACTTTCTCTGTGATCCAGTTTTCTTTCTTTGGTTTTATTGTCATTCTTTTTTTTCGCTCTATTGTCATGTCTTTTTTCCATGCTGTTTATTAAAATTTCATTCAAGTCTCTTTTCTCTTCATGCTTCCTACGAGTTGGCCTGAACCGCTCTAACAAAACACCACAGAGTGGGTGGCCTATGTAGCAGAAATTTATTTTTTACTCATCTGGAGGTTGTAAGGCAGGATGAAGGTGCCTTCAGGGTGCCTTCTGGTGAGCCCTCTCTCTACAGCTTGTGGCTCTCTCCTCACATGGCTTTTCTTCTGTGCACACAGGGAGAGCAGGCAAGTGCTGGTGTCTCTTCGGCTTCTGATCAGGAGGTCATTCCTATCCGATAAGTGCTACACCCTGATGATGTAATTCAAACCTTAATTAACCTCCTTAAAGGCTGTGTCTCCGGATGCAGTGACACTGAGGATTAGGGCTTCAGCATACGAGTTTGGGAGGGGGACAGTTGAGCTCATAACCAGGTTCTTAAAATTTGAGTCATATTCTAAGATCACTCTGGCCTTTTTACAGTTGAATTCTTCACCCGATCAGCCCTTGCCTCCGTAGTTCCCATTAATACTCCAAGTCCCTTGTGTCGGAGTTCTTGGTGGTCTGAGCTGTCATCTGTCAGAACGAAGATGTCTGCTCCATATTTTCCCTCTCACAGTGGGACTTCTCCTTTGAGGGAGTGATTTTATTTGCATTTAATTATCTATACGTTCTAGGGGCGCCTGGGTGGTTCAGTCCGTTGAGCGTCTGACTTCAGCTCAGGTCAGGATCTTAACGGTTCGTGAGTTGGAGCCCCATGTCGTGCTCTGTGCTACAAGCTTGGAGCCTGGAGCCTGCTTCAGATTCTGTGTATCCCTCTCTGTCCCTTCCTCGCTCACACTCTGTTTCCCTGTCTCTCTCTCAAAAATAAGTATTTAAAACAAAGGACTTTAATTATCTCTAAGTTCTCTGTCTCTTCCTCTACGTGTAGTTGCCACAGGCTCAAGCTCTTTCTATAGATGTGAGCTCTTTTATCAGTTTCTTCTGTATTAAATGTTTATTTTCTCAGTGGTGGTTTGAAGTCAGTAGTATTTTGTATTTCCCAGTTATGCTGAAGTCATGGGTTGTTGATTGGTCATTTTATTTGCTCTCCTTATGTTGATCCTTAGAGGCATTTGGAGGATAGATGGAGACGTTCCGAATTTAGTAGCTGCCGTTACTCCTCAGACGTCGGAATGCAGATGTATGCTTGCAGTAGTTTCCTCTCCTTTCTTCCACCATGCCAGGCCTTTTGTTTCTTGTTTCCATTTTTGTATTTTCATGTCCAACAGAAGAAATCGAAAAAATAAGTACTTATAGTTATTTTCTTCCTTGGAGACTAGACAAGAAATCAAAATCCGCTAAAACATAGGGCGTTTGTATAATACGTTGCATTCCAGAAGAAATGAGTTAGTATTTATGTGTACGGTTAATTTTTCCTATCTTTAGAAGTCTGGGAAACTGATCACAAGAAAGGAAGGAGGCAAGAAAACCAGCGTAAACCTATGTGGGAAGTTGCATTCATCAGTAAGAAAACGCCGACCAAGGAACGAGGTAATGTAATAGGAAAACCATTTAACCTGGACACAAATTCATTTCCTTCCAGAGAAAGCCTCTGTCAGTGTGACTCATATGGAGTGAGTTTCAGCTGTATTTCTGAATTGTGTATCAATAAGAAAAGACGTTTGGGAAAAAAGACTGGTGAATTTAGTGCCTATGGAAAATTGCTACTCAGTATTAAACACGGCAAAACTCCTACTAGCGAGAAAAGTGAATTTTTTAAACATGGGGAAACTTTCAGTCAGGATGAGGACCCTGTTGATCATGAGAAGATTCAAAGTGCAGAGCAAAATTTCGAATATTACATGTATCAAGAAACCTTCCCCGAAAAGGCAACATTGAGTACGTACAAGAGAGAGATCACTGAAGAGAATCACTCTGAATGTATTGAATATGGGAGAACCTTCTTTCCTAACTCCTCTTTCCTGTTACATCACATGAATGCCTCCGAAGAGAATCACTGTGGACTGCGTGGTTGTGGGAAATCGTTATGTGTGAAGTCTACCCTTTTGAAACCTCATGGGGCACGTATGAAACCCTCGGAGTGTAGTGAGAGTGGGGATCATTTCCGGGGGGATTTATGCCTTCCACAACTTCAGAAAACTCATAAAGGAGAGAAACACTTTGAATGCAATGAATGTGGGAAAGCGTTTTGGCATAAGTCCCACCTCACTCGACATCAGAGGATACACACGGGAGAGAAACGCTTTCAGTGTGATGAATGTGGAAAAACTTTCTGGGAGAAGTCAGACCTCACGAAACATCAGAGATCACACACGGGGGAGAGGCCCTATGTGTGCAACGAATGTGGTAAAGCCTTCAGCCACAAGTCAGCCCTCACGATACACCAGAGAATACATACAGGGGAGAAACCCTATCAGTGTAGCGCATGTGGGAAAACTTTTTACCAGAAGACAGACCTCACCAAACACCAGAGAACACACACAGGGTTGAAACCCTATGAATGCTATGAATGTGGCAAATCTTTCTGTATGAATTCACACCTTACAGTGCATCAGAGAACTCATACAGGGGAGAAACCATTTGAATGTCCTGACTGTGGGAAATCTTTCTGTCGGAAGGCATATCTTACACAACATCAGAAAACCCACGTAAAGGATAAGCCCTACAAATGTAATGCATGCGGGAAAAGTTTCTACCACAAGTCAGTTCTCACCAGGCATCAGAAAATTCATACAGAGTTAAAACCTTATGAATGTTGCGAATGTGGGAAAACGTGTTTGAAGTCTGACCACATAGTGCATCAGAGAAACACAGGGGAGAAACCCTTTGTGTGTCCTGAATGTGGGAAATCCTTCAGCCGTAAATCTACCCTCTCTCAGCATCACAGGACACATACAGGGGAGAAACCGTTCGAGTGTCATGAATGTGGAAAAATCTTCTATAATAAATCGTCCCTACATAAACATACTAGGATACACACAGGGGAGAAACCCTACGGATGTAACGAATGTGGGAAAACTTTCTGCCAGAAGTCTCAGCTCACTTATCACCAGAGAATCCACATAGGTGACAAACCTTACGAGTGTAACCAATGTGGAAAGGCTTTCTGTTATAAGTCAGCTCTAATTGTGCACCAGAGAACTCATACAAAAGAAAAGCCCTATAAATGTAATGAATGTGGGAAGTCTTTCTGTGTCAAGTCAGGACTTACTTTACATCAGAGAAAACACACAGGGGAGAAACCCTACGAATGTAATGAATGTGGAAAATCTTTTGTCCAGAAGTCTAGGCTCACTCAGCACCAGAGAATGCACATAGGAGAGCAACCCTATGAATGTAATGAATGTCGAAGGGCTTTCTGTGATAAATCAGCTCTAAGTGTGCACCAGAGAATTCATACAGAAGAAAAACCCTATAAATGTAATGAATGTGGGAAATCTTTCTATTTGAAGTCAGGACTTCTTATACATCAGAGAAAACACACAGGGGAAAAACCCTACAAATGTAACCAATGTGGGAAATCCTTCATTCACAGATCTTCTCTCACAGTGCATTATAGGGTTCACACAGGGGAGAAATCTTGTCAGTGTAATGAATGTGGGAAAATTTTTTACCGTAAATCAAACCTTGTTAACCATCAGAGGTCACACACAGGCGAGAAGCCCTATGAATGTAACACATGTGGAAAACCCTTCTCTCAGAAGTCAAACCTCATTGTACATCAGAGAACACACACGCAAGAGAAACCTTCGGATTGCAGTGGGTCTTAGGAATGTTGAGGTGTGGTTCAGCAGTCGCTCCGCTTCAGAGAACTCACGTTGTAGAGGAAGCAATGTTGATGTCCTGAATGTTGAATAACTTTCGTCCACAAACTGGCCTTATTTTACCCCGAAGTAGACTGCAACACATAAAGGACAGTCTTGTTAAGGAACATTCCTTTGAATGTCCCTAGCAAATGCGGGCATAGAACCTTGAAGATGTTTTGATTTTATAAGATTTGTTTTTAGCTAAAATACAAAGTAGGTTATGTTAATTTCTATTAAGGAGAAATCTTTCAATTTGAGACAAAGAGCTTGAAGATTGTCTTTAGAGGTAATATAATATTGGAAGTTGTGTTTTGGTTTTGATGCCTTATTACTTTAGGCAACATAAGAAGTTGTAATTTTTAGAGGAATATTGTGCAGTGTACAACAAAAAAATGTAAAATGAAACAATAAACTGAAAACAAGTAATTAGTAGTATGTATTAGTAGTAATACGTAACATGCTCACGTGCCCTTCCCT
This sequence comes from Lynx canadensis, assembly GCF_007474595.2. Lineage (NCBI taxonomy): Eukaryota > Metazoa > Chordata > Mammalia > Carnivora > Felidae > Lynx > Lynx canadensis. The sequence goes on along the minus strand of NC_044313.2, from coordinate 78,074,215 downwards.
GAGCTTTAGCTAAAGATATCTTACATGACCGTGGTATATTCTAGAGCAGAAATATGGACGATACCCTAATACTCACTTACATTCACATGTCAGTAGTTTTTATATGCACTATGTGTATGTGAAGTTTTATGAAATGTTCTTGCTTATAGTTTAAGTATCAGTTAACACCGGTTACAAAATCAAAAGGGAATCTGTAATCTGTCCTAATTGCATTGGGATTACAAAGCAATCAGGATTTCACCACAGGAAGTTCTGATGTGTTAATAACCGTATCATTTCGGCGACCTTAATCTTGGCAGTTCATGTGAATATGAAGCTTATAAAAAGGAGAGATAAATTTAATAATTACGGCAACCCTGTTAAATGATTCTGTGAAGTGTCCCTTAAGCTTACAGGACTCCTGTATCTTCAAATGCTACCTTCTGTAACCTGTGTGTTTCATATTCCTAGTGGAAGTTGATATCATTGGGAATTGAATATAGACACTCCTAGTTCAGCAGTTGTTTCAATATCAGGCACACCTCCCATGTATGTAGCAACCTGGAGGAATGTCTTGAAAGGAAGCCCAGAAAGCTAATAGGTAACCATTTAAAATATATAAATCGAAATAACAAAATGGTAAGTGTGTTCTGTGCAGAGGGATATCTAGTCTGTAATCTCATTTTCCCCTTTCAAGCCGTGGGGTTCCTTGAGTGTACATATGTGAATCCTCCAGCCCTCAGCCTCAGTTGTACAAACCCCTGGAAGTAACTGCCCTCTAAGGCGAAGTTCAAAATAGAAGCCACAGACAGACTATATGACACTTAGGGTCGTAAACTAGGCTGTAAATTCAAGGGTCCAGTGTGCCCAGAAACAGATCTGGGCCCTTGGAGATTTTTGATTATATGAGAGGGTAGGTTGAGACTGGAGCAAAGCCAGAGGAAGCTCAGAGTGAGGCTTTTATGGACCGACAGAGGGTAAAGATGATATAATACATTTCAAGCTCCGATTTAAAAATCAGGTTACACACACTAATTATCTTAAATTGCATAGGTAGTCTAAGCTTTCATCTTCGGAAACTAGAAAAAGAAGAGTTAACTAAATCCAAAATGAGCAAAACAAATACTAAGAATTAGAGCAGAAATCAGTGAGATGTTTGAAAAGAGAACCAATAAACCAAAAGGTAGTTATTTGAAAAGGTCAATAAAACTGATAAACCTTCAGCTAGGTTAACTAGGAAAAAGAGTAGATACAACTCACCAATATCAGAAGTGAAAGAGAGACATAACAACTGATTACATGGACATTAGAGGATAGTAATGTTACAGACAACTCTGCCCACAAATTTCATAACCTAGATCTATTCCTTGAGAGACACAATCTGCCTAAACTCACAGAAGTATAAATTTGTATAGGCAAATATCTATTAAAGAAACTGAGTTCATCCTTAATCTTCCAAATCAGAAAGTTCAGGCCCAGATGTGTTCACTGGTGACTTCTAGCAAACACTTAAGGAAGGAAGAAATGATACCAGTTCTCTACAACCTCTTCCAAAAAGGAGGAGTAGAAGAAATCCTTCCTAACTCATTCTGTGATGCTTATTATAGTAGCAAAAGCAGGCAGAGACATTATAGGAGAGGAAGGTAACGGGTGCCTGGCTGGCTGAGTCAGTAGAACACGCGACTCTTAATCTCGGGGTCCTGAGTTCGAACCCTAGGTTGGGTGTGATTACTTTAAAAAAATTCTGAAAAGGGAAGCTAGATGCCTGTATGTTTTGGAACATAGATGCTGAGATCCTCAACAAATCATCACCAAGTTGAATCCCACAATATATAATTACGGGCCATGACCATGTGGGATTTATTCCAGGGGTGCTGTGCTGGTTCAACATTTGATAGTCAGGTAGTCACCTGTCACATCAAGAGGCAAAAGAAGAAATAATCATATGATCTTATCAATAGGTGCAGAAGAGCCTTTCACAAAACGTTAACCCACATCCACAATAAGAAATCTCAGCAGGCTGGGAGTATGGGGAACATTAACTTGGTACAGAACATCTCCAACAGCCCTACAGCTAACGTTGTACTTTGATGGTGAGAAACTAGATGCTTTCCCAGTGAGAAGAGGAGAGCAAAGAGGTCCCTGTCCCTGCTCTTTCATCCTCCTTCTGGAAGTCCTCGCCGACAGAGCAAGACCAGAGAAGGAGAGAGACTTGGATTGGGAAGGAGGAGAGAAAACTGTGTACAGTCACACGTAACATGATGGCCCATGTAGGAAATGTCCAGGAGTCGACAATAAAACGCGCTGACGCGAGTTAACGAGGTTTTAGGATACGGTGATTGGGTGGGTGGTAAAAAGAAATGAGCCGTTCGGTAACAGGAGACATGCAGGAGCCTTTACGTGCATATTGTTGAATGAGACAAGCCAATCCGAAAGGCTTTCCACCTTTCGTTACCAGTTATAGTGCGTTCTGGAAAGGCACGTGGGGAGACAGTAAAAGGATCGGTGGTCGCCAGAGGATTGAGGCAGGGGAGGGAAGGCTGAATAGGTGGATTAGGGAGGACTTTTAGGACGGTGGGAGTATGCTGTAGGATATTGTAACGGTAGATGGCGTGCGGATCCTTTGCCAGTGCCCAAAAATGTAACAAAGGGTAAGCCCTAATGTAAACTGTGGTCTTCAGGTAGTACTCCTGTATCAGCATTGACTCATCAGTTGTAACGAATGGACCACACTACTGCAAGATATGAATGATGGGGGGCTGCAGAGGGGTAGGAGTGAAGGGGTGTATAGGAACTCGACTTTCTGCTCCATGTGTCTGTAACTCTGCGACTACTCTAAAATGTAAAGTGTGTGAAAGAAATGAACCATCCTGTCTGCCTATAGCAATATAGAGGAATCTCCGAGGGTGTTTCTTCTATAATTACAAAGTTAGAAACGCAGTATTCAGTACCACTTTTCCCATGGTGGGAGGCAGAATGCATTCTCAGAAATCATATGCTGACCATCACTAAAGCCTATTTTCAGCTGTAGCTTCCTGTTGTTATAAATCTGCTTGTCTTTTCTGCAAGTATCGTAAATTTCTCACCTCTCTTCATGACACCTTGTTTCTGTACTAAGTTTCCGTTGCTCCTGTGTTCCTGCACTACAAATATAATGGCCACCGATGAACATCTGAGCTGTGTCTATAGTCTTCAGAATATTTTTAATTACAGTAACTGTGGTCTGAAGTTAAGGCCTAGTGTCCTAGACTCTTGACATCTGAAACCAACATGGAGTGAACCCTCCGAGCAGGAGGCAGTTAACACAGTGGGCATCACTGAGAGGATGGTCCATCTAAGACCCGGGTGACCACGTAAGACCCAGTTGATCCAGTTGTCATTAAGTGATTGTTGTTGACTAACGAGGTCTGAGATAGGACAAAGGCCACCTGGGACCGAGCTGCCGGTTGCTGGCAGACAGCCTCTTGCTGTGGACCGTGCTGCCTGTTTTGGGTGTCACTGTTTCCTCCCCTGGCAACAAGCTCTTGGCCCTAAGAATTGTTAATTGGCTGTACCCCAGGTGCCTGGGCTCCGGGTTCAGTCAGTTGGGCTGGTGTCGTGAGACGCTCCGCCTGTAGAGGCGGTGACGACACCGCGCTTTAACTGGCGAGCATTTGAGCCCCAGCTACCCAGGGTCGAGGGTCTGGCTGGCACCCTCCGGTTACTGTGTACCGTGTGTTGGCCGTCCCCGGCTGTTCAGGGTAGCCACGCTTACCAGTTTTTGTCATTGTGCCCCAGCGGGGAGGGCATGCAGATGGCCCTTGGTGAAAGTTTGGAAAGCTGGGCTGCCCTGGCCCCGGGAGCACGAAGCATGCACGGCCCTCGGTGCGTGATGAGCTGTTGTTCACGTGCGGGCAGCGGCCGTCCCCATCTCTTGCTGCTCCTTCCCCTGCTGCCATTGCACACACGCCTCACGCCCGAGGGTGCCGAGGTGCACACCTGTGGTGTCCTGTGGCCCGGAGGCTGTTGAGAAACAAAAGGGGACGTCTTCCAAATTGCCAGAGGAAGGACCTCAACTGCGCTAATGCAGAACCCTCAGCCAGTGAACCTGGGGTTTGCGAGGCGCTGGGGTTTTTTTCAGCACACCAAAGGACTAACCTTGGAGTCCTGGGGCTTGATGGCCTTGACCCTTGCCGTGCCAGAATGACCTTATTGTTTGTGAACCGTGACCCCAGAGAGATTGGCTGGCATTCCCTGGAGGAAGCGGCAGCTGTCCGTGAGGCGGACTGCCGGGCTGTGGTCCTTTCCCTGGTAACCACCCAGGCCCCCGCCACAGGTGTCAGGATGGAGACAAAAACTGAAAGCTGTCACTTCACATGGCTAGAAACCCAAAATACTGTGAGGGAATTTGTAGAGAGAGAAATGAGAGAGAAGAAACCTGCACTGTTGCAAAAAGGCAGCCCTACAGAAGACATTCGGTCAACCGCCGGGTTATGGGCCACACTTGTTCCTTGCAGCTGTGCTCTGCTGCCTCTGTTGAGAAAAATTCTCATCCTCCTGCTCAGAGGGGAAAGCACTCACCCTGTGCCACAGCAAAGGGGATCATTGGAATGCAGGGTAAGCCCAGGATCCTTAATCCGTATGAAGCAATGTGACCTTTGCCATAGAGTGGGCTCTTGAGCCCACAGATCCTCCCTGGAGGCTCTCTGGAGAAGGCAACTTGTACGTGCGATCAGAGTAAATAGAAAAGCCCGATGTATATTGAGTGACAACAAAAAGGAAAGAATTGGCAAGAAAGAATGAGGGGTGGGAGGAACTTAGGTACAGGAAAAGGAAACAACGAAATGACAGAAATGAAGGTGCACAGATTGCCCGAGCTGGGAGTCCAAACTATACGAAGATAATTTATGCAACAGAAGATCAAAGGGCACTAACTGGCTTTTGTACCTTCGCTAGATCGTTTGTGAAATGATTTAAATATCTGCTGAAACGCACCATTGACAAATTGTCATGACCTTGACACAAGGCTTGAATTACAGCTGTATTTGGGCCTTCAGGTAAATTTGATCATGTCATTCCCTAAAATCTTGGAGGAGTTACTGACTACCAAATGGAGTGCGGGTGACTGTATATTTGTGTTTCCTCAGAACTTATATGTTGAACTCCAGTCCTCAGTGTGATGGTCTCTGGAGGTGGGGGGCCTTTGGGATGTGATGAGGTTATGGGGGTAGATCTCTCATGAATGGGAGTAAAGCCCTCACAAGTGTTGAGCGAACGCCTTTGGCTTTTGCACAAGTGACGACAGAGCAAAAGGACAGCTATCTGTGAACCAGGAGGCAGGCCCTCCCCACGTGCTGATACCGCTGGCCCCTTCATCTGTCTTGGACTTGAGGGCCTCCAGAACTGTGAGAAATAAATTTGTGTTGTTTGTAAGCCACCCCGGCTGTGTTATTTTTTTTTTGCCAGTATGAGCAACCTGAGACATTCGGATGAGTAGGTATGTTTTCTCTTAATCCACAGAACTATTGCCTGAGTTCTCCGTGGTCACAGCACCCATTGACTTAATTATAGCACATTCCTATGGTAGGTTCCAGTCGAGTGAATATGAACTTTTGGCACTTAGAATTTGGGTTGTCAGAAGGGGACCCCCGTGTACTGTATGTCCCGGTTGAAAGCATGGTAACCACCTGTTCAGAGACAAAGTGATTGTCACTGCTGCTTCTCCATTTAGTACTCCAGTTTACTGCGTTCTTAAACCTGGAAATAGTGTTGGCATGTCACAGTGGGTCACCGCATCCTCAGTTCTGTGGCCAATTGTCCGGGACCCAACACCACTGTTCCTGAAATAACTGCCTTCGTCTAAGCAGCAACCAGTACATATGTTGTTACTATGGGTTTTGCCAGTACATTCTCCCCAGTGCTGTTTTCAGCAGCCTCAGCCACAGTTTGCCTTTTCCTCCAAAGGGGCCTGGTACACCTTCAGCAGGCTGCCAGTGGGATATCCCAATAACTCTTTGCCATTGCACATAGTCTTTGCAGGCAATACCGTAATTGCACCCATATTTGGTGGAAGAGATTCCAGCATTATTCCTGAAGGCCACAGAACTCACTGCCTTGTTCGCTATTAATACTTGTAATGGGAGCCCTAAGCCTCCATGTGAGTAGTACACCTGCAGGAGACCTTCGTGTCAGAAGAAGCCAAGCCACACAGGGAGGTTTTGCATAGGAGTTCTGTTATATCCAGTCTTTGTCCTCCCAGATAATATATTGTGCATGGTAGCAAGCAAGTCTTCAGATGCCTGTAGCCCACCTCTCAGTGAAACCAGCTTTTCCTCAGACATCAAGGAGTAGGGAAAAGTTTTGTCTAGTATACCCTTGCTGCATTCTCCGTTATAAGAAAATGGTGGGTGTTTTAGGCCACTATGGGATGGTTAATATTTCACAACAATAGTATCTGTGTCACCCAGATCACTTGAAATCAGATGATCATCTTTAATCTGTGTGTATCTTTTTTTGTCACCTGAATCATCTATAGATTTCCAGAGGTGTGTGAATGACCGCGATACAGGGCTATAACCCAAAAGCCCTAATACTGCTTGTTCATGTAGGTCAGGCCCTATCTTCAGACAGCTGTTTGAAACATGATTGTTAGTGATGGTGGTAGTGGTGTAGCCTAGGAATCCTCAGCTTGCTTGGATCCGTAGGGTATATGACTCTTTCCTTGTAAGTTGAGCACATAGTTCATTAGGTGTTGATCATATACACAAGACATGCGAAGGACTGTTCGAAACTGGAAATATATGATGACTATAAATACATGAGCCAGAAGTACTAATCTTGATTATATTCTTGAAATCACAGGTTTTTAAACTGCGTGTTCAGAATGTAAATGTCAGAGTTCAATCAGAGAAACAGAACCATTAGGAGACATGTAGATACAGATTTGTTACAGGGATTTGACCTTATGCATTGTGGGACCTTGTTAAATAGTCCCTGGAACGCTCTTGTTTTCGTGTCTGATGCTGGAGCTTGAAAGTAACGGGATGGGAGTGGGGAGCAGTTGAGAAGGGAAGATAGATGTGAGGTGGGAAAGCAAGAACAAACTAGAACTCACAAGTAACAGCTGGAACCTACAAGGGTGGACTGAAAGCCGTGTTTGTTTCTGTTTCCTCTGACCTTCTCAGTAAAGGACTTGTGCAGAAGCCAGGGTCCTTAAAGCAAAACCTACCTTCCTGGCCCTGGAGTCAGCCCCAGGGAGGAGCCCCTGGAGGCAGCCCAGGCACTGACTCATACCCATAAGTAAGTCAGTACATCCCCGACATAGGGTGCAAACTTCAACATGGTGGAAGCTTCACTTCTTGTGAAAGAATCTGTTGTAGTGAACCTTAGGTAGAAATGTTCAAGAAATGGAACTTTGGAAAGTGTAGTTTTCCCCAGCCATTGGCACATTACCATGCAACCTCAGTTCACCCTTGTCAAATTGAGCCCATAAAAACCCCTAAACTTAATCTCCAAATAAAACCAAAACAAAGTTATGCTTCCACTTAGCGTGATCAACTATCTTGCAGACAACCAAAAACATGCTTATGCTTTTCTCAGGAGAAGGTACGAAGTCTTGTTTTTGTTGCTTTCTTTCTTTGGATGATGTGTATTTTTCTGATTCATAGTCATCCACTGATACCCTGTAACTTAAATACTGGCATCCTTAAGTTGTAACTTGATTACTATTAACACATACGATGTTAAATGATACAGGGGCGAGAAAGGGAAATAAAAGAAAAAATATTTGGTTAATATTTACATAATTGGTCATTTAAAAATAAAGGAGGGGGTGCCTGGGTGGCTCAGTCAAGTCAGCATCCGACTCCATATCGCCTCAGGTTTTGATCTCGCAGTCATGGGAGTTGTGCATCAGGCTCACACTGAGCCTGGAGCCTGCTTGGGATTTTCTCTCTCTCCCTTTCTCTCTGCCCCTCCCCAACAAATGCACTCTGTTCCTTAAAATAAATAAACATTAAAAAGTAGTAAAAATATTGGGTGACAGGCATTAAGGAGGGCACTTTGCAAGATGAACACTGGGTGTCACATATAAGGTAAATCACTGATGCCAAGTCAACTGTATGTTAACTAACTTGAATTTAAATTAAGTAACAAAAATAAAAAGTATTCATAACCATACAGTCCTTGTTTCTGCTATTGATCACATGGTTATAGCTGGTATTTATAATGACCCTCTAGTACATACCTACTGTGTTGTCCCTTTGTCTTCTGCAAGCACCCTAGCTTGTCTTGGTTCTTTGGGTTGACCCAAACCTTCACTTCTCTTAATAATAGGACACAAAAGTAATATGGGGCAGCCTAGAGGATCTCTTGCAATCCAGGCATATTCCCCATTACTTCCACTGGGTAGAAGCTAACCAATTTCCCACTAATAGTAACCAGTCACTCAGCCATTCCAGTAACCCAGCTCCCTGTTGATTCAGTGGCTTATGAGCACCAAAGTGGCTAGCTAGCAGTCTCAGATTCTAGGTCTGGAAGTGTTTCATGGTATATTCTTCATCTTGGAATAGGACTTCTAGACCAACAGAACCTAAAGCTGAGGGAATTGGAAGCAAGGAGTTTGCTAGTAGATCCCTAGGAAAATGATAGGGCTGTTCTCCCATTTCCACCTCTTTGATGCCGGCTCCATAAATTGTGGCTACGGGAGAAACAGGCCCAAATGTTGGGCACTTATTTAAAGCATATATCACATCTTGGAAGACATTACACAAGCCCAAAAAGGTGTTGACACCTAGCTTGTGCTGCAACTGAGTCTTCAAAAGGCCACTCCATGTTGTATCACCCTGGATGCTTCAAAATGATGGGGAACAGAGTAAGAACACTGATTCCATGGGCATGTGAAATGAGTTTCCTGGTATAAAACAGAGGTGTATGAGATACCATGGTGATGGGTTCAGCGTTCTATAAATCCACTGATGTTAGTTTTGACACATGCATTGCAGACGGGGAAGGCAAATCCATGTACAAAGTAAATATCTTCACCAGTATATACAAAGTATGGTCCCTTTGGTGATGGAAGTGATGTGATATAATCACTCTGGTATCAAGTAGCCCCTGATCCACGCAGGGAATGGTGCCAAGTTAGTTGTTAATTGGTGGTCTCTTCTGTTAGCAGTTTGGAAACTTAATAGTAACTTTTGTCAGATTGGCCTTGGTGAGTAGAAGTCCATGTTGCTGACCCCATGCATGATCTCTTCACTGCTACCAGGAATCTATCTTTGATTCGTGAACCCACTTGGCAGTGACAGAAATGGCTGGGGAAAGGGGCTGACTAACAGAAGGAGAGTCTTGTCCACAGAATATGTGCTTCCCTGCACCTAATTATTAAATCCTACTCTGACAAGATTACACTTTGGTGAACATTCACATTGTTAAACAAATGTCTTTACACACTGTGCCAGATTGGAAAAGTCTGTGCACACACTTCTTCTCCAGAACAACTTGTCACAGATTTTCCAATGTACTCCTTCCAAATCCTTGATCATCCAGTCAAACCATTAGCCCATGTGTACGAATCAGTGTAGACCTATAACTATGGCCATCTCTCCTTCCCTACAAAATAAATAACCAGGTGCCCTGCTCAAATTTTTGCCCACTTGGATGATATCCTTTCACCACTGACTTTCAGGACCATCTCAGAATGAGGTTGTAGTTATGCATACCATGCAGAATTATCTAGCTCAAGCCTGAATTCTTTCTTTCTCAGTCATCTGGTCATAGGGAACTCCTTATGAGACTATAGCTGTGAATTGAGGGAAGTATATAGCAGCAGTAGGGGTCATGGGCATACTTGTGTTTTCAGGACCTGCTGGAGATGAATCGTGCATATCCCATTTCATTTCACAATGAAGTGCTACTGTGAACGCCCAAGTGTATGGCTTGATGGATGAGACAACACCTAGTTCTTGATGGGCGGTTCAGGTTGCATGGTAACTTGGTAGCCCTTGGTTAGGTGTTCAGTCTCCACTATGACCCATTAGCAGACATGTCAAAAGGGGAATAGATGTTGACAGCGAATAGCATGGCTTTGCTTAAAGAATCCTAAGGGTATATGCTGTGATTCTTGGATAGGTGCCTGCCAAAGGTTCTTAACGGGATCCTCATCCACTGAGACTTCAAGCAACATTAGGCCTTCTGGATAACACAATCCAAATGGCATGGCAGTTTGCTTGGCAGCTTGGATCTATTGCAGAACAGTCACTTCTTCTGGACTCTTCAAAATTGGTACCTTTTCTGTTCACTTAGTAGATGGCTTGGAGTAGCAGGCCCAGACGTGGCACATGTTGTAATCCAAGGTGGCCCAATAGCGCTTGTACATCTTCCTTTGTGGTAGAAGGAGTAACTCCTTCTTTACCCTAGAAAGATTATCTTGGCATGCCCTCCAACACTGGACCCTTAGAAATCTTACCATGGTGGCAGCCCCCTGCATTTTTGTGGGATTATAGTTCACCCTCAGGCTCACAGTGACTTGCCAATAGGTCTTGAATATTTTCTCTTTCCTGTACATTAGGTTCAACCAGCATTGTGTCATCAAAGGGATGAATCAACAAGACACGTGGAAGAAAAAGACAATCTAGCAGCCTGTAGCCTGGACTATGATATTGGGCTGAAGAGTTGACAGACCCCTGAGGTTGGACAGTGAAGGTGTATTCCTGGCCTTGCCAACAGAAAGCAAACTGCTATGATGGTATTTACTAATAAGTATAGTAGAGGGGGATAAAAAACATTTGCTGCTAAATAGCTTCACACCAGGTGACAAGAGAAGTGTTGCTTTGTTCCGGCAACAAAACTCCATCTAAAAGCTCAGCTACAAACAGAGTTACTACCTGATTAAATTTATGATCATCCACTGTCATTATGTAAGATTAATATACCTTCTGCGCAGGCCAAATAAGTAATTGAATGGAGGCAGAATCACCACTGCTCTATCTTTCCAGGCCTTGAGGCTGACACTAATATCTGCAAACCCTCCAAAAATGCAGTATTGCTTTTGATTTAGTATCTTTGTAGATAGAGATAGTTTTACTGACTTCCATATGGTCTTTATGCCATAATAGCTCTCACTTGAAGGGTCAAGGAACCAGTGTGGGAATTCTGAAAATTTCTGGTGTCTCTATTCCAGTTATGTGTTCCACATTTGAAGAAAGAACGACCCTTTGGATTTGGGCCCAGTGGGCCCACTGTGAGATAGACCTGAGCTAAAATCCCTCAATCACTTGACCCCCATTAGCTCCTTCTCTGGGTAGTGCACTACAAGCGACTTTTTGGGTCACTAGGCATTAACATCAGCTGAAAGCCAGTGTTTGGGAATCTTGAAAAGTCTGATTCCCCCTACCCACCCGCCCAAATGCCTACTCAGATTGGTAAATGGCTGGCTGTTCCTCTGGGGAATGCTGGGAGATAGATTAACAGTATACATTTTTGGCATTACTGGGTTTTTCCTCAAGAAGACCTGGAGACTCCTCTTCTGAAGGGATGCTCTGAGTCTGTAAACCGGCTCAAGGCTGGACGTTGATTGAGAGGGTATGACTCCTTTGGTGATTCAGGTCAGACTTCTGCTCATTACGCCTGCAGGTTTTCCACTTAGATGAAGACTATAGTGGACTTCCCATCTGTTTTATTTCTGCTTACACCATGATCAACTAGTAAACACCAAATATCTGCAAGCCGAACTATTTTGCTTACTGCTTTGGCTCCACTGTCCCTAACAGTAACCATGTCCATGTTTTTGATGATTAAGTGCCACGTGTCGCCCCTGCCACCCTGGCACCTCAGCATCCTCATTGGACTTACACATCCCCATTTGAAGGTAGCAATTCTGTAATTTCTGTAATTTCTGATTCATAGAGAAGAGCAACCACAAAGGCTCTTGAAGGATTCTGGGGCTTGCCTGATAAAAGACATGTCCTCTGGACCTTCTGAGGTCGGTAAGCAGGCCTTACAGAAATCCACTTTAACATTCTCATCTTCCTGAGCCTTTGCATAGTTTTCTCTACAGTATATCAAGGAAGTTTTGGGCATTTCAACTGCTTTAGTGCAGTAGGTCAACCAAATCAAACAAGAGACATGACTAGCCCCTCAAGCTAAATATTCAGTCCAGAATATCAATTTAGTGGGCCCGTGTCAATAAATTCAGCCCGATCTGACCTTATATTTCTTTCCATTCTGATCCCAAACATATTCCCCAGGTTTCTGTTAATATAAAATTATACATTTATTTTAGTGTGTATCACACTTCTTTATGGGTTGCAGTTTGTACTCTTTGACATCTACTGGGACTTATGTCCAGTTACAGATCTAGAAGCAAGGGGAGATAATGTAAGAAAGTCCTGGAGAGGATCAGAAGATCTTTATGAGGGGCACCTGGATGGCTTGGTTGAGTGTTTTACTATTGCTTTTGGCTCGGGTCATGATTTCAGGGTCGAGGGATTGAGCCCTGCATTGGGCTCCATGCTGACCATGGAGCTTGCTTGAGATTCTTTGTCTCCCTCTGCCCCTCTCCCTGTATGTTTTCTTTTTATTTTTTGAAAATGTTTATTTATTGTGCTGTCAAAAATGAGTCTGAGCTTTCAGCACAGAGAATGATATGGGGTTCGAACTCACAAATCATGAAGTCATGCATGTCCTGAGCCGAAGTTGGATGCTTAACTGACTGAGCCACCCTGGTGCCCCTTCCCTGTATGTTTATATACACATGCTAGTATACACAAAATATATCCTTTTTGTGTCAGCTGACACAATATAAGCGCACCAGAGTCCTGGAAGGAACATGCACACATAGTGCCCAGATCTTGGTTTCTAATACCATATCCCATGTTTAATCTCCAAATAAAGACAATAACAAAGTCATATTTCCTCCATCTAACATTATACAACTATCTCCAGGGTACAATTAAAAACCATTAAACCTATCCCTGAAAGAGGATGCAAAGTCCTTCAGTGATGTTTATTTACTTTTTTCCTTGATAACCCATAACTTAAATAGTATGATTTAAGTTAACACTACTTAAATACTATGATATAAAATCAGTACACCATATATTATAGATACAGGGATAAGAGAAGGAAGTAAACAAAGATACCTGCTTAATATATATACCCAGTATATTTTAAGTATATGTTATACTAAGTGTTAAGTAAATATTTAATATATATCAATATATACCTATATGTACATTAAGTACGTATACTTAAGGTATGGGCACACACATATTAATGAAATAAAGAAGAAATACTCCTCTGACAATTACAGTCCTTATTTCTGTAACTGCTCATGCAGTCACAGGTGGTATGTATTATGATCTTTCATGACTATGTTTATTTCTTTTACCCTCAGCAAGAACCTCAGCTGGTCATGGTTCTTTACCTGGTGGGGTGATCCAGACCTTCCTTCCTGAAGGGTCTGGGCCACTAGTAGTCTTTCCTGAATTGGGTTGTTGTAGTTTTCCATTGATTTTAATCACAGGTCATGCTAGTACTATGAGATGCCTCAAGGGATCTCCTGAATTCTAGACACACTTTTCCTGATCCCCAATGTGTGGTAGTAGTCCAGTTTCTTCTTAGTAGGATCAATCGCCTCAGCACAGTATCTCCCTTCTCTGCCTGTTGATTTGAAGGCATGGGGAGCCCAAATTCGCCAGGTGACAATCCTAACTTCCAGTTCAGTGGAATCATTGTTGCGTCTCCTGGTGGAAGCATTCCTCCATTTGGAACTAATATTTCTAGGCCAGCAGAACCAGAGGTCTTGTGGACAGGAAACAAAAATTTTGCTACTGGACACTAGGGGTAATAATGCTGCCAATCCCATTTCCTCCCTGTGATTCATGGACCTGTGAATCCTGGCAATGGGAGAAATATCACCGTATACTGGACACCGATTCAGAGCATATACAGCCTTCTGGAGAACTTGCCCGAGCTCTGTACCGTATTGCCACCCAGTGGCACTGTGCATTTTCAGAAAGTTATTCTGACATTCAATCAAGCTGGCTTCTTCGGGATGGTAGAACAGGTGATAAGATGAGTGAATTTCATGAGCCCTGGGTCCATTGCTTCTCTACTTCTTCTGTGAAGTGGGTTCCTTGATCAGAAGCAACACAGTGTGGAATCCCATGACAGTGGGATATTCTGTTAGCCCACAGATGGTTGTTTTGGCAGAAGCATTGTGTGCAAGGAAGGCAAGTCTATATCCAGAATGTCTGTTCCAGTAAGGACAAAATGCTGCCCCTTCCATGAATTTTTGTCACATTTATTTCTCATTCTTGGACACACAAATACATTTGCTTCTTTCTTTCTCTTGTCTTTTGGGACTCCCATTATGTGTATGTTGATTTAGTTGATAGTATTCCATAGGTCCTATAGGCTTTCTTCACTCGTAAAAAAATTTTTTTTTTCCTTTATGCTCCTCTGGATATTTTTAAATGACCTGTCTTTGAGTTCACTGATTTTTTTTCTTCTGCTTGATTGTGTCTATTTTTGAAGATTTCTACTGAAGTTTTTCACTACAATCTTTGTATTCTTTGGCTCCAGAATTTCAGTTTGGTGCTTTGTTGTGGTTTCTATCACTTTCTTGAAGTTCTCATTTTGTTCGTTTGTTGTTTTCCGTGATCTCATTTGGCTATCTCTCTGTGTTCTCTTGTACTGAGCTTCTTGAAGATTATTATTTTGAATTATTTTTATTGATTGAGAGTTTGTTACTGGAGCTTTATTTTGTTCCTTTGGTGGTGGCATGTTTCCCTAATTTTTTGTGGTCCTTATAGCCTTGTGTTGGTGTCTGTACATTTGAAGAAGTGGTTACTTTTTCTAGTCATTACAGACTTGGCATCGTCAATAAAAGCCCTATACAAGTCAGCATGACCAGATATTCTGGGTGGACTGGTTGGCTGGGTCTGGGGGTGAATTGACCCAGTGCTGGCTCTACACCGAACTTGGATCCCCACTTTGCTCTCTTTTTTCCTACAGGAGAACTTATGGACTGAGGGGATCTCTTTGAGTGCTGCACTGTGTGGGTTTTGGGGAGGAGTGATGAGGGTATAGTGAGACTGTTGTTCTCACTCTTTTCAATTATGTCTTTTTTGTTGTTTGTGTGCTCCACCAATGTGCTTTAACCTCTCATCTAGATTCTGGAGATCATCTGAAGGTATTTTTATCTATGGGTGGTTGTTAAATTGGTGTTTCTGTGAAGGAACAAGGACGGGAACTTCATTTTTAACATCTTGTTGACCTCTCTCCTGATTTCCCGTTTATTTAGATCTCCAAAATCTTTGACTGAAATTTTTATTATACAAATCTTGTACAAACCATGCAACTTTAATTGTAGAAGTCTTATGCTCCTTTTTGTTCATTTCTTTTTTTTTTTAATGCTTATTTATTTTTGAGAGAGAGAGAAGTGAGAGCAAGGGAGGGAGAGGGGGGGCAGACAGAGGATCTAGAGTGGACTCTGCACTGACAACAGAGATCCCCAAGTGGGGCTTGAACTCACAAACCTGTGAGATGATGACCTGAGCCAAAGTTGGATGCTTTCAACTGAGCAACTCAGGCGCCCCTGTTAAATTCATTTCTAAGAACTTTTTGTTTGTTTGTTTGTGGATTGTTAAGTGCTATTGTGTACAAATTCATTTGCTGTTAATGTATTGATCTTGTATCCTGCAAACGTGTTGCAATCATTGATTAGTTCTGATGTTTGTTGTCATGTTCCTAAGTATATTCTACATGGAAGCTCCTGTCATCTGTAGACAGTTTTACCACTTTATTTCCAATCTGGATGACTTTTGTTCCATTTTATTGCCTAATTTCCCTTTCTAGGACCTTCGGTTCGACATTAACCGTAAGTGGTAAGAGTGGCGTAAGGGCATATACAAATGAAAAATAAGAGGCTTAATATTCTGCTAAAAATGAAGTGACATCCCTCCTTGTAGATTATTTTCTTTGTAAAGTTGTAAATTCTTTGCGCTTTTGAGAATGAACCATAAATCTTCTTAAATGTCTCTTGGCAGTTTTACAGCCTAGAATGTCTTTCCCAAGGACCTCAGAACCATCTGTTTGAAATGTAATAGGGAGCTGGCACTTCTGTCTCCCAGAGTCTGTGAGAGGGTAGAAGCCTAAACTTTGGTGGTTGGGATCTTGATCCAAGTTGCAAAACTACCTCCTGTCATAAAGATAGGAGAAGCTTGTTTTTTTAACTTGTAAAACCAATAAACTAACACAGGTGGTCATCCCAATTACCAGGCAAATTTAGGGCAAACAATGTGTGATAAAGGATGCTGTGAAATCCTCCTACTTGAGAATTAGTTATTGTTTATTTTTGCAACATTTATGTGATGGGATGTATCTACTTGGCTATAAAAAAGGGTGAGATTTCTTTCTGTCCTTGGATTGTCTTTGAGATATATCCCGCCATTCAATGATAAGATTGTTTTCTTTGTCTTCTGCCTGAGTGGCTAAGTTTTCTAGGTTCAGAGAGGATTTTTAAAAATTTTTTCAACATTTATTTATTTTTGAGAGACGGAGCGTAAGTGGGGGAGAAGCAGAGAGAGAGGGAGACACAGAATCCCAAGCAGGCTCCAGGCTCTGAGGTGTCAGCACAGAGCCGGGCCTTGGGCCTCCAACTCATGAACTGTGACATCATGACCTGAGGCAAAGTCCCATGCTTCACCGACTGAGAAACCCAAGCGCCCCAAGATTTTGTTTTCAATTATATTTCCCTAATAATTTAAGGATGGGCTGAGTCTGGTGAATCCTGACCACTCATAATGCTAAATCGAGTATGCTTTCTCATCAATGAACGTCTCAAAGGACGAAGAACGAAATAAGACAGGGATGACTACTGTCGAAGTTATGTTCTAACATAAATGGAACACAGACTGTCCCTGGAAGAAATTCTGCAGGTGCATTCTACAAAAGATGGAACGGCTAGGAGAGCCAATTCATTAAGGAAACAATTAATGAAAGAGGTGTGTATTTAGATACTCATTTCAGATAAACAATGAGTCAGACTGTAGTATCAGTGTCTCCTGCTTGTACCTTATTTGCTAAATCGGGCAGTCGTACCCAACGTCTCCTAAGCCTGATGCCTGATTCCCAACAAGGTTGCGCCAGGGATTTGGGAAAAGGCCTGCACGAGCGGGTCGGCCACATGAGCCGCTCTGGGCCTTCTGCGCATGTGCACTGCGCCCGTCTCGGTAGTTCGCGTCGGCGGCCTCGGGAGAAGAGGGTCCCGGATGCTTCAGTTGCCGAATGCCGAGGAGCAGGCGGAGAGGACGCGATGGTCGAGCCCCCGGGTGGCTGTGGTTGAATGTGGGTGACCCGTGGGACGGAGGCCCCGCGCGGGAGGGGCCGGTGAAGGAGGAAACGGCTCGCTGCCTGAGCGCGGGGTGAGTCCTGCTCCGTCTGTATGCATCGAATGCGAACCGGCGCGTCCCCGCGCTTGTCACCCGGCGAAGGTTCGTGTTGTCGTCTCCGAGGTGAAGGGTCGCCCGAGGCCTCAGTAAGACCGGCGGAAACTGGCGCGGGGGCGCTCGTGGGTGGTCGCTTCTCTCCTGGGCGGGGGCGGGGACTTCGTTCTTCTCCACTCGGGTCCGTCTTCGTCCTCCCAGCCACCGGTGGTCAGTGTCCCGTCCCCATGGTAACCGCGTAACGCCTTCTGGGAGGTGACGGGAGCCGCTTCAGTGGTATTAGATACATTCACATCGTTGGGCAAATGTCGCTACGTTCATCCCCGTACTCTTTTCATCTTGTAAAAACTGAAATCCTATACCTATTAAACAATAACTCCCCAATCTCCCCTACCTCTAGGTGCTGGAAACCACTGTTACAACTTCCTGTTTCTATAATTTTGACTACTCTGAGTACCTCGTATTAGTGAAATCCTGTAGTCTTTGTCCTTTTGTGACTGGCTTATTTCGCTTAGCATTACGTCCTCAAGATTCATCCATGTTGTAGCGTATTACAGGGTTTTTTCCATTTTTAAGGCTGAGTAATATCCCATTGTACGTATATGCACATTATGCTTGTCCATTCACCTGTCCATGGACACTTGAGTTGCTTCCATGTTTCCACTATTGTGAATAATGATGCTGCCGTGAACACGAGTGGTTGAGACATGTGGTTGAGACCTACTCTTGGGTATATACCTCGAAGGAAAATTGCTGGGCCGTAAGGTAACTCTAGTTTTAATTTTGAGGAAGCTCCATCCTGTTTTTACAATGGTTGTACCGCTTTACACTCTAAGCAGTCAGCAGCAGAGGATGGGAGTTCCATTTCCTCTCCATCCTTGCCAACAGTTGCTTTTTCTTTTTTTGGTAGTAGCAATCTTAATGGGTGTGAGGTGGGATCTTAGTGTACCTTTGTCTTGTATTTCCTTAATGATTCATGATGTTTAGTATATTTTCTTGCGTTTATTGGCCATTTGTATCCTCATTGGAGAATATCTGTTCAAGTCCATTGCCCATTTTGAATTAGGTTGTTTGGGTTTTTTTTTGTTGTTGCTGAATTTTAGGAGTTCTCTTTATATTCTGGATATTAATCTCTTATCAGATATATGAATTATAAATATTTTCTCCTGTTCTGTCGATTAACTTTTAACTCTGTGGATAGTATCTTTTGATGTGAACATTACAATTTTCATGACAAGTGTGTCCGTTTCTTCTTGTTACCCATGCCTTTGATGTCATATCCAGGAAGTCATTGCCAAATCCGGTGTTGTGTATCTTTTGTACTATGTTTTCTTCCCAAGTTTTATTGTTTTTAAAATTTTTTTTTCAACGTTTATTTATTTTTGGGACAGAGAGAGACAGAGCATGAACGGGGGAGGGGCAGAGAGAGAGGGAGACACAGAATTGGAAACAGGCTCCAGGCTCTGAGCTGTCAGCACAGAGCCCGACGCGGGGCTCGAACTCACTGACCGCGAGATCGTGACCTGGCTGAAGTCGGACGCTTAACCGACTGCGCCACCCAGGCGCCCCTAAGTTTTATTGTTTTAGAACTTAAATTTAGGTACGTGATGTGAGTTGATTTTTGTCTATGGTGTTAGGTTAAGGGTCCAACTTTATTCTTTTACATGTGGCTATCCAGTTTTTCTAGTGCCATTTGATAAAAAGATGTCATTTTCGCATTGAGTGGTCTTGACAGCCTTGTCAAAAATCATTTGACAAGATGTGTGAGTGTTTATTTCTGGACTCTTTTTTCTATTCCATTGGTCTTATTTGTCCCTTTTTATGCTGGTACCATCCTGTTTTGATTGCTGTGGCTTTGTACTAAGTTTTGAAATCAGGAAGTGTAAGTCTTCCAGTTTTGTTGTTTTTCAGGATTGTTGTGGATAGTCTGGTATCTTTGAATTTTAGGATGGGTTTTTTTAATTTTTGCAAAAAATGTCATTGGGATTTTGCTAAGGATTTGATTGAAACTGTACATCACTTTGAGTAGTATTGACATTTTAACAAGAAGTTGTCTAATCCATGAACATGGGATGTGTTTCCATTTATTAATGCCTTCTTTAATGCCTTCAGCACTATTTTGTGGTTTTTATTGTGCAGATCTTTTACATCTTTGGTCACAGTAATTCCTAAGATTTTGTTTGATGCTTTGGTAAGTGGAATTGGTTTTGTAATTTCCTTTTCAGATCGTTCATTGTACGTATATAGAAATGCAACTGATTTTTGTGTGTTGATGTATCTTGCTTCTTTTGCTGAATTCATTTAGTTGATGCAGCCGCTTTTTTTGTGGAGTCTTTAGATTTTTCTATATAATGTAATATTATTTCATTTGCACAGATGGTTTTACTTTTTCCTTTCTAATTTAGATGCTTTTTATTTCTTTTTCTTGTCTAATGCTCTGACTAGAACATCCAGTCCTGTGTTGAAGACAAGTGGTAAAAGCAGGCATCCTGACCTTACTCCTGATCTGAGAGGAATAGCTTTCTACCTTCTCACCATTGAGAATAATTTTTCTGTGTTTTCTTCCTTCTTTCCTTCCTTCCTTCCTTCCTTCCTTCCTTCCTTCCTTCCTTCCTTCCTTCCATCCTTTCCATACATGGATTTTATTATGTGGAAGTAGTTCCCTTCTTTTGTTGAGTGCTGTTACCATGAAAGATTGTTGAACTTTGTCACATGCTTTTTCTGCATCACTTGAGATTGTCATGTGGTTTTTTTATCCCTTCATTGTGTTGACGTGGTATATTATATTAATCGATTTTTGTATGTTGAACCATCCTTGCATTCCAGGAATGGATCTACTTGGTCATGGTGTATAATCCTTTTTGAAAACTTAAAGTAAATTAAATGTTATTAATTTTTTAGAGAGACAGTGAGTGTGGGTGTGAGCAGGGAAGAGGAAAACGGAAAGACAGACTCTTAGACAGGCTCCATGTCCAGTGTGGAGTGTGACATGGGGCTTGATCTCATGACCCTGGGATCATGACCTGAGCCAAATACAAGAATGGGTTGCTCAACTGACTGAGGTACCCAGGTGCCCCTATTTTATTTTATTTTTTAATTGAAATATAATTAACATACAATTTTATTAGTGTAAGGTGTACAGCATACTGATTCAACAATTGTATACATTAGTGCTTACCACAATAAGTGTAGTCACCAGCTGTTGCCATATGTTATTACAATATTACTGACTTTATTTGCTGTTCTGTACTTTTCATCTCCATGATTTATTTAGTAACTGGAAGGCTGTAACTCTTAATCCTCTTTCTCTGTTTCACCCCTCTACCAACACCTTCCCTTAGCAACTACCAGTTGTTCTCAGTATTTATGGGTCTCTTTTTTGTTTCTTTGTTCATTTGTTTTGTTTTTTAGATTCCACATGGAAGTGAAATCATGTGGTATTTTTCTTTTTCTGTCTCTCTTATTTCACTTAGCATAATACATTTTAGTGCCATCCATTTTGTCCCAAATGCCAAGATCTCATTCTTTTTAATGCCTATGTAATATTGCATTGTGTATATATACCAAATCTTCTTTATTCCTTCATGTATCAGTGGACACTTGGGTTGCTTCCATATCTTGGGTATTGTAAATAATACTGCAGTAAACATAGGGGTGTATGTGTCTTTTCCAATTGAGTGTGTTATTTACTTTGGCTAAATGCACGGTAGTGGAACTACTGGGTCATATGGTATTTCCATTTTTACTTTTTTGAGAAACCTCCATACTGTTTTCCACAGTGATTGCACGGGTTCCATTCCCACCAAAAATTTACATTTTTCTCCACATCCTCGCCAACATTTGTTATTTCTTTTTGATATTAGCCATTCTGACAGGTGTGAGGTGATACCTCATTGTGGTTTTGATTTGCATTTCTCTGATGATGAGTGACGTCGAACATGTTTTCCTGTGTCTGAGAGAGGGTTACAGAGAGGAGCAGGGGAAGGGCAGAGAGAGAGGGAGACACAGAACCTGAAGTAGGCTCCAGGCTCCAATCTGTCAGCACAAAGCTCAATGTGGGGCTCGAACCCATGAACCGTGAGATCGTGACCTGAGCCAAAGTTGGATGCTTAGCTGACTGAGCCACCCAGGTGCCCCTGGATGTCTGCTTTAATCAGGTGTATAAGCTCTTCATATGTTTTGGTTATTAACCTCTTTGTTAGATATATCATTTTCAGATATTTCCTCCCATTCACTGGGTTGCCTTTTTGTTTTGTTGATGGTTTTCTTTGTGCAAAAGCTTTTTATTTTGGTGTAGTTGCAACAGTTAATTTTTGCTGTTACTTCCCTTGCCTGAGGAGACATATCTAGAAAAATGTTTCTATGGCCCATGTCAAAGAAGTTACTGGGTGTAGTTGTCTTCTAGGAGTTATATGATTTGGGGATGACATTTAGGTCTTTAATCCTTTTTGAGTTTCTTTTTTGTGTATAGTGTAAGAAAGTGGTCCAGTTTAATTCTTTTGCATGTAGCTGTCCAGTTTTCCCAGCACCATTTATTGAAGAGACTGTCTATTTCACAAAGTTCATTCTTGCTTCCTTTGTCATAGATTAATTGACCATGTAGGTATTGGTTTCCTTCTGAGGTCTTGATTCTGTTCCATTGATTTTTGTGTCTATTTTCATGCCAGTACCATATGTTTTGATTACTATAGCTCTGTGATATGTAATAATCCTTTTACTATGCTGGTGAATTCTGTTGGAAATATTTGTTGAGGACCTTTCACATCCATGTTCCTAAAACATATTGTAGTTTCCTTGTTCTCTTGAAGACAGTTTTTTAAACTAGAAAAGGATTCACCCATTTCCCCCCCCCCAGGTTGTTCTCTGTATGAGCTTGTTTTTTTGTTTTTGTTTTTTTAAGATTCCACATGTAAGAGAGATCACATGGTACTTACTTGTCTTCTCTTTCTGACTTATTTCACTTAGCATCATGCCATAAAGTCCATCCATGTTGTTGCAAATGGCAAGGTTTCATCTTTTTCATGGCTGAATCATATTCCGTTGTATATACATACCACATTTCTTTATGCATTCATCCATCAGTGGACAGTTAGGTTGTGTCCATATCTTGGATATTGTAAATAATGCTGCTGTAAACATGGGGGTATGTATCTTTTTGAGTTAATGTTTTATTTTTTTTGGAGGAGTGGGTAAATATTGGGAAGTGGACTGGCTGGATCATATGGTAGTTCTACTTTTAATTGCTGGAGAGCCTCCATACTGTTTCCATAGCACCAGTTACATTCCCACACCCAGTGCCCAAGCGTTCCCTTTTGTCTGCATCCTTGTTAACACTTGTTCCTCCTTGTGTTTTTGGTAGCCATTCTAACAGGTAGGAGGTAATATCATTGTGGTTTTGATTTGCCTCTCCCTAATGATGAATGATGTTGAGCATCTTTTTATGGGCCTGTATGTCTCTCTGAACAATGTGTATTCATATTTTTTTTGCAAGTGAGTTATGTGAGTTCTTATACATTTTGAATATAGTCCCTTATGAGATACAGGACTCAGGAATATTTTCTGTGTTCAGTAGGTCTCCTTTCTATTTTTGTTGATGATTTTCTTTGGTGTGCAAAACATTTTAGTTATGATGTACTCCTATTTATTTCTTCTTGTGTTGTTTTTTGCTTTTGGAGTCAAACCTAAAACCATTGCCAAGACCTATGTCAAGGAGCTCATTAGCCCTCTGTTGTTTATTTTTAGGAGTTTTATAACGTTACATGTTTTCCTGTTTCTTGTATGCCTTGTGATTTTTTGATTAAACATTGGGCATTTGAATTTAATCATGTGGTAGCTTGGAAATCAGATTCTCCCCAGTCTGCAATGTTGCTGTATTTTCTTACTGTTTTTGTTTCTTCGTACTTATTTATTGTTTGATGGTGTTAGGCTCTCTTTGTGCCAAGGATCAGCCTGATGTATAAACGTAATGTCTTCCTAGGTGTGGATTCTTTAATTCCTGTGGCAGGTATGTCTTTGCGGGTTTCCTTATGAGAATATCTTCTTTGAGATGAGAAGAGTATTTTATTCCACTTGGAATTGTCAGAACCAGGGCAGTTCCAAGTACATGTGTGCACTCAGATCTTTTGCATTAGAGAATAAATTGATTCGTCAGTGGTATTTCTACTCTAATCTCTTTTTTACTCACAAAGTCTAACACAAAACAAGGTGTATATATATATATATATATATATATATATATATATATATATATATATAGTAGAGGTTAGTAAGATTATCTGGTCAGTTTTCAACAGCAAAACATGTAAGAATTTGTCTTTGAACATCCTTTTTTTTTTTTTTTTTTTTTTTTTTTCATATTACCTGATTCTGACTGCTTTAGACTGAGCACAATGTGCTTTTGCAGGGATTATTGTCATTCGGGGATGTGACTGTGGGCTTCACTGAGGAGGAGTGGCAGCGCCTGGACCCTGCTCAGAGGACCCTGTACAGGGACGTGATGCTGGAGAACTACAGCCACCTTGTCGCAGTGGGTAGGTAGTGCTTGTTTCGCAGGCAGGCCTCCAGTATGTGTGCCTGTTTTGTATTTACAGAAACCTGTAGAGTTTTTGTAGACTACAATAATATTTAGCTTTGGAATTTGGAGGCCAAGGGTGGTTTATCCCTTTTGGTTGTCACAAGGAATTTGTTTCCCTGTGTCCCGTAACAGGGATTAAATTAAATTTTTTTTATTGTGCAGTTTTTGAGTTATACTGTCATCCACCTTGAGGAGTCCTGAAACTCACCCAGTTTGTCCGACGTCATATGATTCTTATTCACAGGGTTATCCATTCCTAAGGAGGGCTCTGGTGAAATAGTTTTGGATTTTGGCTGTGGTGGTGGTTACACAGATCTCCGCATTTGTCACAATACCTGAAACTACATCAGAGTGAACTTTTGTGTATAGAAGTAAAATGAAAAAATTTTCTCTCAATAAATGATAGGTTACATGTTTTTACTTAAACATTTGCACTCTTTTAAATTCTCATAATAGACTTTTACATACATTTGTCATTCATTGTCATTTTCTTTTTTATCATGAGTGCTTAGTTATGTAGCCGGATTCACGTTTCTATTGACTTAAAGATCTCTTTATTAATTAACATATCTTTTCTTTCAAATATTAAAAATATATTTCCTTGTTTTTTTGCTTTTAACTTAAAATAGAGCTGAACTATTTGTTATTGCTAATACTAAAACGCATCGGATACTAAATTTATGGTTTTTATTTTTGGTGTCACAGCTTGTCACCTTTATTTTGCTAGTGGTTTATTTTACACATTTCAAATCTTGAATCCCTGCGAATTATGCCCTGTGTGAACTATGTACCTACAAACTGTTGGGAATGACTTGCTGTTTGGAATATTCCATTCATTTCTCATTGCCTTGAAATGCTATATTTATTAGACTACATTCAAAAAAACACTCTTAATCATGGCCATGTTTCCACGAAGCAGATGCCAGACTACTTGTAGTGGAGCAATATTATACGTGTTGATATTTCCTAGGAAGTTTTCTTTTCGAAATGTTGTCAGTTTCGATTTTCATGTATTACAGATGAAGTTACGAATGCTTTTGTAAAGCACCTATTAAAGTACACAAAAACCAAAGAGAAAAAAGTATGTACAAAAGTTGGTTGACAGTGTTAGTGGAATTTGTCACAGTATATTGAGTTTCAGTGAAAGGGTCTATCTCCATTTCTTCAAGTAATGTTAGTGTCCTAGAAGAAAGAATAGGATTATGTAGACGAATAAAGACATTTTCTTTTGGACTGTCGATTTTCTGATTTATCTACGATTTTCGTTCATTGCTTTCATGATTTTGATGAACTACCTTGCTTGATGCCACCCTCGTCCCCTGGCTTTTTATTTCCAGAGAGAATCGCTGACGGTGTCAGATACTATTTTTTTATTTTAAAAATTCTTTTATTGCTTGATGGAATCTGTTTCCTAGTATTTAAAAAAGTGAAGTCGAGAAGCAGTTTCCTTTTCCTGACAGCTCTGTGTCTAAATTGCACACTGGGTGCACATAGATCTCGGCTGTAATCTGCAACTTTTGGGGATTCCCTGACGCGATCTGACAGTTTGTGTAACTATGTCAAGCGCCCCAACCTTCTCACGCTAGATAAAGACTACAAGCTCTCCGCTAAAGTCCGTCGCCGCTCACGCAGTCTAAAGGAGCGGTAGCTCTGGCTTTCAGCGCGGAACGCTCCCACTGTCCGGTTCTGCGCTTGCCTAGTACCGCCTTCTGCCTCTCTGCACTTCCGTCCTGTTTCTTTTTTTCCTTCCGTTTAACTCAGTTTTCGCTGGGAGGGGGCGTTCTGCACCCGCCGTGTCTCTGACCTTTTCTGGGGCTTCATGCACAGGGATCGATAGGTGAGCTTGGGGCGATTGGACGAGGGCCAATGGGGGCGCCTTGTGTCCGGGAGTCTGTGCCCTGGTGGTCAGTGCCCGATCGTGTGGAGGAGGTCCGTGGACCGGTGACGGCGGGATGGGGACGTGTCCATCAGCACTAGAGGTCGGGCCCCCCGGTGCTCAGTCCCTGCCGGAGCGGCCGGGGCCGTTCGCGGGGCCCGGTTCTGGAGGCCGCGGGAGGAGGGCGTGTGCCCGGAGGCGGTGGGAGAGGGACGGGGCTGCGGCCGGGAGGGGGGCGCGAGCGCGTCGGGTGGAGGCGGGGTGGTCCGGGAAGACGGGCGCCCCTGCCTGGGCTGACTCGGTTACCGCCCCGCCTCTTGGTTCTCCTTGTATCCTTCCTGGAGTCTGAGCGGCTCTCCAAGTCGGGTCGGTGACTGCTTCTTGAGGTGTGGTGTTACTCAGTCCGGCATTAGGGAAGGATCTCCAAGAATCCCTTACTTTTTGTCTCATTGAATAGAAACATTGTTTGTTTGTTTGTTTTTCTTCTCGAAGGTTACTGACTTATTCAGAATCACAGTTTGTTAGTGGCGAAGACTGGAAGTTGTGTCTCCCGACTCCAGAGAGACTGCCTGCTTTTCCACACGAGGAAAGGCAAATTACTTTTAAAAAGAGCCTTTTGAGAAACGGCAACCAGGATCAAGAAATGAAAACATAGGGTGCGGCCTGGGTGGCGCAGTCGGTTAAGCGTCCGACTTCAGCCAGGTCACGATCCTCGCGGTCCGTGAGTTCGAGCCCCGCGGTCAGGCTCTGGGCTGATGGCTCGGAGCCTGGGAGCCTGTTCGGATTCTGTGTCTCCCTCTCTCTCTGCCCCTCCCCGTTCATAGCTCTGCTCTCTCTCTGTCCCAAAAATAAAAAAAAAAATAAAAAAAAAAAAAAAAAAAAACAAAAAAAAAAAGAAATGAAAACATAGACCTTTCATTAAAGCATTGCTTTTTATCGTTTTCTGTGTAATCAGTAATCAAAGGTTTAGTAACAGTAGGGAAATTGATAAACAGTTTAATCAGGAGTATTTTTTTAAGTTTACTCATTTTGGGGAGAGAGCGAGCGAGCGAGTGCGAGAACCCAGAAGAAGCAAGAAAGAGGGAGAGAGAATCCCAGCCGTTTCAACACTGCAACACAGAGCCTGATGTGGGGCTTGCTCCATCCCACCATCCCTGAGATCTTGACCTGAACAAGAATGCAGGCTTAACTGAGCCACCCAGGTGCCCCAGGTTGGGAGTATTTTTTGTAGCAGTTTTGGTGAAGACTTAATGTTACTTCACTGAGTATAATGTTTTGTTTAAACCTACTTTTTAATTTAAAAATTTTTTGTGAACATCAAGAGAGCTTTAAACTGTTAAAAATCCCCAGGAAGCAAATATTTAGGTTTTCCCAGTGAAAACTTTTATGCCCAGCAGCCATTACATGATTATGTCAGAGTCCTGTTAGACAGTTGTTCTTTGAGCATCTGCTGTCCTTTCTGAAGGTCAGAGGAACTGACACGCTTCCTATCTATTGGGTTGTATAGTTTTATAGGGCAGGAGCATTCAGGAGCCGCCAGGCAGGCCAGCTCTTTTAGGACCTCATTCCTCCTGTAACTCAGCACAGCACCAGAGTTGTCTACACTTTTCCAAGACAGCAGAAAATGAACAAATCCCAGGTAAGTTGTTCATTCCCCACATTATTTTGCAGTGGACCTGGTGAGATTTGTGAGTCCCATACTAATGGGAAATTAGCAATAGATAGAAATCTATCTTTACAGAAAGTAGTGACAGATCAATAGCAAGACTAAAGTGGCTTCTAGATACATACTGATCATTCTATATCTTAGAGTTTCTAAACTGACCTACAAATAACATCTGTTGTTTCTGATAATCATGGAGAAAGGAAGATACAGTCTTTTGGATACAGACAGAATTTTTACAAGACACAAAGACTTCTTGGATGATATCTTTTTTATCTTTTAACCTTCCTGTGACAGCCCTGAAATGAGTGCCTAAAACTATTCCTCACTGAAAGTAAAAGGGTCCAAGAGATAGCTCAAGTAGTTAATTTAATGATAGTCTTGTTTGATCCTGGTATTAAACCTGATACGTTTAGGGGTGCCTAGGTGGCTCAGTAGGTTGAGCTTTTGAGTTTGGCTCAGGTCATGATCTCCCACTCCGTGAGTTTGAGCCCCACGTCAGGCTCTGTGCTGACAGCTCAGAGCCTGGAGCCTGCTTCAGATTCTGTGTCTCCCTCTCTCTCTGCCTCTCTCTCGCTCACACTCTGTCTCTTGCTCTCTCAAAAATATATAAACATTAAAAGAAAATAAAAAACCCTGATACGTTTAGAGGAATGCATATGGCCTGTGTGCTGGTTAACAAGAACTCTCCATGAGTACTTTAGCCGGGTTGTGTATGCGAGTTGTATAGCCTATCGTTTAAAGTTAAATTCTCCAGTAAGTCTGTCTGAGCTTCTCCGTCAGATTCATCCCATAGCTTTCTACCTTGGTTTTTCTTCTTCACTGTTTGGGATCTGTCCAGGTAAAGGTTGCCAATGATTCAATTGTATTTACTGACCACTCTTCCAGGAGACTCTTTGTCTCTTTTGATGGATACTGGAAAATGGTTGAATAATACTGTTTATTGCTTGAGTACTTCTAAAATATGTAAATTATCTTAATGTGTAATTGACAGGCATTTTCTCTTAGTTCACTAGTAATTTGAGATCTATCCATATGTAGCTTATTTCCTTTTTTTTTTTTTTTTTTTAATTAGAATCTTATTCAGGCTGCGCTCTCAGTGCAGAGGTCAGTCTCACGACAGTGAGATCATGACCTGAGCCGAAATCAAGAGTCACATGCTTTACCACCTAGACACCCCTGTAGTTTGTTTCTTTTAATGTTGGATTTTCCCGCTGTGTGGCCACATTGTATTCTAAATACTATATTTTACTGATAAACTTGTAGGTAATTTGCGTGTTTCATTAATATAACAGCTGCTGTGAATATCCTTGTCATTCTCTATGGTAAATGCAGATGTATCTCCAGACCCTGGAGCATTGCTTCTCAGAGTGAGGATCTTTGGCCAGAAATGCAGCGTCACCTCCGAACACTTGTTGACATGCAGATTGTGATCCACCATCCGAAACCTACTGGAAGAGAACTTTTGGAGGCCAGGCCCAGCAATCTGTGTTCTTACGGGATGTCCGGTGTGATGGTTGATAACAGATTAAGTTTAAGAATCACTGGTCCAGTGTCCAGTGATAATATTTTTGAGTTACAGGATATTAGGATTTCTCATTTTTCTAGGTAAATTGTTATCATCAAAAACTGTTCTCTCCAATACAGAAGTTATTCCTACTTCAAATGAGTACAAACTCACTGTTTAATTGTATGTGTCTGATTATTGAGTTTTTGCAAATTTCATAAATTTACGGTGTATAAGTGTTCAGCAATTTCAAGAGTGGGTGGAATTCTTGCACACCTATGTTAGAATTATTTCTTTGTATTTAGTGTTTTTTTTAAATATAGCAGGTATCTCCCCCCACCCAAGAGAGGTAGTGTGAGCTGGGGAGGAGGGGTAGAGGGAGAGGATGGAGAGAATCTAAGCCGACTCCACACTCAGGGTAGAGCCCGACATGAGCTGGATCCACGTCCCTGGGGTCAGGACCACAGCAGAAATCAAGAGTCTGATGGTCACTGAGCCCCCTGTATTATGTATTAATATTTAATATATTTTTATTTGCACTTTTTTTTTTTAAATTGTTTTTTCACATTTTTTAGTTATTTTTGGACAGAGAGAGACAGAGCATGAACAGGGAGGGGGCAGAGAGAGAGGGAGACACAGAATCGAAACAGGCTCCAGGCTCTGAGCCATCAAGCCCAGAGCCCGACGCGGGGCTTGAACTCACGGACCGCGGAGATCGTGACCTGGCTGAAGTCGGACGCTTAAACCGACTGCGCCACCCAGGCGCCCCCGTATTTGCACTTTTTAACTGCTTGTTGCTGGCAGTTTATTTTTTATGATATTGACCTTATTTCCAACAAGTTTTCTACACTAATTTACTACATCTAATTGTTTATCTGTATATCCAAACAAATTGGATTTTTATGTATACACATGGTATATCTGGGAATAGTGGACACGCCATATACTTTCCCAGATTTGTACTTTTTTTTCTATATTGCCCTCTTAGTCCTCAAATATATAATATAATAGAAGCAAGAGTAGGGGGGAAACTTTCCTTTCAGTATGATTTTTGCTGTATTTGTTTACATTTCATAATGGCATCAAGGATGTCCAGTTTTATTCCTAGTTACCTAGAATTTTTCTTTTTTTTAATGAGTGCCAATTAAATGTAAAAAAAAATTAATGTTTATTTTGAGAGAGAAAGAAGAATACAGCAGGGAAAGAGAGCAGAGAGAGAGGGAGACAGAGAATTCAAAGCAGGCTCCAGGCTCTGAGCTGTTAGCACAGAGCCCAACTTGGGGCTCGAACCCACGAACTGTGACATGACCTGAGCCGAAGCTGGACGCTTAACTGACTGAGCCAACCAAGCGCCCCAATGAGTGCCAATTAAATTATTTAAAATGGTTTTGGACATCTATGAAATAGTCATAATGATTTGGTCTCCTTCATTTTCTTAGTAAATTACATCAAATCTATGCAATTAAATTTAATGTAAAATTAATTACAACAAATTTAAATGTAAAACTAGCAAGATATGTCTGAAATAAGCTAACTGGGTCATGGCAATGTTTGTTTTAGAATTAGGTATCTGTGTCCGTGAGAGACATTGAGCAATGAGGTATTTTTCCTGGTGGGGGACATGTTCTTGTAGGATTTAGTATTAGTGTCAAAGATATGTTGAATTCATAACAAGAATTCTTGAGTATTTCCTCCTGCTTTCTCCCCAAGATTGTGTTTTATTTTGTTTCTACTTCTTTCTTAGGTATTCATTCATAGGTAGGGACATCTTTACCTGGAATTAGTTTGTTTCCCTCCCTTCCTTTCTTTCTTCATTGTTAAGTAGGCTCTGCGCCCAGTGTGGGGATCGATTCCATGACCCTGGCTTACAACATCCCATTCGTTTCCTCTTTCTCCCAGCCTCTGGCAGTCCCCATTTTATACTCTGTTTCTATGAAATTGGCTTTATGGTGAGTTATAGTGTATGATATTTGTTTTCTCTCTGACTTACTTCATTTAGCATAATGCCCTCAAGGTCTGTCCATATTGTCTCAAGTGGCAGGATTTCCTTTGTTTTTATGGTTGAATAGTATTCCATTGTGTGTGTGTGTGTGCGCGTTTATATATATATTTATTATATATGCATGTATGTATACATGCATTATCTTTACCCCATTCCTCTGTTGATGAACACTAAGCCTCATGCCTCATCTACTATCAATAATGTTGCAGTGAACAGGGGATTACAGGTGTCTTTTGCAGTTTTGATTCCATTTCTTTTGGATTTGTGCCTAGAATTGGATTGCTAGATCATCTGATAGTTCCATTTTTAATTTTTTGAGGGACCGCCATAGTGTTTTCCAAGGTGGCAGCACCAGTTTACATTCTCACCAACAGTGAATGAGGATTCCCTTCACGCCACAGTCTTGCCATTTGTCATTTCTTGTCTTTTTGATAATAGCCATTCTGAGAGGTGTAAAAGAGATATCTCATTGTGGTTTTGATTTGCATTTCCTTGATGGTTCATGGTGTTGAGCACCTTTGCATGTACATATTGGCCGTTTGTAGGTCTTTGGAAAAATGTCTGTTCAGGTCCTTTGTTCATTTTAATTGGATTATTTGCTTTTTGGTTTTTGAGTTGTATGATTTGTTTATACATTTTGCATATTGACGCCTTATCAGATACATGATTTGTGAATATCTTTTCCCAATCTGTAGGTTACTTTCCAGTTCATGGACTGTTTGCTGGGCAGAGCTCTTAAGTTCGATAAAGTCTTGTTTGAGCTTTTGTTGCCTTGCTTTTGGCATCTTATCCAAAGAAAATATCATCCAAGAGAACAATGTTGAGCTTCTCCTCCATGTTTTCTTCTAGGAATTGTATGGTATCAGTTCTTATGTTTAAGTCTGATTCATTTCAATTTAATTTGTATGAGTGGTGTAAGATAGGGGTATGGTTTCATTCTTTTGTGTGTTGGTATCCCGTTTTCCCGTCACCATTTACCGAAAAGACTATCCTTTCCCCATTGTGTGTTTTTGCAACCCTGTCAAAAATCAGTCGACCATATATGCGTGGGTTTATTGGAAACTGTTCTGTTTCATTTGACTGCAACTGTTTTTATCACTGAAATAAGTCTCCCTTTCGCTGCAGTTGGTATTCCCTGTAATGTACCTTAATTAGGCCTTCATTCACTTCGTTCATTAACCATTTATGAATAGTTAGTACGTGTTCTAATGTGTGCCAGCTGGTGAGGATTCTAAGAATGAGACATCGCTCTTTATAAGGAGAAACTCTTAGAACTGTGTAGAGCATTAAAAGAAACTCACGTGATTTTGACATTACTATAAGTCTTACGGTGGGGATCCTGTTTTGTTTTCCTTATGATTTTTCATTTCTGGTTAAAAATGAAAAGACAAGATTTTCAAGCCTAAAATAACATAATTGTTTTTTGTATTGGGTGACGTAACCCATTTGTATTTGTTCTTGTTAGGCTTTAGTCCCTCCATCTGACAATGTATTTCTTCCCTATGCTTTTTCTTGGTTGTGTGGAGCACCCCGACTGAGTGGGAGCCGGCAGGCGCCAGTGAAGAATTCACTCAAGACAGAACAGAAGAAATAGAAGTTTACTGGATATCCTGCAAGGGAGCAGCTGGCAGGATGGCAAAGGGGAGACCGTCTGCTACTAGGCGGTGGTGAGGGGCTGTAGTTCTAGAGTAGCTGTGTTACTCTTTTGGTAATCTTAGGCATTGTGCCTGCCATGGGCAGCCCATTGGTCAGTGAGGGCCTGTGGCTTAATGAGCCTGTTCAAGTCAGCTTGGTGGTCGTGGTCGTGGTCGCTGTGGGTCCTTTTGCCTTGCTCAAGCTTTGACTGCTCAAGCCTGTTGTATACACAAGTGGTCTCTAGAGGTTGTTCGTTTGTATTTTATTGGATTATTTTGTTTTGTTTTTTCAACACTGCAATAGTCAGCTTGTGTCGTAACAAAGGATTCCTAAATTTATTTTTTGTTTGTGTCTGTGATCTTAGGGGCTAAGGCGTGGCTCTGCTCTCTGTACTGTGCATTGTGGGGTCAAGGATGAAGGATGATGTCTCTGAAACTTCTCCCTGAAGTGACACATTCCCCTTGTACCACTTTCATTGGCCAAAGCAAGTCACGTGGCCCAGCTTGATGTCAGTGGGCAGGAGTTGTGATGTACCCACAGGGGCAGGCTGGGGCGCTGGACCTACTGGAGAGGGGAAAAAATATTTTGTGAGTGGTTTGTCAGTGGTCACATGATTTATCAAGTGACCTTTGATGATACACTTTAAAGTTACTCCTTCTAGAGTGGTTCAGTATTTAATTTTTATTCTAATACTAATTATCATTTAAGTTTAAATTGTGGTTATAGTTTGTAATTTTCTATTAACATATGAAAGGACCTTTATTATTACTGCAATTCGACCTTTACATTTACTTCAGTCATCTTCTGCTATCCCGTATTTTGTGGAAGCCCTCTGAAGTATTTTGTTTTCCTTAATGAAGAATATTTGTAATACTGTTTTTCAAACAGTTTGATGGGGCACCTGGGTGGCTCAGTGGCTTTAGCATCCTTCTCTTGATTTCAGTCCAGGTCATGATCTCACGGTTCCTGGGATGGAGCCGTGCTTGGGGCTCCACTCTCACAGCATGGAGCCTGCTTGGGATCCTCTCTGTCCCTTTCTCTCTGCCCTTCCCTTGCTCGTGCTCTTTCTCTCTCTCAAAATAAATAAAAAAACCTAAAAAAAATTCTTGAAGCAGTTTCATTAAAGGACAGAGCTGGTATGTCAGGAATGATTTGGAATCGAATATATCTCTTGATTGGTGAATTCTAATTATGTGCCTGGATAATACTATGTTAAGTAAGTTTTCTGGATTAGCTAGTGCAATCCTACACCACCTTTATGCTGTAGGTACTGGAATTACAGAAGCGTATAAGGATTTACATTTGGGATCTGTATAGAATAGTTCATTTGCAGAAAATGCAGTTTGAGAAGTGGACAAATTTGAGATCTCTTGAGTCCGAGTCGACCGGAAGATGCCTCTTCTGCCAATTTGCTACTTGAAATGTGGGAACCGGAACTCACATTACAAGTGATACTGGAAGTGTTCTCAGTGGTTCCTGAGGTGCCTACTGGTTTTGAAAATGACTCAGGAAGATCTTTGTGTGCTGCTGATTTTATCATCTTGCTCCACCTCACTTCTTCATAGACTTGTCATGTCTCAGTGTATTCTCCCACTTCAGATACTTAAGGAACCTCAGCCTTTATACTCACGATATGTAGCTTCATCAACAGGTAGAAACACGTTATTTACATATATTTTTTTAACTTTTTTATGTTTATTTTTGAGAGAGAGAGAGAGAGAGAGGGAGAGACAAAGACAGAACATGAGTTGGGGAGGAGCAGGGAGAGAGGGAGATACAGAATCCCAAGCAGTCTTCATGCTGTCCATACAGAACACGATGCGAGGTTCAAACCCATGGAACAGGGAGATCATGACCTGAGCTGAACTCGGACATTTAACCAACTTAGCCACCCAGGCACCCCTCAGCTTTTACCTTTTAAACTGGAGGATAAAAATTTGTAACAGAATGTATTGATAGTATATTTATGTAATTCATAAATATCAACTTCGATAGTACTCAAAAGTGTTCTTTTTTTTTTATCTTTTTTTTTTTTTTAACTTTTTTTTTCAACATTTATTTATTTTTGGGACAGAGAGAGACAGAGCATGAACGGGGGAGGGGCAGAGAGAGAGGGAGACACAGAATCGGAAACAGGCTCCAGGCTCTGAGCCATCAGCCCAGAGCCCGACGCGGGGCTCGAACTCATGGACCGCGAGATCGTGACCTGGCTGAAGTCGGACGCTTAACCGACTGCGCCACCCAGGCGCCCCATTTTTTTTAACTTTTTTTAATGTTCATTCATTTTTGAGAGACAGAGAGAGACAGATCATGAGCAGGGAAGGGGCGGGAGAGAGGGAGACACAGAATCCGAAGCTGGCTCCAGGCTCCGAGCTGTCAGCAGAGCCCAGCGCGGGGCTCGAACTCACGAACTGCGAGATCATGACCTGAGTCGAAGTCAGACGCTCAACCAGCTGAGCCACCCGGGCGCCCCAGTACTCCAAAATATTCTTTAAAGTGGAAAGTGATCACACATTGAAGACTCGGTCTAATTTACTCTGTGATCCATTCCATGAATTCCTTTCTGGCACTTCTTGTCATCACAGATCCGGGCTGGATTCACAACTTTTCCTCCGCCATTTGCCCTCTTCTCATTTCGCCAATGTGTTAATGGAGCCCCATCTTTGCTTTCACTGGGGACCACGACCCTGTGTTCATGAGAGTACGGGTTTCCTCTTCTCCACCAGCTGTTCTTCAGTGAGGCCCCACAAAGAGCTAATTTTGCTGCTCGTTTGTTTTAGTCTGTCTTGTGCATACTTCACCCTAGCCATTGTAACCTGTTACTGCATGTTTTCTTATCAGAATATGTGCTCCTTGAATACAAGAACAGTTTTATTAATCTTAGCATTTCTAAGAATTGGAACAGTTCCGGGTACATTGTGGGATTTGGTGATTTTTATATTAATAATACCCTGAAGCAATGGCATAGTGTTTGTTAGATTTCTCGTCTCCCCTCAAAGCCTAAAGCCAAACACACCTTCTGCAGACTATTTTGGTAATCATGAGAAGGATCGGTTCCCATACAGCTTTTTCCATGTCACCCACTTCTGAACATTTCAGATTGAACAGAAATTCCAGGGGTCAGTATCATTTAAGGATGTGACCGTGGGCTTCACCCAGGAGGAGTGGCAGTGCTTGGACTCAAGTCAGAGGTCCCTGTACAGGGACGTGATGCTGGAGAACTACAGCCACCTTGTCTCAGTGGGTAAGGACTGTTTTTATATAATTCCAAGTAGCATGTTTTGATTGTGTTAATTATGAGGCGTATAGGCTCTGTGCCGCGTTGAATGATATTTAAGATCGGAATTCAGGAGTCGTTGCCGATTGACCACTTTTGGGCGCCAGGAAGGTAGTTGTGTTTACCTCTCCAGTGAAGTGTTCCGTGGCTTCTTCACTGAGCAGCTGCAGCGGCTTCCTCCTCTTCCAGAGGCCCTGAAGTCTAGGCCACTTGGTCTGAATCCTGAATGATTTCACGTTGACAGGGTCCTGTGCTACCAAACCAGAGGTGATCTTCAGGCTGGAGCAAGGAGAGGAGCCATGGATATCGGAGGAAGAATTCCCAAGCCAGAGCCTCCCAGGTGAGTTGATACATAACGGCAC
Organism: Lynx canadensis; assembly: GCF_007474595.2. Taxonomy (NCBI): domain Eukaryota; kingdom Metazoa; phylum Chordata; class Mammalia; order Carnivora; family Felidae; genus Lynx; species Lynx canadensis. The sequence goes on along the minus strand of NC_044313.2, from coordinate 78,037,911 downwards.
CGATGAGCATCAGGACATTTATTATCTTCCCATGATTAACCCAGGGCTGGGCAACTTTGGAATGTGTTTTTAAGGTATCTGTTTAGAAGTCATAATCCAGTGAGTGACTGAGAATACTGATTATTGAACCAAACCTCCAGATTCTGCTCTCACGAAAAATGTTCTCCTGTTTGATTCACGTTTTGAATATTCACCAATTCTTACATTTGTCAACAGACCAATCTTTGCCTTCCTCCCCTTTGCCATCGTTTTCCTGAATGAGTCTGTGTTTCTCAAAGCAGTGTCAGCCTGCAACCTTACCTGCGTTGTTGCACTGCATTCCTGCTGTTCCCAGGCATTGTTTCATACACTAATTTTCCGACTCAAATAATTTTTGAGTGCTTGCTGTTGTCTAAATACCATAGTAGTGAGAGGCGCTTGGGTGGCTCAATCAGTTGAGTGTCTAACTTCAGCTCAGGTCATGATCTTGCTGTCCATGAGTCGAGCCCTGCATCGGGCTCTGTGCTGACAGCTCAGAGCCTGGAGCTTGCTTCAGATTCTGTGTCTCCCTCTCTCTTGGCTCTCCCCCACTCGTGCTCTGTCTCTCTCTCTCAAAAATGGATAAACATGAAAAAAAATTTTTTTGATTAAAAACAATTAATAAATGCCATGGCAGTGAAAGAATAATGTGCCAGTGACTTTATACAAGTAGCACTAGTGGCCAAGAGATACATGCAGAGGTGGTCAACATCACTAACGTGAGGGACATGCGCATCCGAGCCACATCACACCATTTAGAATGGCTAGCACCAAGAAGACAAGAGAGAACAAGTGTTGGCGAGGATGAGGAGAAAAGGGAACTCTTGTGCACTGTCGGTGGTGGTGATGTAAATTGGTTCACCTACTGTGGAAGAGGGTGTGGAGATTCCTCAGGCAGTTAAATATAGAACTGTCCTAGGATCCCGCAGTTGTACTTGGGAACATACCCAAAGAAAATGAAAAGAGGATATCGAAGAGAATATACACATTCATATGTATCATGGCCTTATTCACAATAGCCAGATCTGGACACAACCTGCGTGCTCGTCAGTTCATGAATGGCTAAAGAAAGAAAAGAAAGTAGTAGTATTCGGTCATGAGAAATGACATCCTGCCACTTTAAGAGAAAGACAGTTACCGTGTGGTGTCACTTATATCTGGAATCCGGAAAAGGGAAACTCATGATAACAGAGGGTACTGTGGTGGTTCCCAGGGGATGGGGTGTGGGAAAGGAGGGATGGTACAAGATCAGAAGAGTACTAAGTAAGCCCTAGAGATAGCGGATACCATATCAAGAATGCAGACGGTATCGTATTGTGATCATCACACCTGCCAAGACACCAGAACTGAATCATTCCAATCACTAATAAGGCATGGGAATTGTGTAACATAATAAAGGTGCTGATTATTGGTACAGTAGCAGTCATAATACAGTATATAATTGTCTGAAACTAACATGTACACCTTGAATTTATACACTTATATGTCTCATACATTTAAAAAGTAGCACTAGAAAGAGATACTTCTGCGTATTAACACTGTGTAATGGTAAAAAATGACCATGGAAATTAGAGCAGAGTTAAATTGTGCTGCTTTAAGAAGAGTACTCAGGGGAGACCTAAAGTAGGAGATCAGCCACCATTAGAGCAGGATTTGAGTGAAATGTTTGTGTGAGTTGGGCGGTTTCTGCCTCTTCTCGGCAAGGGGAATAGCACCCACTAAGCCAATGAGCAGGAATGTGTTTGGTGTTTTTTGGGAAATAGCGGGGAAAAAAAAAAAGTCACAATGGCCAGAGGGGAGTGAGTGATTGATGAGTGTGGGACAGGAAATGACGTCAGGCAGTTGTGGTCCACAAGGTAAATATCATAAGTCTTATTAAAGTTTTTAATGTTATCCTTTTTAGTATATTTTGGTTAACAAGCAATGCGTGGTTTATGTTTATAAGATCTTTCTCGCCCATGGAGAAGATATTGGGAAGAGCATAAGCACTACAGATGTCGCTAGAGGACGCTTGTCGTTTTCCTTAAGGGTGATTATGGTCAGTCCCGATTGGAAGGCATGGAGGTAACGAGAGGAGGGTGGATTCTCTCTGTGTCGGGAAGAAGAGTAACAGAAAGGGAAGAGAGGGTGGGACTTGAAGGATTTTAAAGAATAATGGTTGAAAGCTTCCCAAGTTCGGCAGAAGACCTAATAGTATTCATTGAAGAATCTGCGTGAACTCCAAGTAAGATAAATGCAAAGGGATCCACGCCAATGGCATGTCATGATTACATTTCTAAAAACAAGAGAATGTTTCAAAGTAGCCGGAGAGAAACATCTCCTTTTCTTTGGAAATGATAGTGGATGTTTCAGCCAAAAGCATGGAAGCTAGAGGGAAACGATGCCTTTTTTTCTGAGTACTGAAGGAAAAGAGCTTTAAGACAAAACTGGTATCTTGTGAACATATATTCATGAAAGGAGAGCTGAAGTTATCATACAAATGAAAACTAAGAGAAAATGTTGGGAAACTTAACTTCTACTGATTTATTAAAAAAATTTTTTGTAGGGGCGCCTGGGTGGTGCAGTCGGTTAAGCGTCCGACTTCAGCCAGGTCACGATCTCTCGGTCCGTGAGTTCGAGCCCCGCGTCGGGCTCTGGGCTGATGGCTCGGAGCCTGGAGCCTGTTTCCGATTCTGTGTCTTCCTCTCTCTCTGCCCCTCGCCCGTTCATGCTCTGTCTCTCTCCGTCCCAAACAAAATAAATAAATAAAAAAAACGTTGAAAAAAAATTAAAAAAAAAAACAAAATAAAAAAAAATTTTTTTTTGTAACATGTATTTACTTTTGAGAAACAGAGATAAAGCACAAGCAGGGGAGGAGCAGAGAGAACGGGAGACACAGAACCCAAAACAGGCTCTAGATTCTGAGCTGTCAGCACATAGCCCGACGTGGGGCTCGAACTCACAGACCATGAGATCATGACCCGAGCCGAAGTCAGACGCTCAACCCACTGACCCAGCCAGGTGTCCCTTGCAAACTTAACTTGTAAAAATGGCTAGAGGAACTCCTCTGAATAGAAAGGAAATAACACAAGAATGTTGGAACTTCAGAAAAGAATGAACATTGGAAGTGGAAAAAATAAGGATAAATATAATGGAGTTTCCTTCTCATTATTTTCTGAAATCATATTTGATTGTTGAAGCAAAATGTAGAAATATCCTATGATTTGATGCTCCATGTGTGGGGAAAATATATAATTACATTTAAAAGATATAATAAAGGGATTTGGATGGAATTGAAGTGTTACATTTCCCTTGAGTTGGTAAAATGTTGATCTGAGAAGAATGTGATGAATCATATATGTGCCTTTTACCTAGAAATGGACTCAAATACCTCGAACAACCACCAAAAAAATGTATTAAGTGGTACACTTAGAAATACTCTCAAGTAGTTACCTGCATAATCCTTGGCAAAATATTAGCAAGTAGAAAACAGTGGTGTATAAACAGAATCCTACACCGTGACTGAGTGGTTTATATGCAGAGCATGTAAAAGTGGTTCAGCATTCCAGAAACAATCAGTATAATGTACCATAGACTGACAAAGATGCTGTTATACATAAAGTTGCTTTATTAATTTTCTTTCAGATTGTTGATTGCAGTTGCATAGAAGCCTCACCTGATTTGGGGGTGGTTATATTGTGGCTTACAGCTTTTCTGAATTTATTTATTACCTCGAGTGGCCTTTTTGTAAATTCCTAGGGATGATTTGTAGTTAGAGGGAACTTTTCCACTCTTTCTTTAAGGCCAAAGAATTGTTTCCTTAATCGCAAAAGCAGATGGTTGCTCTTGGAAGAAAAACTACAAATAATTCTTAGGAATATAGATGCAGAACTCCAAATAAAGTCCAACGGTGTAGGAAAAGAATTATATGCCATGACGAATTAGGATTTATTCCAAGCCTGCAAGCTCATTCAACATTCAAAAATCAATTAACATAATCCATCCCATCAGTAAACTGCAGAAAGAAAAATTGTATGATCCTATCAATTGATGCAGAAGAAGCATTTAACAGAATCCATGTATGATTAAAATTCAGCAAGCTAGGAATAGAGAATTTCCTCAAGTTGATGAAAAACATCTACCAAAAAATCTGTTAACATCACATATAATAAAGAGAAACTGGGTGCTTTCTCTCTAAGATCAGGAGCAAGTCAGGGCCATCCGGTTTCACCACTCTTATTTGACATCTTAGTAGAAATCCTAGGTAATGCAACAAAACAGGGATATGAAAGGTGACAAGGGAAGAAATAAAACTCCTCTTTTTGCAGAGATTCAGTTGTCTAAGAATCCTAAAGTAGCACACTCCTACAACATAGAAGTCATTTATAGGAAGGTTGCCAGATACAAGCTTAATATTCAATAGGTATTTGCCTTATTAATATTTTAGTTGTAGTTGTCTTTTTATTGGTGAGTTGTAAGCGTTCTTTACATATTGTGTATATCAGTCCCTAATTAGGTATATAGTTTGCAAGTATTTTCTCCTGTTTCTGGGTTGTCATTTTACTATTTTGTCTGTGCACTCTGCAGCGAAAGAGTTTTTTGTTTCATGAAATACAGGTTATCTGTTCTATCTTTTGTCACTATTGGTTTTGGTGTTGTATCTAAAAGGCCTGTGTCTATCCCAAGGACAGAAAGATTCATTCCTATATTTTCTTTAAGTGAATAGTTGTTACATTTAGGTCTGTTACTCACTTTTGTGTATGTTGTGAGAAAAGAGTATAATTGTTTTGCATGTAGATATCCAATTGCCTCAGCATCAGTTGTTGATAAAGGTGTGTGTGTGTGTGTGGTCTTGACAATACATCGTTTTGATATACACACACACTCACACATCCATTTCTCCTACCCCTAAACCCATACCTCTGTCAACCGACAGTATGTTCCCTGGATCTGTAACATCACTGTGTTTGTGTTTTTCATTTTTCAAATTCCATGTAAGCAAGATCAAACAGTATTAGTCTTCCTTTGTCTGACTTCTGTGACTTTGCATAATGCCCTCAGGATCCATCCAAGGTGTCCCCAAATGGCAAGATTTCATTAATTTTTATGACTGCGTAATATTCCACATGTATATCATATTTATAATATGTATATATACATAATACATACATATGTAAAACATATAAAATATAGTATGCATAATGTGTTTAACTTATAACTATGTATTCTTCATTTGTTTATATAGTGCTACAGTGAAAAAACATGTGTATGTCTTTTCAGGCTAGTGTTTTCATTTTCTTCAGATATATACCCAGAAGTGGAATTACTGGATCACATAATAGTTCTATTTTTAATGTTTTGAGGAACTGCCATGTTGTGTTCTATGGTGGCAGCACAGTTCAGCCTCCCACGAAGAGTACCTAAGGCTTTCCTTGTCTTCGTATCCTTATAAACACTTGTTATGTTTTGTCTTTTTGAGAATAGTCATTCCCGTAGGTGTGAAGTGCTATCTCATTGTGGTTTTGATTTGCATTTCCCTGATGATGAGTGTCGTAGAGTACTTTCTTCAAGTACCTGTTGGCCATCTGTATGTCTTCTTTGGAAAAATGTCTATTCATATCCTCTGCCCATTTTAAATCAAATATGATTTTTCTTATTGAGTAATATTAGGTCTGTTTTGGACATTAACCCCTTATCAGATAAATGGTTGCAAATAGTTTCTCCCATTCAATGGATTGTCTTTGATTTGATTGATGGTCTCCTTTGCTTTTTAGTTTGATGCAGTCCCACGTGCTCATTTTTGCTTTTGTTGCCTTTGTATTTAGGGTCAAATACAAAAACTTATTGCCGAGATTGATGTGTAGCCTACTGTCTGTTTTCTTCGAGGACTTTCATAGTTTCAGGTTTTGTGTTCCAGTCTTCAGTCCATTTTGAGTTAGAGTTTGTGTATGGTGCAAGATAGCGGTTTAATTTCACTCTTTTGCATGTGGCTGTCCGTATTTCCTAACCCCATTTATTGAAGAGGTGACTGTCCTTTCCCTATTGTATATTCTTGGCTCCTTTGTTGTAGATTAGTTGACTTAGATGTGGGTTTATTGCTGGACTCCGTGTTCTGTTGCATGGATCTGTGTGTCTGCATTTATGCCAATAGCATACGGTTTTGATTACAATAGCTTTGTGGTATAGTTTGAAATCAGCAAGCATGCTACCTTTTGCTTTCTTGTTCTGTCTAGTTGATTTCTAGTTTCATGCAGGAAAGATGCTTGATTGCGTTTGGGTCTTCTTAAATTTGCTAGGATTTGTTTTTTGTCTTAATATATGGTCAATCCTTGAAAATTGTTCATGTGTACTTGAGAATTTTTCTTTGTGGATGAAATGTCTGTAAAGTCCTTCTGGTCTAATGGGGCATTTCAGGACAATGTCAATTTTAACTTGACAACAACTGAAGATTGTACATATTCTAAAGCTATGTGTTTATATTCCCCCCCACCCTCCTTGTTTTATAGTTTTGATGTCAAATCTTGTATCTTTTAATCTTCTGTCTTAACTAATGATTATAAGTAGTTATGGTTATTTTTTGTACTTTGGTCTTTTATGTTTCATACTGCTTTTATAGGTGATTAACCCACTATCTTCACAACATTAGGATGTTCTGAATTTCACTATATATTTGTTTTTACCAGTGAGATTTATACTTTAATATGTTTTCGTGTTACTAATTTGTATTCTTTTGTTTCAACTTAAAGAAATCCCTTTAACATTTCTTGTGAGGCTTTTCTGGTGTTGGTGAATTCTAGCTTTTGTTCGGGAAACTCATTTATTTGTCCTTTGATTCTAAATGAGAGCTTTGCTGTGTATTGTTGTCCAGTAAAGATTTTTCTTTTCCCATTCTTTGAATATACCATGCCACTGCCTTCTGACTGGAAAAGTTTCTGCTGAAGGATCTGATAATCTTATGAGAGTTCCCTTTTCTGGAACCAGTTGTGGATTTTTTGCTACTTTTAACATTCTCTCCGTGTCTTTAGTTGTTGGCACTCCATCTCATAATGTTTTTGGTGTGGGTTTTTTGAATTCAACTTAAATAGAAATTTCTGGGCTTCCTGGATATGGATTTCTTTTTTTCCGCCCAATTTGGGGAAGTTTTTGGCTATTATTTCCCTCAGTGAATTTTCTGCCCCTTTCTTTTTCATCCCCTTTTGTGATTTCTATAATGCAAATGTTGGTCTGCTGTTTATTGTCTCATATGTCTCTTAAGCTGTGTTCACTTTTCCCCCTGCTCTCATTGGGTGAGTTCCACTGTCTGACTGCAGATTACTGATTCACTCTGCCTCATTGTTCTGCTATTGAATTCCTCTAGTATTTTTCAGTTGTCTTACTGTATTTTCTGTTTGGTACTTTCTTGTACTTTCTTCTTGTTGAGGTTCTCACCATGTTCATCTCTTTTCTCCTGAGTTCGATGAGCATCTTTATGACTATTATTTTGAACTCCTATTAGGTAAATCACTTGTCTCCATTCCATTAAGGACTTATTCTTAGGTTTTTTCTTGTTCTTTCATTTTGAACACACATTTCTTTGTGTATTTTTCTTGATTCTCTGTGTTGGTTTGTGTTCATTAGATAAAACAGCCACCTCTCCTAGTATTGGAAGAATGGCCTGGTGTAGGTGATGAACCTTATCATTCGACCCTGACTTAGCTCTTGGTTGCCTGTCAAATTTTCATGTTGTCTAACCAGCCTCTTTTATTTTTAGTGGCTTTCAGTAGTTGAGGGTGTTCCAAGACCTGTCACTGTCCCAAGGGGAGGATCTCACTCAGCATCTAGATTCAGGCTGATTGGAAGGGAGATCTTCAGACGGTATCTCTTAAAGTATGCAAATACGTACAGTCCTGTGAGACCGGAAGCAGAAGTGATGCTGGCCACCAGAGCTGGGGAATCTAAAAGTGTTCACTAGGCAGTAGGCGCCCAAGTATGGTGGAGGAGTATACACACTGCTTTCCCGAAGACACTGGCGAGCTGGAGTGAGGCAGAGGGAGAACGCGGAGAGAAGATACCCTCCAGCTCGAGTGAATCAGAGGGAGAGTGCACTGTTGGTGCTCACTTGCCATTGTCGGATGATAAACCAGCCTTGCGTTAGTAGGATAAATCTCACGGGGTCTTTGTGTGTAATCCTCGTAATGTGTTATTCGATAACATTTGCTAGTATTGTGCAGAGTATCTGTGGGTCTGTATTCCAAAGATGTTGCTCTTAGTTGTTTTAGACATTGAACTGTAGTTGTCTTCTGTCATCATGTCTGAGTTTAGTGCCGATGTAATATAAGGCTCATATAATTAGGGGGGAGGTGTTCTTTTCTATTGTTTGCAGGAGTGTTTGAATAATCAATATTAATTATTACTTAAACGAGTTTAAAAATTCACCAGTGAAACCATCTGGACCTGGGCTTCCTTTATGGGCAGTTTTAAAATGACTACAGTGTGTTTACTTCTTATACTTTTTTTCAGATAGCTTATTTCTTCTTGAGTTGTTATATTTTTTTCCGATTCTAGGAATTTTTGTATTTCAGCCAAGTTATCAAATTAGTTGACATACAATTCAAAACATTCACTTATATTTTGTTTTCGTAGCGTAGAAAACATTCCAGGTTTGTAATGTTAGTACATTCTATCCCTGGCGTGTGTACTGCCTTTATTCCACAACTTCAGTAATTTAGTTCTTTCAGATACGTTTATTTATTTTTGAGAGTGTGCACATAAGAGTGAGCAGGGGAGGGGCAGAGAGCAAGAGGGAGAGAGAGAATCTCAAGCAGGCTCCACGCTGCCAGCACAGAGCCCAATCAATGCAGGGCTCAATCACGCGAATCGTGAGATCATGATCTGAGCCGAAATCAAGAGTTGAATGCTCAACTGACTAAGCCACCCACCCAGGCGCCCCATAACTTCAATAATTTGACTGTTATGTCTCTTATTTCCATGTCAGCCTAAATATAATTTAGTCAGGTTTATTGATATTTTAAAAGAGTCATCTATTGCCTTTCTTTTCTGGTTTATTAATTTTTACTCTTCTCTCATTTCCCATCCTTGCTTGCTTTGGATTTATATTACTTTTTTCCCCCATTGTTATCAGTTGTATAAGGCAGATTATTGATTTGGGCTTGTTCTTTTTTAATGTGGTTATTGCAGGATAAATTGACTTCTAAGTACTGTTTTCTGTGTCTCAAGTGTTCGTATATTTGGTCTTCATTTTTACTCAAAGTGTTTTCTTATGTTTCCTGGATATTTTTCCCCTCTATTTTATTCAGAGATGCATTGTTTAATGTCCTATTTGTGAGTTTTCAAAATTCCTTTATATGATTGATTTATAATTTCCTTCCATTTTGGTGGGAGAACCTTTTAAAATGTATTCTGGGGAACCTTTCGTATGTACTTCTGAAGAATGTGTAATCCTCTCTTTTTGAGTGGAGTGTCTTATGTATATTTGTTATTCTGGTTACTTGATAGTGTTATTTTTATCTTTTTTTTCCTCCTATTTGTATTCTAGCAGTTGTTTTATCCATTACTTAATGTGGAATTTTAAAGTCTTTAATTATTGTTGTTGTGTGTATTTTTCCTTTGAAGTTTGTCAGTATTTGCTCTAGTCTCATCATCAGCAATGTAGAATTATGTGGATTTATGTCTCCTTTACTAATGGACTGTTTTCATTATATAATGTCCCTCTTTATCTCTAATAATGTATTTTGTGTTAAAGTATATTTTGTCAGATATTAATATAGTTCATTAATTCATTCTTTAATATGAATTCATTAATTCATTAATACTCATTAATATTAATTCATTCATTAATAGGAATCTAAGTGTGTCTCATGTAGACAGCTTGTGTTTGGGACCTGACAATTACTGCTTTTTGATTGGATTTCTAAATCCATTCCCAGTTTTCTGTTACTGGTATGACTGGATTTACTCTTGCCATTTTGCGTTTTGATGTTTATCTGCCTTATGCCTTTTTGAACCCATAGTTCAAACAAGTACCTTGTTTTTCATTAAGTGAATGTGTTTTAGCATAGTATTTAAATTCTTTTCACTTAGTTATTTTCATAATGGTTGTTATTAAAATTTTCCTAAGAAATTCACCCTAACAGACTCCACTTCAGATTTATACCCCCTCATCTACAGTGAAATATAGAAATGTCATTCATATATAGTTCTATTTCTTCTACTCTATTTTTGTGATATTACTTGTATACATAGTAGATCTGTGTATGTTTAAATTCCAACAATACATTGTTGAATTACTACTTTATGTTCTGAGATCAAGACCTGAGCTGAGATTGAGATCAAGAGTCAGCTGTTTAACTGGCTGAGCCACCCAAGTGCTCCTCTTCTCTTACTTTTGGGTTTAGTTTTCTCTTTCCTAGTTTTTAAAGGTAGACACAGCTGTAGTAATTGAAAACTTTCTTACTTAACACAAGTATATTTTTGTGTGTATGTATGTATCTCTAATACAAATACATATGTGAAATTTCTTTTTTGGAATACGTATTATAAAGTATATTTAAGATATGTATATATTTCATACATTGGATTTTGTATATATGTGTGTACACACATCTAACACACACGTATTAAATTTGTGTCAGATAAGATGGACTATCACAAACTAATGGCCAGCACAAGTACATTTTTGTGTGTATGTATCTATCTCTAGCACAAATACATATGTGAAATTTCTTTTATATGGAGTATGTATTATATACAACATATCTAATATATGATGTATAAATTTCATGTGTGTGTACACACACATTTATCTAACACACCTCTATGAAATTTGTGTCAGATAAGATGACCATCACAAATTAATGGCTTCAGCTGCTTCCTGTTTAAGAATCTAGAAAAAAAAGGAACAAATTAAATCCATAGTAAGCAGAATAAAGGAAGTAATAAAGATAAAAAGTGATGTAATTCAAATCAGAGGAATAAATGAGAAAATTAGTGAAACCCAGAGCTGGTTCTTTTAAGGTCAGTAAAATTGACAGACTTCTAGATGACACAAATTACTATTATTTTTTTTTAATGTTCATTTAGTGCAAGCAGGGGAGTTGCAGAGAGAGAGGGAGACACAGAATCTGAAGCAGGCTCCAGGCTCTGAGTTGTCGGCACAGAGCCCGATGCCAGGCTCAAACCCACAGACCACGAGATCATGACCTGAGCCAAAGTCGGACGCTTAACCGACTGAGCCCCCTAGGTGCCCTGAGACAAATTATTAATGTCAAGAATAGGAGTGGCAATATCACCAAATATTCTGCAGATCCTACAAGTCAAATAACGAAATATTATGCCTCTAACTTTATGAATTCAATGATTTAGATGAAATGGACAGTTTCCTTCAAAAAAACAACTACTAAAGCTCATTTCAGAAGAAATAGATAGCTGTTCCACAAAGAAGACCCAGGGGCTTCATTAGTGAGTTCTGCCACATGCGGAATAACACAAGTTTTACTAAACTCTTCAAGAAAATCCAGGAAAAAAGGTATACTAATTCATTCGTAGGCCAGCATTTTCCTAACGCTGAAAATGGAGAAAGACAGTACAGGCATACCTCAGAGATACGTTAACAAATTTCAGAACCTATGTGGAAAATTTTTAAAGAGATAATTTTGATGAAACTCGTTTTCATGATAGCTATACCTCTGATTATGGAGGATTTTGTGGTGAAGGGAGGAGTTTTGTGTAGCCCACAAGCACATAGGTATTTGCAAGCTGTTGCTCCTCTTGAATGGATTATATGATGGGTGATGTATCATTGGAGGGTTTTTTGAGTGTGATCATGTCTTCATTCTTAGGAAATACATGCTGACATGTTTGAAATAACAGGTCATGATGTCTGCACTTAAACCAAATAGTTCATGGTCAGAAAGCCTTTATATAGAGAAAGATAAAGCAAATGTGGCAAAAATTTAACAACTTGTGACTCTAGGTGGAAAGGATGCAAGTGCGTATTTTATGGCTCAGGCAAGCTCGATATTTTCTGTTTCTTATGTGGGAATTATTCTATTTACATTTTGTTTCTTCCAAGGTAAATTTGGTAAGTGGTATTTTGTTAGTAAATTCGTTGCTACATTTCTTTCAGATGTATTTGTATCAAGTTGAACAAAAATAGCCTTTAGGATTTTTTCATACCATGTTTCAATGGTAGTTTCTTCCTTAATTTTTTTCTCAGTTTGCACACTTGAGATTTCATTCCCTTGTTTTTGTTGACGAGGTTAGCCTATGATTTGCCTCCTTTGTTGCTTTTCAAAGAACCAGCTTTTTTTTAAAGACTTTATTTATCTCTACACTCAAGTGGGGCTCAGACTCCCAACCCCGAGCTCCAGAGCTGCACACTCCACCACCTGAGCCCGCCAGGTGACCCCCAAAGAACCAGCTTTTTGACTTACCACTTATTCTACTGTTTTTCTGTTTTTTGTTCATTAACTTGTTTTTTTTAATGTTTATTTATTTCTGAGTTTTGAGAGAGACAGAGCATGATCAGGGGATGGGCAGAGAGAGAGACACACACACACACACAGAATCCGAAGCAGGCTCCAGGCTCTGAGCTGTCAGCACAGAGCCTGACATGGGGCTCGAACTCACCAACCGTGAGATCGTGACCTGAGCCGAAGTCGGACGCCTAACCAACTGAGCCACCCAGGCACCCCTGTTTCATTAACTTCTAATCCAAGTAAATTGTCCAAAAGTGAAAAAAGACCTGATGCACATATTCAGAGGGACCATCAGGAACCTGGGAAAACTGACCTGGAATGGTTCACTCTAAGACATGCTTTAGTAAAACTACTGGACCTTAAACACAGAAGGCTCGAACTCATGTACTGTGAGATCATGACCTGAGCCAAAATCAATAGTCAGATCCTAAGCTGACTGAGCCACCCAGGTCCCCTTATCCGTATTATTTTAAATTTATTCTTGTATTCATGTGTTTCTGCCTTTATTGCTTCCCTCTTTGTGCTACTTCTTTCTTTTATATTACTGTTGCCTTTTTCTAGTCTTTTACTTTTTGAGTTAAGGATTCACTTGTATTTCATTCTTTGTCACCGATGCAAAACATTTAATGCTGTGAAATCTCTGATCTGTATATGTATCCCTCATAGACTCGTAAGTAATATTTTCACTAGTTTTTTTGGTTTAGAACTTAGGCTTTGGTTTGTTTCCTTTTTCACCAAAGAGCAGTTTGCTAGAGGATTGTTTGCTTTTGAAGTCCTGATGGAAGAAGCTTGTTCTTCCCCCAAAACAACTTCTTTTTTTAAAAATATTTTTTAATGTTCATTTATTTTTGAGAGAGAGAAGAGGGCAGAGCATGAGCTGGGGAGGGGCAGAGAGAAAGGGAGACATAGAATCCGAGGCAGCCTCCAGGCTCTGAGCTGTCAGCACAAAGCCCGATGCGGAGCTCCAACCCCCGAACTGTGAGATCATGACCTGAGCCAAAGTCAGACGCTTAATCGACTGAGCCACCAGGCGCCCCATTCCTGAATAAGTTCTGGTTTTAGTGCATTGTTCCCTGAGCATGTTACCTTTATCAGGTTTTTTTTTTTGTAATGTTTTGTGCACCCTTGAGATATAAGTATATTTTGTATTATAAGTTTTGATATTAGAAAATTACATATGGGTCATAATACAAGTCTTCCTGATGTCGTTGCATCTTCTACACCCTGACATTGTGCTTTCTGATCGCTCTTGAAATACTCTTTTTATCAGTGTGTTGTATTTTTTTCCTTGCTTCTCTGAGTTCTTCATGAAGGTTGTTCGGTCTTTCGATACTTCTCACTGTTATTTGTACATTCAAAGTTGTGGATGTTAGCCTTGTAAAGTGTTTTGTTTTTGGTTTTGGTTTTTTGGTTTTTTTGTCCATCCTGCTAACTAGATTGTATCTGTTTCCTTACTGTTTCCCTTTGCCTGGAATAATATTGCCCATTCCTTTGTTTTTATCTTTTTGAGTCATTTTCTGTCAGTGTGTTTCCCCTTTGCAGCAGAGATTTGGGATTTGTTTGTAACCCATTTGAAGTCATTTTATTAAGTGGTGCGTTAAGCCCATTCACATTTACTAACAGGATTCCTGTCTGGTCTCATATGTCATATTTGTTAACATTTAATGAGTATCATATTCACTGAACAATTCTGTTTCGTCTTTTTGTTCATTTTGAAGGAGTCCATTAGAAACTTTAGATGTTTTTGTTCTAGTGGTTACTTTTACAGTAATGTCTTTTATACTGGCTTTAGTTGCTCATTTCCTTATTTAACCTTCCATTTGGTTTTCAGCTTTTAGTGACCTTTAGAGTGTTTAGTGACCTTCTTTAGACTATTCTATGGCTCTCACTTAGCTTACTGTTATTTCTTCTCCTTTTTCCTGTTTCCTATAGGCTTTTATAGTTGCATTATTTCTGCTTCACTGGAATATATAACATTTATATATTACTCTTATATTCTTGTTCTCAACTTTCTTTTGGTCTTAGTCTTACACTGCTCAGCTTTTCTGCCAGTGTGTCCTGTCAAATCTCGGTTGCTTGAAGTTTGTCCTCTTCTAGAAGGTTTCGTGATTACATTATTACCTGATTTCTTGAATATCTAATATGATTGACCTCATCCCAGAGCCTGGATACTTTTAAAGGATCACGTGGCTGGATATACAACCCTTGACTTCTACTTGGTTATTTGTTGAAAAGGTTGCTGCACTGACCTCACTTTGTTTATTGGTGACAGTCTCTTGCCCAATCTACATGTTTGTTTGCTTATTGAGACTTGATCTTTCTGTCCAGAGGAGACTTCTTCACTTTTAAGGTTTACAGTTTCATTAAAGCATGTCTTAGGAAGGACTGTTTCAGGTCAGCTTTCCTGATGGAAAAGGAAAGTTCATGGTGGTCCTTAAAATATGCGGGTAAGATCTCTTTTTATTTCTGGGCAGATTTCTTAGAGAATGGTTTTTAATACTGTATTTATTCCATTGTTTTCTTTTTTTCTCTTTAGAGACTGCAGTCACACATATAATTTTAATTTAAAACATGTATTTTATTATTTTGTAGATCACCTGCTTTATCCAGAATTTTCTCTGTGATCCAGTTTTCTTTCTTTGGTTTTATTGTCATTCTTTTTTTTTTTTTTTTTTTGCTCTATTGTCATGTCTTTTTTCCATGCTGTTTATTAAAATTTCATTCAAATCTCTTTTCTTTTTGTACTTTCTGTTAAATCTGCCTGGACCATTTTACCAAAAACACCACAGAGTGGGTGGCCTAAGTAACAAATTTATTTTTTTCACACATCTGGAGGCTGTATGGCCAAGATGAAGGTATCCTCAGGGTGCCCTCTGGTGCCTTCTGGTGAGCCCTCTGTCTTCAGCTTGCAGACAGCACCTTCTGGCCCTCTCCTCACATGGCTTTTTTTCTGCAAACAGGGAGAGCAGGAAAGGGCTGGTGTCTCTTCGGCTTCTGATATGGATGTCTTTCCTGTCATTAGTGCTGCACCCTGATAATGTAATTAAACTTTACGGCTTCAACATACGAGTTTGGGAGGGGGACAGTTCAGCTCATAACCAGGTTCTTACAATTTGAATCAGAATCATAACCAGAATCTTAGAATTCTAAGATCACTCTGCCCTTTTTACAATTGAATTCCTCACCCGATCAGCCCTTGCCTCCGTAGTTCCCATTAATACTCCAAGTCCCTTGTGTTGGAGTGGTCTGAGCTGTCATCTGTCAGAACGAAGATGTCGCTCCATGATTTCTCCTCTCACTGTGGGACTTCCCCTTTCAGGCGGTGATTTTATTTGCATTTAATTATCTATACGTTCTAGGGGCGCCTGGGTGGTTCAGTCCATTGAGCGTCTGGCTTCAGCTCAGGTCAGGATCTTACGGTCCCTGAGTTTGAGCCCCATGTCGTGCTCTGTGCTACAAGCTCAGAGCCTGGAGCCTGCTTTGGATTCTCTGTATCCCTCTCTCTGCCACTGCCTCGCTCATGCTCTGTTTCTCTCTCTCTCAAAAATAAACATTAAAGAAAAAGAACTTTAATTATCTCTAAGTTCTCTGTCTCTTCCTCTACGTGTCATTGCCACAGACTCAAACTGACTCTTTATATAGATGTGGACTCTATATCAGTTTCTTCTGTATTAAATGTTTATTTCCTCAGTGGTGGTTTGAAGTCAGTAGTATTTTGTATTTCCCAGTTATGCTGAAGTCATGGGTTGTTGATTGGTCATTTTATTTGCTCTCCTTATGTTGATCCTTAGAGGTATTTGGAGGATAGATGGAGACGTTCCGAATTTAGTAGCTGCCGTTACTCCTCAGACGTCGGAATGCAGATGTATGCTTGTAGTAGTTTCCTCTCCTTTCTTCCACCATGCCAGGCCTTTTGTTTCTTGTTTCCATTTTCGTATTTTCATGTCCAACAGAAGAAATCGAAAAAATAAGTACTTACAGTTATTTTCTTCCCTGGAGACTAGACAAGAAATCAAAATCCACTAAAACATAGGGCATTTGTATATATGTTGCATTCCAGAAGAAATGCGTTAGTATTTATGTGTACGGTTAATTTTTCTTACCTTTAGAAGTCTGGGAAACTGATCACAAGAAAGGAAGGAGCCGAGAAAACCAGCATAAACCTGTGAGGGAAGTTGCATTCATCAGTAAGAAAACGCTGACCAAGGAACGAGGTAATGTAATAGGAAAACCATTAAACCTGGACACAAATCCGTTTCCTTCCAGAGAAAGCTTCTGTCAGTGTGACTCATATGGAGTGAATTTCAGCTGTATTTCTGAATTGTGTATCTATATGAAAAACTATTTAGGAAAAAAGACTGATGAATTTAATGACTGTGGAAAACTACTACTCAGTATTGAACACAAGAAAACTCCTACTAGCGAGAAAAGTGAATTTTTTAAACATGGGGAAACTTTCAGTCAGGATGAGGACCCTGTTGATCATGAGAAGATTCAAAGTGCAGAGCAAAATTTTGAATATTACATGTATCAAGAAACCTTCCCAGAAAAGGCAACGTACAAGAGAGAGATCACAGAAGAGAATCACTCTGAATGTATTGAATATGGGAGAACCTTCTTTCCTAACTCCTCTTTCCTGTTACATCACATGAATGCCTCCGAAGAGAATCACTGTGGACTGCGTGGTTGTGGGAAATCGTTATGTGTGAAGTCTACCCTTTTGAAACCTCATGGGGCACGTATGAAACCCTCGGAGTGTAGTGAGAGTGGGGATCATTTCCGGGGGGATTTATGCCTTCCACAACTTCAGAAAACTCATAAAGGAGAGAAACACTTTGAATGCAATGAATGTGGGAAAGCGTTTTGGCATAAGTCCCACCTCACTCGACATCAGAGGATACACACGGGAGAGAAACGCTTTCAGTGTGATGAATGTGGAAAAACTTTCTGGGAGAAGTCAGACCTCACGAAACATCAGAGATCACACACGGGGGAGAGGCCCTATGTGTGCAACGAATGTGGTAAAGCCTTCAGCCACAAGTCAGCCCTCACGATACACCAGAGAATACATACAGGGGAGAAACCCTATCAGTGTAGCGCATGTGGGAAAACTTTTTACCAGAAGACAGACCTCACCAAACACCAAAGAACACACATAGGGCTGAAACCCTATGAATGCTATGAATGTGGGAAATCCTTTTGGATCAATTCACACCTTATCCTACATCAGAGAACTCATACAGGGGAGAAACCATTTGTATGTCCTGACTGTGGGAAATCTTTCTGTCGGAAGTCACATCTTATACAACATCAGAGAACCCACATAGGGGATAAGCCCTACAAATGTAATGCATGCGGGAAAACTTTCTACCACAAGTCAGTACTCACCAGGCATCAGATAATTCATACAGGGTCGAAACCTTATGAACGTTGCAAATGTGGGAAAACGTGTTTGAAGTCTGCCCTCACAGTGCATCAGAGAATTCACACAGGGGAGAAACCCTTTGTGTGTCCTGAATGCGGGAAATTCTTCAGCCATAAATCCACCCTCTCTCAACATTACAGGATACATACAGGGGAGAAACCGTTTGAGTGTCATGAATGTGGAAAAATCTTCTATAGTAAATCGTCCCTACATAAACATACTAGGATACACACAGGGGAGAAACCCTACGGATGTAATGAATGTGGGAAAATGTTCTGCCAGAAGTCTCAGCTCACTCAGCACCAGAGAATCCACATAGGAGAGAAGCCCTATGAGTGTAATGAATGTGGAAAGGCTTTCTGTTATAAGTCAGCTCTAATTGTGCACCAGAGAACTCATAGAGAAGAAAAGCCCTTTAAATGTAATGAATGTGGGAAGTCTTTCTGTGTCAAGTCAGGACTTACTTTACATCAGAGAAAACACACAGGGGAGAAACCCTATGAATGTAATGAATGTGGAAGGTCTTTCTGTGATAAGTCAGCTCTAATTGTGCACCAGAGAACTCATAGAGAAGAAAAGCCCTATAAATGTAATGAATGTGGGAAATTTTTTTGTGTGAAGTCAGGACTTATTTTACATCAGAGAAAACACACAGGAGAGAAACCTTACACATGTAATGACTGTGGGAAATCCTTCAGTCACAAATCATCCCTCACAGTGCATTATAGGGCTCACACAGGGGAGAAATCTTGTCAGTGTAATGAATGTGGGAAAATTTTTTACCGTAAATCAAACCTTGTTAATCATCAGAGGTCACACACAGGCGAGAAGCCCTATGAATGTAACACATGTGGAAAACCCTTCTCTCAGAAGTCAAACCTCATTGTACATCAGAGAACACACACGCAAGAGAAACCTTCGGATTGCAGTGGGTCTTAGGAAT
Source organism: Lynx canadensis (assembly GCF_007474595.2). Classification (NCBI taxonomy): domain Eukaryota; kingdom Metazoa; phylum Chordata; class Mammalia; order Carnivora; family Felidae; genus Lynx; species Lynx canadensis. Next base: position 78,019,070 of record NC_044313.2, on the reverse strand, counting down.
GTTGAGGTGTGGTTCAGCAGTCACTACACTTCAGAGAACTCACGTAGAGGAAGCAATGTCGATATCCTGAATGTTGAATAACTTTCATCCACAAACTTGCCTTATTTTACCCTGAGGTAGACTGCAACACATAAAGGACAGTCTTGTTAGGTAACATTCCTTTGAATGTCCCCTAGCAAATGTGGGTATAAAACCTTGCAGATTTTTTGATTTTGTCATTTGTTTTTAGCAAAAATACAAACTAGGTTATGTCAGAATTTCTACTAAGGAGAAATCTTTCAGTTTGAGACAAACAGCTTGAAGATTCTCTTTAGAGGTAATATAACATAGGAAATTGTGTTGTAGTTTTGATGCCATATTTGTCTTAGAAAACCTAAGAATTTGTAATTTATAGATGAATATTGTGTGTCGTACAAACAAGCAAAAAAAAAGTAGTAAAATGAAATAAAAGAAGTTGCAGTCATACATAGATTTCTCATGTGCCCTTCTCTGAGTTTCCTCTTAAGATATTTTACATAACAAAGGTATGTTCTCGAGCAGAAATACGGATGGTACCTTAATACTAAGTCACATACTGTCATTCACACTTCAGTGGTTTTTACATGCACTTTGTGTTTATGTGAAGTTTTATAAAATGTTGTCACTTATACTTTGAGTACCCATGAGCACAGGCTACAAAATCAAAAAGGAATCTGGAATCTGTATTGTATTAGGGTTAAAAAGGAACCAAGATTTCACCACAAGCAGGTCCCTTGTGTTAATAATATCCTTTCTGCAACCCTATCCTGGCAATTCATGTGAGTATGAAGTTTTTAAAACAGAGACAAATTGAATAATTAGGGCAACAGTTAAATGCTTATGTGAAGTATCCCTTAAGTTTGCAGGACTCCTGTTTCTACAAATAGTACCTTCTATTAACTGTGTCTCTTCCATATGTGTAGTGGAATTTAATATGATTGTGAATTGAAGCTAGACACTCGTAGTTCAACATCTCCCAGGTATGTCGGGGCCTGGAGGAACCTCTGGAAAGGAGGCCCCCAAAGCTAATACGTAACCACTTAAAATACATAAAATATCAAAATGGTAAATAAAATGTGCTCTGTACAGAGGGATATCTAGTCTATGATCTCATTTTCCCCTCTCACCCATGGTCCTTTCAAACTGCCTTGAGTGTATTTATGTGCATCCTCTAGCCCTCAGCCTCAATTTTTTACAAACCCCTATAGGTAACTGCCCTCTAAGGCAGAGTTCAGAATAGAAGCCACAGACAGACTATATGACACTCAGGGTTGTAATCTAGGCTGTAAACTCAGGTCCAGTGTACCCAGAAACAGATCTGGGCCCTTGGGTTTTTGATTATATGAGAAGGTGGGTTGAGACTGGAGCAGAGCCAGAGTGAGGTCAGAGTGAGGCTTTTATGGACCGACAGGGTGTAAGGTGGTATACTACATTTCATTATCCGATTTCATAAATCAGATTACACAAACTAATGATCTTAAATTGCACAGACATTCTAAGCTTTCATCTTAGGGAACTAGAAGAGAGCTAATTAAATCCAAAGTAAGGAAAACAAATGAAATAATAAGAATCAGAGCAGAAATCTGTGAGATCTTTGGAAAAACAAAACCAATACACCAAAAGTTAATTATTTGAAAAGGTCAATAAAATTGATAAACCTTCGGTTAACTAAGAAAAAAGAAAAGATACAAGTTGCCAATGTCAGAAGTGAAAGAAAGAACAACTGATAACATGGACATTAGAAGGATAGTAATGTTACAGACAACTCTGCCCACAAATTTCATAACCTAGATCTATTCCTTGAGACACACAATCTGCCGAAACTCACAGAAGTGTAAATTTGTATAGGCAAATAATCTATTAAGGAAATTGAGTTCATCCTTAATCTTCCAAATCAGAAAGTTCAAGCCCAGATGTGTTCACTGGTGACTTCTAGCAAACACTTAAGGAAGGAAGAAATGATACCAGTTCTCTACACCTCTTCCAAAAAGTAGGAGAAGAAATACTTCCTAACTCATTCTGTGATGCTTATAGTAGCAAAAGCAGGCAGAGACATTATAGGAAAGGAAAGCAACAGGGGTGCCTGGCTGGCTGAGTCAGTAGAACACGTGACTCTTAACCTCGGGGTCGTGAGTTCGAACCCTAGGTTGGGTGTGATTAAAAAAATTCTGAAAAGGAAAGCTAGATGTCTATATGTCTCGGAACATAGATGCTGAGATCCTCAACAAATCGTCACCAAGTTGAATCCCACAATATATAATTACGTGCCATGACCATGTGGGATTTATTCCAGGGGTGCTGTGCTGGTTCAACATTTGATAGGTAGTCACCTGTCACATCAAGAGGCAAAAGAAGAAATAATCATATGATCTTATCAGTAGGTGCAGAAGAGCCTTTCACAAAACGTTAACCCACATCCACAATAAGAAATCTCAGCAGGCTGGGAGTATGGGGAACATTAACTTGGAACAGAACATCTCCAACAGCCCTACAGCTAACGTTGTACTTTGATGGTGAGAAACTAGATGCTTTCCCAGTGAGAAGAGGAGAGCAAAGAGGTCCCTGTCCCTGCTCTTTCATCCTCCTTCTGGAAGTCCTCGCCGACAGAGCAAGACCAGAGAAGGAGAGAGACTTGGATTGGGAAGGAGGAGAGAAAACTGTGTACAGTCACACGTAACATGATGGCCCATGTAGGAAATGTCCAGGAGTCGACAATAAAACGCGCTGACGCGAGTTAACGAGGTTTTAGGATACGGTGATTGGGTGGGTGGTAAAAAGAAATGAGCCGTTCGGTAACAGGAGACATGCAGGAGCCTTTACGTGCATATTGTTGAATGAGACAAGCCAATCCGAAAGGCTTTCCACCTTTCGTTACCAGTTATAGTGCGTTCTGGAAAGGCACGTGGGGAGACAGTAAAAGGATCGGTGGTCGCCAGAGGATTGAGGCAGGGGAGGGAAGGCTGAATAGGTGGATTAGGGAGGACTTTTAGGACGGTGGGAGTATGCTGTAGGATATTGTAACGGTAGATGGCGTGCGGATCCTTTGCCAGTGCCCAAAAATGTAACAAAGGGTAAGCCCTAATGTAAACTGTGGTCTTCAGGTAGTACTCCTGTATCAGCATTGACTCATCAGTTGTAACGAATGGACCACACTACTGCAAGATATGAATGATGGGGGGCTGCAGAGGGGTAGGAGTGAAGGGGTGTATAGGAACTCGACTTTCTGCTCCATGTGTCTGTAACTCTGCGACTACTCTAAAATGTAAAGTGTGTGAAAGAAATGAACCATCCTGTCTGCCTATAGCAATATAGAGGAATCTCCGAGGGTGTTTCTTCTATAATTACAAAGTTAGAAACGCAGTATTCAGTACCACTTTTCCCATGGTGGGAGGCAGAATGCATTCTCAGAAATCATATGCTGACCATCACTAAAGCCTATTTTCAGCTGTAGCTTCCTGTTGTTATAAATCTGCTTGTCTTTTCTGCAAGTATCGTAAATTTCTCACCTCTCTTCATGACACCTTGTTTCTGTACTAAGTTTCCGTTGCTCCTGTGTTCCTGCACTACAAATATAATGGCCACCGATGAACATCTGAGCTGTGTCTATAGTCTTCAGAATATTTTTAATTACAGTAACTGTGGTCTGAAGTTAAGGCCTAGTGTCCTAGACTCTTGACATCTGAAACCAACATGGAGTGAACCCTCCGAGCAGGAGGCAGTTAACACAGTGGGCATCACTGAGAGGATGGTCCATCTAAGACCCGGGTGACCACGTAAGACCCAGTTGATCCAGTTGTCATTAAGTGATTGTTGTTGACTAATGAGGTCTGAGATAGGACAAAGGCCACCTGGGACCGAGCTGCCGGTTGCTGGCAGACAGCCTCTTGCTGTGGACCGTGCTGCCTGTTTTGGGTGTCACTGTTTCCTCCCCTGGCAACAAGCTCTTGGCCCTAAGAATTGTTAATTGGCTGTACCCCAGGTGCCTGGGCTCCGGGTTCAGTCAGTTGGGCTGGTGTCGTGAGACGCTCCGCCTGTAGAGGCGGTGACGACACCGCGCTTTAACTGGCGAGCATTTGAGCCCCAGCTACCCAGGGTCGAGGGTCTGGCTGGCACTCTCCGGTTACTGTGTACCGTGTGTTGGCCGTCCCCGGCTGTTCAGGGTAGCCACGCTTACCAGTTTTTGTCATTGTGCCCCAGCGGGGAGGGCATGCAGATGGCCCTTGGTGAAAGTTTGGAAAGCTGGGCTGCCCTGGCCCCGGGAGCATGAAGCGTGCACAGCCCTCGGTGCGTGATGAGCTGTTGTTCACGTGCGGGCAGCGGCCGTCCCCATCTCTTGCTGCTCCTTCCCCTGCTGCCATTGCACACACGCCTCACGCCCGAGGGTGCCGAGGTGCACACCTGTGGTGTCCTGTGGCCCGGAGGCTGATGAGAAACAAAAGGGGACGTCTTCCAAATTGCCAGAGGAAGGACCTCAACTGCGCTAATGCAGAACCCTCAGCCAGTGAACCTGGGGTTTGCGAGGCGCTGGGGTTTTTTTCAGCACACCAAAGGACTAACCTTGGAGTCCTGGGGCTTGATGGCCTTGACCCTTGCCGTGCCAGAATGACCTTACTGTTTGTGAACCCTGACCCCAGAGAGATTGGCTGGCATTCCCTGGAGGAAGCGGCAGCTGTCCTTGAGGCGGACTGCCGGGCTGTGGTCCTTTCCCTGGTAACCACCCAGGCCCCCGCCACAGGTGTCAGGATGCAGACAAAAACTGAAAGCTGTCACTTCACATGGCTAGAAACCCAAAATACTGTGAGGGAATTTGTAGAGAGAGAAATGAGAGAGAAGAAACCTGCACTGTTGCAAAAAGGCAGCCCTACAGAAGACATTCGGTCAACCGCCGGGTTATGGGCCACGCTTGTTCCTTGCAGCTGTGCTCTGCTGCCTCTGTTGAGAAAAATTCTCATCCTCCTGCTCAGAGGGGAAAGCACTCACCCTGTGCCACAGCAAAGGGGATCATTGGAATGCAGGGTAAGCCCAGGATCCTTAATCCGTGTGAAGCAATGTGACCTTTGCCATAGAGTGGGCTCTTGAGCCCATAGATCCTCCCTGGAGGCTCTCTGGAGAAGGCAACTTGTACGTGCGATCAGAGTAAATAGAAAAGCCCCTGACATATATTGAGTGACAACAAAAAGGAAAGAATTGGCAAGAAAGAATGAGGGGTGGGAGGAACTTAGGTACAGGAAAAGGAAACAACGAAATGACAGAAATGAAGGTGCACTGATTGCCCCAGCTGGGAGTCCAAACTATACTAAGATAATTTATGCAACAGAAGATCAAAGGGCACTAACTGGCTTTTGTACCTTTGCTAGATCGTTTGTGAAATGACTTAAATATCTGCTGAAATGCACCGTTGACAAATTGTCATGACCTTGACACAAGGCTTGAATTACAGCTGTATTTGGGCCTTCAGCCAAATTTGATCATGTCATTCCCTAAAATCTTAGAGGAGTTACTGACTACCAAATGGAGTGCGGGTGACTATATATTTGTGTTTCCTCAGAACTTATATGTTGAACTCCAGTCCTCAGTGTGATGGTCTCTGGAGGTGGGGCCTTTGGGATGTGATGAGGTTATGGGGGTAGAGCTCTCATGAATGGGAGTAAAGCCCTCACAAGTGTTGAGCGAACGCCTTTGGCTTTTGCACAAGTGACGACAGAGCAAAAGGACAGCTATCTGTGAACCAGGAGGCAGGCCCTCCCCACGTGCTGATACCACTGGCCCCTTCATCTCTCTTGGACTTGAGGGCCTCCAGAACTGTGAGAAATAAATTTGTATTGTTTGAAGCCACCCCGGCTGTGTTATTTTTTTTTGCCAGTATGAACAACCTGAGACATTCGGATGAGTAGGTATGTTTTCTCTTAATCCACAGAACTATTGCCTGAGTTCTCCGTGGTCACAGCACCCATTGACTTAATTATAGCACATTCCCATGGTAGGTTCCAGTCGAGTGAATATGAACTTTTGGCACATAGAATTTGGGTTGTCAGAAGGGGACCCCCGTGTACTGTATGTCCCGGTTGAAAGCATGGTAACCACCTGTTCAGAGGCGAAGTGATTGTCACTGCTGCTTCTCCATTTAGTACTCCAGTTTACTGCGTTCTTAAACCTGGAAATAGTGTTGGCATGTCACAGTGGGTCACCGCATCCTCAGTTCTGTGGCCAATTGTCCGGGACCCAACACCACTGTTCCTGAAATAACTGCCTTCGTCTAAGCAGCAACCAGTACATATGTTGTTACTATGGGTTTTGCCAGTACATTCTTCCCAGGGCTGTTTTCAGCAGCCTCAGCCATAGTTTGCCTTTGCCTCCAAAGGCACCCGGTACACCTTCAGCAGGCTGCCAATGGGATATCCCAGCAACTCTTTGCCATTGCACATAGTCTTTGCAGGCGATACCTTAATTGCACCCAGATTTCTTCAGGAACCCAGGTATGATATATCGATGACCTCATCCTCCAAGGAGATCCTTCACCCATGTATTAGGCGTTCACATACAAAAGTTGTGATAATTCATTTTCCCATACATACTGCAAAGATCCACCTCAGGTAAATTCCCTGAAAATTACTTGTAAACCTGGGACTGTTGCATCCCTGCCACTGTCATGAAACTGCTACTGACTGTTCTTTGTCTTGTGTGTTCTTAGCACACAGAATGTTAATACAAATGTGTCTTTTCTTCTTGGGTTCTGCAAGGAACATATTCCCCACTTAAACAGTTTACTCAGTTATATTGATGGCTCTACCTCCAATTGGCCCAACTTTATAGGGCCCCCTCCACAAACAGGCTCTAGAATCAACCCACATTGAAGTCAACAGGCACTCCTGTGAGTGCCCTTCTTCACTGCAGAAACTTTGCCAGTATCCCCCCATTCCTCCTGGAGTTTGTAGACCCCCCCCCAGGGTGGCCATAGGTTGCCCAGTGGCTTCTGATGCAAGAAACTACCTGCTTCAGCCTTGCAGTAATCCCCATTGGAGCATCAGGTGTTGGTCATGTACTTGGTGCCCCAGCACAAAGAGGCTCCCTGAGCCTGGGACCCTCCATACCCAACTGCCTGTTGCAGCTCGAGTCATGGAAGCAGTACCTTGCAAGCATGGTTACTGACGCTTCCTTGCTGCATGATGGAGCCAAACGTGGGGTCTCTGGCGTATCCCAGCTGCAAGGGGGCTGTGCTCTTCTGCTTCATTCAGCCCAGCTGTGGTGCTGGAAGAGGTCCCCCTTCTCCCGGACCCCGTTACCGGGACTGTCCCTTGCAATGAACTGAATGAGCAGCAGTAGCAGTTCTCAGACTTTACAGATGCCATCATCATCCTGACATGTGATGGAGCTCGGGGGAGTGTTGCTGGCTTTCATCCCTTTTCCAGGATGTCCCTGATGAAGGGAACATCATCTCTTGGGTCCCAAGAGTCTGCATAAGTGGCCAAACATCAAGTAGTCCTCTTAACACTGGAGCCTCTGGCCAACAAGTGGCCCCATCTGCTCTTTTTTACGTACTCTTGGGCCATTAACCCAAGAGGTGCCCCACCGTGGGGTAAGGAATTCTGGAAATGTCTTGCCTCACAGTACAGCCTGAATGTAAATCACGGTAACAGATGTTTCTCCAGGTCCTATGGCTATGATACAGGAGCCGAGCAGGATACTCCCTTTCCCTTCCTAGTTCCAGACGTTACTGATAGTGACCAAGGCACTCCTGTCACTTCTCAGTATGCACAATCCTGGGCTCTTGAAAAAGGCGTTCGTAGAACGTTCGCTTCCCCTGTAAGCCGCCGGCATTTTAATAGACCACCTCTTGCAGGTGGGATGTGAGTACACCTGTGCAAGTGTCGCTGTTTAAAGTGCCTGCTCAGTGCTGAACTTAGACAAATGCTCACAATTCTTGCAGTAGTGCTCATACATTTGCCGTTAATAAAACCTCAGGAAGTTTGAGATGTTTTCAACCTCCCAGCTCCCCTGCATCTTCCATTGGGGAGATGAATGAAGGCACTATTAAGTGGTCTCCTAAGTGTAAAGGTTTCAAAACATATTTGCAAATCTTTTGACCCTTATCTCATTGAGAGGGAAGTTCTGTGTCTCCCCCCCCCCCCCACCTTTCTAAAGTATATTTGTGAGAGAGAGGGTGGGGCAGCGACAAACGGTGGGGAGATAAAGAATCCCAAGTAGTCTCTGCATCAGCAGTGCAGAGCCTGGAGTGGGGCTCAAACTCATAAATCATGAGATGACCTAAGCCAAAATCAGGAGTTATACTTTCAACTGACTGAGCCATCCAGGCGCCCGTGTGTCCCTTTTGAATGTGGGCACATTTGTTACATGATGACCTGAGCCATGGTTGGATGCTTAACCAACTGAGCCACTCTGGTGCCTCTGTTAAATTCATTTCTAAGACCTTTTTGTTTGTTTTTGTATTGTTCAGTGCTAATGTGTACAAGTTCATTTGCTATTAATATATTGATCTTGTATCCTGCAACCATGTTGCAATCATTGATTAGTTCTGATGTTTGTTGTCATGTTCCTAAGTATATTCTACATGGAAGCTCCTGTCATCTGTAGACAGAGTTTTACCACTTTATTTCCAATCTGGATGACTTTTGTTCCATTTTATTGCCTAATTTCCCTTTCTAGGACCTTCGGTTCGACATTAACCGTAAGTGGTAAGAGTGGTGTAAGGGCATATACAAATGAAAAATAAGAGGCTTAATATTCTGCTAAAAATGAAGTGACATCCCTCCTTGTAGATTATTTTCTTTGTAAAGTTGTAAATTCTTTGCGCTTTTGAGAATGAACCATAAATCTTCTTAAATGTCTCTTGGCAGTTTTACAGCCTAGAATGTCTTTCCCAAGGACCTCAGAACCATCTGTTTGAAATGTAATAGGGAGCTGGCACTTCTGTCTCCCAGAGTCTGTGAGAGGGTAGAAGCCTAAACTTTGGTGGTTGGGGTCTTGATCCAAGTTGCAAAACTACCTCCTGTCATAAAGATAGGAGAAGCTTGTTTTTTTAACTTGTAAAACCAATAAACTAACACAGGTGGTCATCCCAATTACCAGGCAAATTTAGGGCAAACAACGTGTGATAAATAATGCTGTGAAGTCCTCCTACTTGAGAATTAGTTATTGTTTATTTTTGCAACATTTATGTGATGGGATGTATCTGCTTGGCTATAAAAAGGTGAGATTTCTTTCTGTCCTTGGATTGTCTTTGAGATATATCCCGCCATTCAATGATAAGATTGTTTTCTTTGTCTTCTGCCTGAGTGGCTAAGTTTTCTAGGTTCGGAGAGGATTTGTTTTAAATTAGATTTCCCTAACAATTTCGGCGATAAGGATGGTGATTCCTGACCACTCTAATGCTAAATCGGGTATGCTTTCTCATCAATGAATGTCTGAAAGGACGAACGAAATAAGAGAGGTATGATACTGTCGATGTTACAATATAAATACAACACAGACTGTCTCTGGAAGAAATTCTGCAGGTGCATTTTGCAGTAGAAACTGCTAGGAGAGCCAATTCATCAGGGAAATGGAATTAATGAAAGAGGTGTGTATTTAGATTCTTAGCATTCATTCGGATAAGCAATGAGTCAAACTGTACTATCGGTGCCTCCTGCTTGTACCTTATTTGCTAAATCGGGCAGTTATACCCAAAGTCTCCTAAGCCTGAAGGCTGATTCCGAAGGAGGTGTCGCCAGGGTCTTAGGAAACTCAGCGCGCGCTTCCTGCTCGGGCGCAGGAGCCGCTCGGGGCCTTCTGCGCATGTGCGCTGCGCTCCTCCCGGTAGTTCACGTCGCCGCCGCGGCATCGCGAGAAGACGGTCCCGGATGCTCTCGCGACTGAGGGCCTGGGGGCAGGCGGGGAGGACGTGGTGGGTGAGACCCGGGTGGCTGTGGTGGTTGTTGGTGACCCGTGGGACGGAGGCCTTGTGCGGGAGGGGCCGGTGACGGAGGAAACGGCTCGGTGCCTGAGCGCGGGGTGAGTCCTGCTCCGTCTGTATGCATCGAATGAGAACCAGCGCGTCCCCGCGCTTGTCACCCAGCGAAGGTTCGTGTTGTCGTCTCCGAGGTGAAGGGTCGCCCGAGGCCTCGGTAAGACCGGCGGAAACTGGCCTGGGGGCGCTCGTGGTTGGTCGCTTCTCTCCTGGGCGGGTGGGGACCTCGTTCTTCTTCACTCGGGTCCGTCTTCGTCCTCCCAGCCACCAGTGGTCAGTGTCCCGTTCCCATGGTAACCGCATAAAGTCCTGTGGGAGGTGACGGAAGCCCAGGTGGCGAACGAGTAGATGCGTTCTCTGCCTCATCCTCTGTCTCGCATCAAACCTGAGAGCGAGGCCGACGCAGGAGCTGCAGGAGACCTGACCTCTCCTGGGGAGTAATTTTCAAGTGAACGTGGCCTTGCATTGGGGGAATTCATTGTTGTTTCTGGAGAACCCGAATGATGGCGTCCAGGTCCCTCCGGCACCCTGCAGCCTTGCCTGTGCCCTCGGTAGCAGCGGTTTGCATTTACAGAAGGTCCAGCTTGCGATTCAGGGTTACAGGAAGGGCCAACAGCTTTCGATCTTGGGTAAGGATTCTAACTGGCTATGCTCAGTTTTCCTGGAACAGGGCAGCCATTGTGAGGGAAGAAGGGGGCCCCCAAGAGCAGGAATCCCTCCTAGGACAGTCGGTCAGTTGTCCCCAGGCCGCAGCAGAAATGCACAGCGAATGTGGAAGGAGCAAAGACCCTTGCCAGGACCGCCGTCGTGTCGAGATCCTCGCAGACTGGGTGACGGTGTTCGTTCTGGGCCAGCTTTCAGGAGGGACGGAAGCTGTGGCTGGGAGAGGAGGGTGAAGCAAAAGGAACGGAGAATACTTAACTGCTCGCGAGGGAGGTGTGGGGGCATCATGTGGAAGGAAGGGCTTGCCAGCCAAGTGGAAGGAAACCACCTCTTTCACCCCTTCCTTCTTTGCTCCTCCCCCAGATTCTGAGCCCTTCGCACAGGACAGCACAACTAGCCATGGGCTGAATGCTCCCTCTGTCCCGATCTGATAGAATCCGAGATGGTACTGCAGGAGAGGCCTTTAGGTATCAGTGACCGCTCATAGTCACACATTTTGTGCTGGCAAAACCAAAAGCAGACATTGAGTCTCCTGATGGCCCTGGCAGGTGTTTTCTGCTTTGGCGACAGATAAGTCAGAACCAGTTTGTGGTAGTTGTTTTTAATCAAAAGATATGTTCAAGAACCTAAAACTGAGTTAAAGCAACCTCTTTTTTTTTTTTTTTCCCCTTACGAAAAAGATCAGCCCTTAAAATTCGCTCCCTTTTTTCAGAACCTAGTGGGACTCTCTGGTGTGTAATGAAATTTATGACTTGAGTATTTTTTGCTCAGCATCAGTTTTCATGAAATCCCTATGTTCCATTCCTTGGCTTGTCTTAATTTGCTTAATTAGTGTACTGTGTTGTTTACCTTTTTCTGGGTTAGAGTGTACGTTGTTAGTAACTCAGTAAAAAAAATTTATTTTTTATTTATTTTTTTTTGAAAAAAAATTTTTTGAGAGAAAGCATGCGTGCACAACATGGGGAGGGGCAGAGAGGAAGAGAGAGAGAATCCCAAGCAGGCTCTGCACTGTCAACGCAGAGCCTGAAGTGGGGCTCGAACTCATGGACTGTGAGATCCATGACCTGAGCCAAAAATCAAGAGCTGGATGCTTAACCGACTGAGCCACCCAGGTGCCCCATCAAAATTTAAGTATTTTATCTTTAGTACGTCTCTACCCAACATGGGGCTCAAATCTACAACCTGAGATCAAGAGTCGCTGGCCCTACCTACTGAGCCTCCAGGCACCCCGAAAACAAATGTTTTTACATTTAAAAACGAGTGAGTCCCAGCCCTCCGGAATTGTTCCTGGGCTGCTCCCTCCCTTCCTCTCATCCTTTCTGTCCCTTCTCAAAGCATCTCCCCTTCAGAGTTGCTTTGCCAGCAGCTACGTGGAATTTTGTAGGCTGGTGGCATCTCTCATGATCCGTCTTTCCTTCTCAGCTGTGCCCTCCTGGCTATCCCTACTCTTCCAGGGCCAGCAGAAGATGATCACATCCCAGGTGAGTTGTTCATTTACTCACAGTTTTGCCTAACAGTGATTATGTGAGGTTCATACAATTTGTGTGAGGTTTATTATAAAATGTCTGTACCTTCATATGAAATAGTACAAATAAAAATGTTAACATCAGGGAAGATATAGAGCACAAGTCCACAAGTTACAGTACATGGGCCAAATACAGCCTGCTGCCTCTTTCTCTGTCGCCCACAGATTAAACAGAAACAAATCCAGAGTGATTTTTTTTTGTGATATGAAATTCAGATTTAAGTGTCTCTGAAGTTTTATTGGGACATAGCTGCACTCATTTATTTGTGGCTGTGATTGCTTTCATATTACAGGGGTAGAGTTGAGTGATTGTGACAGAGATGGTATAGCTCGGCAAGCCTAAAATACTAAGTGGCCATTTATGGAAAAGGTTTGCTGTTTGTTGACCTCTGATACAGTAGGGCAAAGATGCCCTGTAGATAAATGCACATCTTGAGATCTTACTGAGTTTTGAAACTGGAACATAAAAAAGTTTTTTGATAACCTTCATTTGGTGACATTGTGTCTCTTCCAGTGACAATCCTGCAATTACTAAAAAAGTGGTAGGAATAAAGTGAATAATTCTCGTCCAATTCAGAGGAAAATTTGAGTTGCACATGAATTGTGCCAGCATTAGGACTCATGGTTGTTCAAAGAAGGAGCGAATTTGGACAGACCATGGTGATCTAGGATGGTCAGGAGGAGGAGGTAGGCTTTGTGACTGCCCTGGGGACTGGGCAGAATCTAAATTTTTGCAGAGTCTGGTGAGGGATTCCACGCTCTCAGTTGTGGTAAAATACACATGATGTGTAATTCACCCTTAAACCTTTTTAAAGTGCAGAATTGAGTTGCACTTAATACATTTACAATGTTGTACAACCATAACTGCCATCTCCTTTCAGAATAGTTTCATCACACCAGAAAGAAACCTCATACTTTTAATAAGCAGTGCCGTGACTTAATGAACAATTCCTCCCCAGTCTCCCCAGCCCCTAGCAACCACTAATCTACTTCCTGTTCGTGGATTTGTCTGTTCTGGATGTCTGATATAAATGGAATCATACAATGTGTAGTCTTCCATGTGTGACTTCTTTCACTTCCTTTCATGTTTTCAAGACCCACCCGTGTTGCAGCATGTTATCATTACTTCATCTCCTTTTGTGACTGAGTGGTATTCCCTTGTGTGTATACACCACCTTTTGTGTGTCCATCAATTGATGGGCGTTTGGAGTGATTCCATGTTTGGCTGTTGAGAATAGTGCTGCTGTGAGCATTCACGTACAAGCTTTTGCTGAAGACCTGTTTCACTTTCCTGGGAGGGAAACTGATGGCGCATTCTATGTTTCACGTATTGTGAAACCGCCAAACTGTGTTCTGCAGCCAGGTCCCTTGCAAGTCCACGTGAATTTTAGACTAGCCTTTCTATTTCTACAAAACAAACAAAGAAACAAAACAAAACACGCAACACACAAAACAAAAACCCTAAAGCTGTTGAGAATTTGATAAGGATTGCATTGAATCTGTGTATCACTTTGGGGATGTTTTATAATCCGTGAATGTGAGGTGTTTTTCCATTTGCCTAGGTTCTTTAATTTCTTTCAGCAATATTTTGTAGTTTTCAGTGTGCAAATCTTACAACCTCTTGCTTAAATTTATTCTTAAGTATTTTATTCTTTTAGATGCTGTTGTAAGTGGAATTGTTTTCTTTTTTTTTTAATTTTTTTTTTTTTTAACGTTTATTTATTTTGAGAGAGACAGAGACAGAATGCGAGTGGGTCAGGGGCAGAGAGAGAGGGAGACACAGAATCCGAAGCAGGCTCCGGGCTCCGAGCCATCAGCACAGAGCCCGACGCGGGGCTTGAACCCATGAGCTGTGAGATCATGACCTGAGCCGAAGTCGGACGCTCAACCGACTGAGCCACCCAGGCGCCCCGTTGGAATTGTTTTCTTAATGCAACTCTGATTAGTTTCTCTTTCAACTTAGTTGAAAGCAGATAACTGAAAACACTTGATTGTAAAAGGAGATATTATCCATTCTCACTCACCAGTCAGTCGTTCCATCCTCTGATATCCTGGAGGTTTTGCGGCATGGGGGTAATGCACCTTAGTGAGATTTTACATGTTCTTTGTGAATATATTTTTTAGTAAAGAACATGTGACTAGACATTTTTAGCCCAATATGAAATGCTATGTCTTTTATATTGGGAATTTAATGTTTCCTTTTTGTTGTAGTTAGTGATACGTGGTTTTAACTCCTTCATCTTTCATTGCAATTTTATTGTCCACACCTTCTTCTTACATATTAAAAAAACTCCAATATATTGAGGTGAAATTCATATCGCAAAATTATTATTATTTTTTTTTTGAGAGAGAGAGAGAGAGAGAGAAAGAGCAGGAGCATGCATGCCGGGAGGGGTAAGGAAGGAGGGAGGGAGAGAATCTTAAGCAGACTCCACACCTAGTGTAGAGCCTGATGATGTGGGGCTCGATCTCACAACCATGGTATGATCATGACGTGAGCTGAAATCAAGTAGGAGGCTTAACTGACTGAGCCACCCAGGTGCCCCCAAAACAAAATGATTTTAAAGCAACCAAGTCAAATCAGTACATTTAGTACACAGTGTTATGAAACCACTACCTTTATTGAGTTTCAAAATATTCCCATCATTCTAAATAAAGCCCTTTACTCATTAATAAGTTTCTCCCTGTTCTTCTATTCACCCCAACCCCTGGCAACCGACAATTTGTGTTGTGTCTCTACGGGTTGATCTGTTGTGAATATTTATTACAAGTGGAGTCATTCAGCATATGGCCATTTGTGTCTGGCTTCTTTCACTTAGCATGTTTCCAGGGTGTGTCCCTGTTTAGTACATGTCAGTATATTATTACTTTTTTTCTTTTTTAATTGTGGCAAAATACAAATAACATAAAATGTACCATCTTAAACACTTTTAAGTGTACACTTAAGTGGTATTAAATACATTCATGTTGTTGTGTGCCTGTCACTACCATCCATCCCCATACTCTTTTCATCTTGTAAAACTGAAATTCTATACCTATTAAACAATAACTCCCCAATCTCCCCTACCTCTAGGTGCTGGAAACCACTGTTACAACTTCCTGTTTCTATAATTTTGACTACTCTGAGTACCTCGTATTAGTGAAATCCTGTAGTCTTTGTCCTTTTGTGACTGGCTTATTTCGCTTAGCATTACGTCCTCAAGATTCATCCATGTTGTAGCGTATTACAGGGTTTTTTCCATTTTTAAGGCTGAGTAATATCCCATTGTACGTATATGCACATTATGCTTGTCCATTCACCTGTCCATGGACACTTGAGTTGCTTCCATGTTTCCACTATTGTGAATAATGATGCTGCCGTGAACACGAGTGGTTGAGACATGTGGTTGAGACCTACTCTTGGGTACATACCTCGAAGGAAAATTGCTGGGCCGTAAGGTAACTCTAGTTTTAATTTTGAGGAAGCTCCATCCTGTTTTTACAATGGTTGTACCGCTTTACACTCTAAGCAGTCAGCAGCAGAGGATGGGAGTTCCATTTCCTCTCCATCCTTGCCAACAGTTGCTTTTTCTTTTTTTGGTAGTAGCAATCTTAATGGGTGTGAGGTGGGATCTTACTGTACCTTTGTCTTGTATTTCCTTAATGATTCATGATGTTTAGTATATTTTCTTGCATTTATTGGCCATTTGTATATCCTCATTGGAGAAATATCTGTTCAAGTCCATTGCCCATTTTTGAATTAGGTTGTTTGGTTTTTTTGTTGTTGTTGCTGAATTTTAGGAGTTCTCTTATATTCTGGATATTAATCTCTTATCAGATATATGAATTATAAATATTTTCTCCTGTTCTGTCGATTAACTTTTAACTCTGTGGATAGTATCTTTTGATGTGAACATTACAATTTTCATGACAAGTGTGTCCGTTTCTTCTTTGTTACCCATGCCTTTGATGTCATATCCAGGAAGTCATTGCCAAATCCGGTGTTGTGTATCTTTTGTACTATGTTTTCTTCCAAGTTTTATTGTTTTAGAACTTAAATTTAGGTACTTGATGTGAGTTGATTTTTGTCTATGGTGTTAGGTTAAGGGTCCAACTTTATTCTTTTACATGTGGCTATCCAGTTTTTCTAGTGCCATTTGATAAAAGTGTCATTTTCGCATTGAGTGGTCTTGACAGCCTTGTCAAAAATCATTTGACAAGATGTGTGAGTGTTTATTTCTGGACTCTTTTTTCTATTCCATTGGTCTTATTTGTCCCTTTTTATGCTGGTACCATCCTGTTTTGATTGCTGTGGCTTTGTACTAAGTTTTGAAATCAGGAAGTGTAAGTCTTCCAGTTTTGTTGTTTTTCAGGATTGTTGTGGATAGTCTGGTTTCTTTGAATTTTAGGATGGGTTTTTTTAATTTCTGCAAAAAACGTCATTGGGATTTTGCTAAGGATTTGATTGAAACTGTACATCACTTTGAGTAGTATTGACATTTAAACAGTAAGTTTCTAATCCATGAACATGGGATGTGTTTCCATTTATTAATGCCTTCTTTAATGCCTTCAGCACTATTTTGTGGTTTTTATTGTGCAGATCTTTTACATCTTTGGTCACAGTAATTCCTAAGATTTTGTTTGATGCTTTGGTAAGTGGAATTGGTTTTGTAATTTCCTTTTCAGATCGTTCATTGTACGTATATAGAAATGCAACTGATTTTTGTGTGTTGATGTATCTTGCTACTTTGCTGAATTCATTTAGTTGATGCAGCCGCTTTTTTTGTGGAGTCTTTAGATTTTTCTACATGTAATATTATTTCATTTGCACAGATGGTTTTACTTTTTCCTTTCTAATTTAGATGCTTTTTATTTCTTTTTCTTGTCTAATGCTCTGACTAGAACATCCAGTCCTGTGTTGAAGACAAGTGGCGAAAGCAAGCATCCTGACCCTGCTCCTGATCTGAGAGGAATGGCTTTCTGCCTTTTCACCACTGAGAATAATTTTTCGTGTGTGTGTGTGTGTGTGTGTGTGTGTGTTTTACATTTATGGCTTTTGTTAAGTGGGGGTAGTTCCTTTCTATTCCTATTTTGTTGACTGCTGATACCATGAAAGATGGTGGAATTTTGTCAGATGCCTTTTCTGCATCACTTGAGATTGTCTTGTGGGTTTTTTTTCCTTCATTGTATTGATGTGGTGTATTATATTAATCAATTTTTGTATGTTGAACCATCCTTGCATTCCAGGAATGGATCTACTTGGTCATGGTGTATAATAATCCTTTTTTAAAAATTAAATTAAATTAAATTAAATTTTATTAGTTTTTTAGACAGTGAGTGTGGATGTGAGCAGGGATGGGGCAGAGGAGAAGGGAAAGACAGACTCTTAGGCTCCATGCCCAGTGTGGAGTGTGACAAAGGGCTCGATTTCATGTCCCTGTGATCATGACCTGAGCCAAAATCAAGAGTGGGTTGCTCAACTGTCTGAGGCACCCAAGTGCCCCTATTTCATTTTATTTTTTAAAGGAAACATAATTAACATACAATTTTATATTAGCATAAGGTATACAACATACTGATTCAACAATTGTATACATTAGTGCTTACCACAATAAGTGTAGTCACCAGCTGTTGCCATATGTTATTACAATATTACTCACTTTATTTGCTGTTCTATACTTTTCATCTCCATGATTTATTTAATAACTGGAAGGTTGTAACTCTTACTCCTCTTTCTCGGTTTCACCCATCTACCTACACCTTCCCTTAGCAACTACCAGTTGTTCTCAGTATTTATGGGTCTCTTTTTTGTTTCTTTGTTCATTTGTTTTGGTTTTTAGATTCCACATGGAAGTGAAATCATGTGGTATTTTTCTTTTTCTGTCTGACTTATTTCACTTAGCATAATACCTTTTAGGTCCATCCATTTTGTCACAGATGCCAAGATCTCATTCTTTTTAATGCCTATGTAATATTCCATTGTGTGTGTGTGTATGTGTGTGTGTATATATATACATATATGTATATATATATGTATGCATATATACACACACATATATGTATACATATATATGTGTGTATACATTTATATATGTATGCATATATATACACACATATATGTATACATATATATATATATATATATATACACACACTAAATCTTCTCTATTCCTTCCTCTATCAGTGATTCTTCCTTCATTCTTCCTTCCTTCTCTATTCCTTCATCTATCAGGGTTCTTCCATATCTTGGGTATTGTAAATAATATTGCAGTAAACATAGGAGTGTATGTGTCTTTTCAAATTAAGTGTTTGTTTTTTTTTTCTTTTGGCTAAATGCACGGTAGTGGAACTACTGGGTCATATGGTATTTCTCTTTTTCTGTTTTTGAGGAGCATCCATACTGTTTTCCACAGTGATTGCACCAGTTCCATTCCCACCAAAAATTTACATTTTTCTCCACATCCTCACCAACATTTGTTATTTCTTTTTGATACTAGCCATTCTGACAGGTGTGAGGTGATATCATTGTGGTTTTGATTTGCATTTCTGATGATGAGTGATGTTGAGCATCTTTTCCTGTGTCTGAGAGAGAGCAGGAGTAGGGGAGGGGCAGAGAGAGAGGGAGACACAGAATGGGAAGCAGGCTCTAGGCTCCGAGCTGTCAGCACAAAGCTCAATGTGGGACTCGAACCCACGAACCATGAGATCGTGACCTGAGCCAAAGTTGGATGCTTAACTGACTGAGCCACCCAGGCGCTCTTGTATGTCTGCTTTAATCAGGTGTATAAGTTCTTCATATGTTTTGGATATTAACCTCTTTATTGGATATATCATTTTCAGATATTTCCTCCCATTCACTGGGTTGCCTTTTTGTTTTGTTGATGGTTTTCTTTATGCAAAAGCGTTTTATTTTGGTGTAGTTGCAACAGTTTATTTTTGCTGTTACTTCCCTTGCCTCATGAGACATATCTAGAAAAGCGTTTCTATGACCAATGTCAAAGAAGTTACTGGGTGTAGGTGTCTTCCAGGAGTTTTATGATTTCAGGGCTGACATTTAGGTCTTTAATCCCTTTTGAGTTTCTTTTTTGTGTATAGTGTAAGAAAGTGGTCCAGTTTAATTCTTTTGCATGTAGCTGTCCAGTTTTCCCAGCACCATTTATTGAAGAGACTGTCTTTTTCACAAACTTTATTCTTGCTTCCTTTGTCATAGATTAATTGACCATAGAGGTATGGGTTTCCTTCTGAGGTCTCGATTCTGTTCCATTGATTTTTGTGTCTATTTTCGTGCCAGTACCGTATGTTTTGATTACTATAGCTTTGTGATATGTAATAATCCTTTTACTATGCTGGTGAATTCTGTTTGGAAATATTTTGTTGAGGACTTTTTACATCCATGTTCATAAAAGATATTGTAGTTTCCTTGTTCTCTTGAAGACAGTTTTTTATTTTAATTAAAAAAAATTTTTTTTTTCAACGTTTATTTATTTTTGGGACAGAGAGAGACAGAGCATGAACGGGGGAGGGGCAGAGAGAGAGGGAGACACAGAATCGGAAGCAGGCTCCAGGCTCTGAGCCATCAGCCCAGAGCCTGACGCGGGGCTCGAACTCACAGACCGCGAGATCGTGACCTGGCTGAAGTCGGACGCTTAACCGACTGCGCCACCCAGGTGCCCCGAAGACAGTTTTTTAAACTAGAAAAGGATTCACCCATTTCCCTCCCCCCACAGGTTGTTCTCTGTATGAGCTTGTTTTTTGTTTTTGTTTTCTTAAGATTCCACATGTAAGAGAGATCACATGGTACTTGTCTTTCTCTTTCTGACTTATTTCACTTAGCATCATGTCATAAAGTCCATCCATGTTGTTGCAAATGGCAAGGTTTCATTCTTTTTCATGGCTGAATCATATTCCGTTGTATATACATACCACAATTTCTTTATGCATTCATCCATCAGTGGGCAGTTAGGTTGTGTCCATATCTTGGATGTTGTAAATAATGCTGCTGTAAACATGGGGTGTATGTATCTTTTTGAGTTAATGTTTTTATTTTTTTGGGGGGGTGGGTAAATATTGGGAAGTGGAATGGCTGGATCATATAGTAGTTCTACTTTTAATTGTCTGGAGAGCCTCCATACTGTTTTCCATAGCACCAGTTTACATTCTGACGCACAGTGCCCAGTGTTCCCTTTTGTCTGCATCCTTGTTAACACTTGTTCCTCCTTGGGGTTTTGATAGCCATTCTAACAGGTAGGAGGTAATATCATTGTGGTTTTGATTTGCCTCTCCCTAATGATGAATGATGTTGAGCATCTTTTTTATGGGCCTGTATGTCTTCTCTGAACAATGTGTATTCATATTTTTTTTGCAAGTGAGTTATGTGAGTTCTTTATACATTTTGAATATTAGTCCCTTATGAGATACAGGACTCAGGAATATTTTCTGTGTTCAGTAGGTTTCCTTTCTATTTTTGTTGATGATTTTCTTTGGTGTGTAAAACATTTTAGTTATGATGTACTCCTATTTATTTCTTCTTGTGTTGTTTTTTTGCTTTTGGTGTCAAACCTAAAACCATTGCCAAGACCTATGTCAAGGAGCTTATTATTAGCACCTCTGTTGTTTTTTTTTTTTAAGAGTTTTATATGGTTACATTTTTTCCTGTTTTCTTTGTATGCCTTGTGATTTTTTTGATTAAACATTGGGCATTTGAATTTAATCATGTGGTAGCTTGGAAATCAGATTCTCCCCAGTCTGCAATGTTTGCTGTATTTTCTTACTGTTTTTGTTTCTTCTTACTTATTTATTGTTTGATGGTGGTAGGCTCTCTTTGTGCCAAGGATCAGCCTGATGTATAAACGTAATGTCTTCTTAGGTGTGGATTCTTTAATTCCTGTGGCAGGTATGTCTTTGCGGGTTTCCTTATGAGAATATCTTCTTGAGATCAATCCACTTGGAATTGTCAGAACCAGGGCAGTTCCAAGTACATGTGTGCACTCAGATCTTTTGCATTAAAGAATAAATTGAGATATTGACTAGCAGGATGGCCACATAGGAGGACGCTGGGCTCACCGCGCGTCCTGCTGATCACTTAGATTCCACCTACACCTGCCTAAATAACCCAGAAAACCACCAGAGGATTAGCAGAACGGAGTCTCCGGAGCCAAGCGCAGACGAGAGGCCCACGGAAGAGGGCCAGAAAGGCATGGCAGGAGATCTTCAATGTGATGAACAGAAAAAATATGCAGCCGAGAATCCTTTATCCAGCAAGTCTGTCATTTAGAATAGAAGGAGAGAGAAAGGTCTTCCCAAACAAACAAAAACTGAAGGAATTCGTCACCACTAAACCAGCCCTACAAGAGATCCTAAGGGGGATCCTGTGAGACAAAGTACCAGAGACATCACTACAAGCATAAAACATACAGACATCACAATGACTCTAAACCCGTATCTTTCTATAATAACACTGAATGTAAATGGATTAAATGCGTCAACCAAAAGACATAGGGTATCAGAATGGATAAAAAAAACAAGACCCATCTATTTGCTGTCTACAAGAGACTCATTTTAGACCTGAGGACACCTTTAGATTGAGAGTGAGGGGATGGAGAACTATTTATCATGCTACTAGAAGCCAAAAGAAAGCTGGAGTAGCCATACTTATATCAGACAAACTAGACTTTAAATTAAAGGCTGTAACAAGAGATGAAGAAGGGCATTATATAATAATTACAGGGTCTGTCCATCAGGAAGAGCTAACAGTTATAAATGTCTATGCGCCGAATACAGGAGCCCCCAAATATATAAAACAATTACTCATAAACGTAAGCAACCTTATTGATAAGAATGTGGTAATTGCAGGGGACTTTCACACTCCACTTACAGAAATGGATAGATCATCTAGATACACGGTCAATAAAGAAACAAGGGCCCTGAATGATACATTGGATCAGATGGACTTGACATATATTTAGAACTCTGCATCCCAAAGCAACAGAATATACTTTCTTCTCGAGTGCACATGGAACATTCTCCAAGATAGATCATATACTGGGTCACAAAACAGCCCTTCATAAGTATACAAGAATTGAAATTATACCATGCATACTTTCAGACCACAATGCTATGAAGCTTGAAATCAACCACAGGAAAAAGTCTGGAAAACCTCCAGAAGCATGGAGGTTAAAGAACACCCTACTAAAGAATGAGTGGGTCAACCAGGCAATTAGAGAAGGAATTAAAAAATATATGGAAACAAACGAAAATGAAAATACAACAATCCAAACACTTTGGGATGCAGCGAAGGCACTCCTGAGAGGAAAATACATTGCAATCCAGGCCTATCTCAGGAAACAAGAAAAATCCCAAATACGAAATCTAACAGCACACCTAAAGGAAATAGAAGCAGAACAGCAAAGGCAGCCTAAACCCAGCGGAAGAAGAGAGATAATAAAGATCAGAGCAGAAATAATATAGAATCTAAAAAAACTGTAGAGCAGATCAATGAAACCAAGAGTTGGTTTTTTGAAAAAATAAACAAAATTGACAAACCTCTAGCCAGGCTTCTCAAAAAGAAAAGGGAGATGACCCAAATAGATAAAATCATGAATGAAAATGGAATGATTACAACCAATCCCTCAGAGATACAAACAATTATCAGGGAATACTATGAAAAATTATATGCCAGGGGCGCCTGGGTGGCGCAGTCGGTTAAGCGTCCGACTTCAGCCAGGTCACGATCTCGCGGTCCGTGAGTTCGAGCCCCGCGTTGGGCTCTGTGCTGACTGCTCAGAGCCTGGAGCCTGTTTCCGATTCTGTGTCTCCCTCTCTCTCTGCCCCTCCCCCGTTCATGCTCTGTCTCTCTCTGTCCCAAAAATAAATAAACGTTGAAAAAAAAAATTAAAAAAAAAGAGTCCAGGACCAGATGGCTTCCCAGGGGAGTTCTACCAGACATTTAAAGCAGAGATAATACCTATCCTTCTCAAGCTATTCCAAGAAATAGACAGGGAAGGAAAACTTCCAGACTCATTCTATGAAGCCAATATTACTTTGATTCCCAAACCAGACAGAGACCCAGTAAAAAAAGAGAACTACAGGCCAATATCCCTGATGAATATGGACGCAAAAATTCTCAATAAGATAGTAGCAAATTGAATTCAACAGCATATAAAAAGAATTATTCACCATGATCAAGTGAGATTCATTTCTGGGATGCAGGGCTGGTTCAACATTTCGCAAATCAATCAACGTGATACATCACCTTAATAAAAGAAAAGATAAGAACCATATGATCCTGTCAACCGATGCAGAAAAGGCCTTTGACAAAATTCAGCACCCGTTCTTAATAAAAACCCTTGAGAAAGTCGGGATAGAAGGAACATACTTAAACATCATAAAAGCCATTTATGAAAAGCCCACAGCTAACATCATCCTCAATGGGGAAAAACTGAGAGCTTTTTCCCTGAGATCAGGAACACGACAGGGATGCCCACTCTCACCGCTGTTGTTTAACATAGTGTTGGAAGTTCTAGCATCAGCAATCAGACAACAAAAGGAAATCAAAGGCATCAAAATTGGCAAAGATGAAGTCAAGCTTTCACTTTTTGCAGATGACATGATACTATACATGGAAAATCCGATAGACTCCACCAAAAGTCTGCTAGAACTGATACATGAATTTAGCAAAGTTGCAGGATACAAAATCAATGTACAGAAATCAGTTGCATTCTTATACACTAATAATGAAGCCACAGAAAGACAAATAAAGAAACTGATCCCATTCACAATTGCACCAAGAAGCATAAAATACCTAGGAATAAATCTAACCAAAGATGTAAAAGATCTGTATGCTGAAAACTATAGAAAGCTTATGAAGGTAATTGAAGAAGATATAAAGAAATGGAAAGACATTCTCTGCTCATGGATTGGAAGAATAAATATTGTCAAAATGTCAATACTACCCAAAGCTACCTACACATTCAATGCAATCCCAATCAAAATTGTACCAGCATTCTTCTCGAAACTAGAACAAGCAATCCTAAAATTCATATGGAACCACAAAAGGCCCCGAATAGCCAAAGTAATTTTGAAGAAGAAGACCAAAGCAGGAGGCATCACAATCCCAGACTTTAGCCTCTACTACAAAGCTGTAATCATCGAGACAGCATGGTATTGGCACAAAAACAGACACATAGACCAATGGAATAGAATAGAAACCCCAGAACTAGACCCACAAACGTATGGCCAACTCATCTTTGACAAGGCAGGAAAGAACATCCAATGGAAAAAAGACAGTCTCTTTAACAAATGGTGCTGGGAGAACTGGACAGCAACATGCAGAAGGTTGAAACTAGACCACTTTCTCACACCATTCACAAAAATAAACTCAAAATGGATAAAGGACCTGAATGTGAGACAGGAAACCATCAAAACCCTAGAAGAGAAAGCAGGAAAAGACCTCTCTGACCTCAGCCGTAGCAATCTCTTACTCGACACATCCCCAAAGGCAAGAGAATTAAAAGCAAAAATGAACTATTGGGACCTCATGAAGATAAAAAGCTTCTGCACAGCAAAGGAAACAACCAACAAAACTAGAAGGCAACCAACGGAATGGGAAAAGATATTTGCAAATGACATATCGGACGAAGGGCTAGTATCCAAAATCTGTAAAGAGCTCACCAAACTCCACACCCGTAAAACAAATAACCCAGGGAAGAAATGGGCAGAAACCATGAATAGATACTTCTCTAAAGAAGACATCCGGATGGCCAACAGGCACATGGAAAGATGCTCAACGTCGCTCCTCATCAGGGAAATACAAATCAAAACCACACTCAGGTATCACCTCACGCCAGTCAGAGTCGCCAAAATGAACAAATCAGGAGACTATAGATGCTGGAGAGGATGTGGAGAAACGGGAACCCTCTTGCACTGTTGGTGGGAATGCAAATTGGTGCAGCCACCCTGGAAAACAGTGTGGAGGTTCCTCAGAAAATTAAAAATAGACCTACCCTATGACCCAGCAATAGCAGTGCTAGGAATTTACCCAAGGGATACAGGAGTACTGATGCATAGGGGCACTTGTACCCCAATGTTTATAGCAGCACTCTCAACAATAGCCAAATTATGGAAAGAGCCTAAATGTCCATCAACTGATGAATGGATAAAGAAATTAAGAAATTGTGGTTTATATACACAATGGAGTACTACAGGGCAATGAGAAAGAATGAAATATGGCCCTTTGTAGCAACATGGATGGAACTGGAGAGTGTGATGCTAAGTGAAATAAGCCATACAGAGAAAGACAGATACCATATGTTTTCACTCTTACGTGGATCCTGAGAAACTTGACAGAAACCCATGGGGGAGGGGAAGGAAAAAAAAAAAGAGGTTAGAGTGGGAGAGAGCCAAAGCATAAGAGACTGTTAAAAACTGAGAACAAACTGAGGGTTGATGGGGGGTGGGAGGGAGGAGAGGGTGGGTGATGGGTATTGGGGAGGGTACCTTTTGGGATGAGTACTGGGTGTTTTATGGAAACCATTTTGACAATAAATTTCATATATTGAAAAAAATAAAAATTAAAAAAATAATAAATTGATTTGTCAGTGGTATTTCTACTCTAATCTCTTTTTTACTCGCAAAGTCTAACACAAAACAAGGTATATATATATATATATATAGTAGACATTAGTAACATTATCTGGTCAGTTTTCAATAGGAAAACATGTAAGAATTTGTCTTTGAACATCTTTTTTTTTTTTTTTTTTCATATTTCCTGATTCTGACTGCTTTAGACTAAGCACAATGTGCTTTTGCAGGGATTATTGTCATTCGGGGATGTGACTGTGGGCTTCACTGAGGAGGAGTGGCAGCGCCTGGACCCTGCTCAGAGGACCCTGTACAGGGACGTGATGCTGGAGAACTACAGCCACCTTGTCGCAGTGGGTAGGTAGTGCTTGTTTCGCAGGCAGGCCTCCAGTATGTGTGCCTGTTTTGTATTTACAGAAACCTGTAGAGTTTTTGTAGACTACAATAATATTTAGCTTTGGAATTTGGAGGCCAAGGGTGGTTTATCCCTTTTGGTTGTCACAAGGAATTTGTTTCCCTGTGTCCCGTAACAGGGATTAAATTAAATTTTTTTTATTGTGTAGTCTTTGAGTTATACTGTCGTCCACCTTGAGGAGTCCTGAAACTCACCCAGTTTGTCCCACGTCATATGATTCTTATTCACAGGGTTATCCATTCCTAAACCAGAAGTGATCCTCAAGTTGGAACAAGGAGAGGAGCCATGGATATTAGACTCCCCAGGCCAGAGTGACCCAGGTGAGTCCGTCAGTGTGAGTCAGTTGTAGTTTAGGAGGAAATTAGATGATAAAGCATTAGTTGAGAGCTTAAGGTCATTGAAATGGTCTTTGAAGTGGTCTTCAGGAATCACTTTTTAGAGGCTCTGATGAGCCTTTGGAAGTGGCATGTTGACTTGACTCAAATGTTCAGTGTCCCTGAATCACCCAGAATCTCCCAGTGTCACTTCTGTGTACGAAAGAAATAATTATATTGAGTTAAGTGCACACATCTTAAGATATACTTTCTATATATGCTATATATGTGTATGTGGACCATATGTATGTTCTTTGTGTGTGTATATATAGTATCTGGCTTCTTTGGTTCAGTATTATGTCTTTGAGAAACATTCATGTTGTGTGTATGATTAGTTTATTGCTGTATATTGCTGTGTAGCATTCCATCGTGACTATCCCAGAGTTTATCTCTTTATTTTTATACTACATATTAAGGATACATATTCGTTTTGAAACCTATTTGGTTTGAGTTTTAAAGCATTTAAGCATCAATATAAATAGTCTTGTGTGTGTCTTTTGGAGGAAAAATTGTTTTTAAATCTTTGAAATCATATCCTATATATCTATATTTATATTTATCTATTTATATATTAAACGTTCATTCATTTATTTTGAGAGAGAGAGAGCATTCATGTGAGCAGGGGAGGGGCAGAGAGAGAGGGAGAGAGAGAATCCCCAGCAGGCTGCATGCTGTCAGCACAGAGCCCAACACGAGGCTCGATTTCACATGTCATGGTCTCACAGGTCATGAACTCACAAGACCTGAGCTGAAAGCAAGAGTTGAATGCTCACTGGACTCAGCCACCCAGGTGCCCCTAAACTCTTAATGTCTGTTAGATGTGTGACCAGAAACAGGCTTGCTGGGTACAGAGTATCTACATATTTAGCTTTATCAGTATTTTTTAAACAGTTTTCCAAAGTGGTTGTACTATGTCATATTGCTACTAGCAATGTGTGAGAGTTTTAATTGCAGTTCATCATTCACTTGGTATTGTCAGCCTAATTAATTTGCTATTCTAGTTATTGTGTTGTGCTATCTTGTTCGGTTTTAATTCCCATTTCTCTGCTGACTCATGATGTTGTGCATCCTTTCATATGTTTGTTGGCTTTTTGGATTTCCTTTAGCAAAGTAACTGTTGACATCTTTTGTCGATATTATTTTATTGGGTTATTGGTCTTACTGAATTCTAGAATTTTTAAAATATATTTTGAATATAAATTTTTGGCAGATGTATGTAGTTACTGAAATCTTTTCTGAGTTATGACTTGTCTTAGTCTCTTGATGACTTCTGAATATGGTTACAAAGACTGTCTTTTCCCCTGCTGAATTGTGGTTTTATCTTTGTCATTTATTGAGTGACCATATATTTGTGGTTTTCTTTCTGGACTTCTGATTTGTTCTACTGGCTGATTTATCCTTCTTTACGACAATACCACTGCTTTTTATTTTTATAACTTAATTATAAGTTATGACATCTGGCAGTGTTAGCCTTCTGGATTGGCTATTTTCTTTTTTTTAATTAAAAAAAATTTTTTTTAATTTATTTATTGTTGAGAGAGCACGAGCAAGGTGGGGCAGAGAGAGAGAGGGAGAGAGAGAGACTGTCTCTCTAGACAGAATCTGAAGCAGGCTCCAGGCTCTGAGCTGTCAGCCTAGAGCCCGATCAGGGCCCAAACCCATGAATGGTGAGATCATGACCTCAGCAGAAGTCGGATGCTTAACCGACAGAGCCACTCAAGCACTCCTGTGTTGGCTATTTTCTTCAGGGTTCCTTGGCTATAACATGAATACAGAAAGTTGCCAAGAACATCTTTTTGGCTTTAGTTTTATTTATTTATGTATTTATTTATTTTTATTTATTTTGAGTTATATAGAGACAGCACGAATAGGGGAGGGGCAGAGAGAGAGGAGATCTTATTCCAAGCAGACTCTGCGCTGCCAGTGCAGAGCCCGACCTGGGGCTTGAACTCACAGAACTGTGAGATCATGACCTGAGCTGACACCCAAGAGTCAGACACTTAACTGACTCAGCCACCCAGACGCACCCATTGTTTTTTAGTTTTCTATTAGATTTATGTATTTAGTTTTTAAGAACATCTTTTTTTTTTTTAATGCTTTTTTTTGTTTGTTTGAGAGAGAGAGAGTGTCCGTGCTAGTGGGGGAGGGACAGAGAGACAAAGAGACACAGAATCTGAAGCAGGCTCCAGGCTCTAAGCTGTTAGCACAGAGCCTGACACAGTTCGAACTCCCAAACTGTGGGATCATGACTTGAGCTGAAGTCGGACATTTAACCAACTGAACCACCCAGGTGCCCCAAGAACATGTTTAGTCTACAAAATATATTAAAATAATTTTTGTGATGCCAGATATTATGGATAATGCATTGCTACTATGAGCTTTTGCATTTTCATATACATGTTAAAAGCACCTTGTCAATTTGTACAAGTACACACACACTCCCTACACCTACCTTTTTAGGGCTTCTATTGGGATTGCATTGCTCATTTTGGATAAAATTGACATGTTCATAATACTGAGTTTTCCAATCCATGACCATGGTATGACTCTATTTAACTCTTCTTTAATTTCTTTCTGGTTTTTTAGTTTTCAGTTTAGTAGTTTTTCCCATCCTTCATTAAATATATTCTTTGTTTTTTTAAGTTTTATTTGTTTAAGTAGTCTTTACACCAAGTGTGGGGCTTGAGCTTACAACCCCAAGATCAAGAGTCACATGCTCCTCTGACTGAGCCAGTCAGGTGCCCTTTAGTAAATATATTCTTAAATATTTTTATGTTTTCTTATACTGTTTTCATTTTTAACCTTATGCTATTCATACTATTTTATTCTCCAGTTGTTTAATGCTAACATATAGAAAAACAGTTGATACTTGCACCCTGGCTTTGTATCCTGCAACTTTGCTAAATTTACTGATTTTGGTAGTTATATAGATTTTTAAAAATTTCATAGGTAAACAATTGTGTTCTCTAGGAATAAAGACAAGTTTACTTCTCCTTCCTAATGTTTATACATTTTTTTTTCTTAGCCTGTTGTACTGGTTGAGAATGCCAGTGATGTGATGTATAGAAGTGATGAAGGTGAACATTTTTGTCTTGTTCTTGACTTCAGGGAGAAACTGTTGGGTGTATTATTATTAATTTTGACTTTAGCTGAAGGATTTCTATAAATGTCTTTTATCATTTTGAAGTTCTATTCCTAATTTGCTAGGAGATTTTTTTTTTTTTTTTAGATCATGACTGAGTATTGAATTTTGTCAAATGCTTTTTCTGCATGTATTGAGATAGTCATACTTATTTCATATTTATTATGTTAATATGGTGAGTGATCTTGATTGATTTTCAAATGTTAAACCAACCTGATATGTTTGAAATACATTCATCTTCATCATAATGTATTTTGCTGTTATAATCACTGAGTTTGGCTTTTCACTATTTTGTATAGGGTTTCTCTGTGTGCATGTGTTCATGAGAGCTGTTATCCTGTAATTGTCCTCATCGTAATCTTTTCAGGTTTTGGGTTGAAGACTGTACTACCTTCATAAGATGAGTTGGGCGGTGTTTCATACTTTTCTATGTATGATATTATGTGAGATTATGTTATTTTTTTTTAATGTTTGAAAGGTTTCACCTATGAAGCCATTGGGTCTGAAGTTATCTCTTGGTGGAGATTGTAAATTTCAGACTGTTAAATTTTTAGTATTTGTCTTTGTTAATTTTACCGTAAATACAATATACAAGTATTGGTACGAGTATCTGGATTAGAGCAGATGAATTATTATTTATGTAAAGCAAAGTAACAATTTTGTGGTTCTGGTGTACCTCGATTTCTTACTCTCGGAGCAATAAGAAAAACCAGGGGTCTTGCACATACATGCAGAATTGGTATTTTGGGTGCAGAACACCGATAAAATGAATCTGGGTGCTTGCATAGAGGAGAGAGGTAGTTGTCCCCCTACCCTTTTTAAAGCAGAGAGGGGAACCTTTGCTCCCTTAGAAAGGAGCCCAAGTTCACACTCTAATCCTTTGAACTATGAGTAAATTTCTTCAGGGAAAAAGACGGTCATTATCTCCAGCTATGTGTGTATGCATGTATGTATGTATGTACTTTTTAAGTTCATTTATTTATTTTGAGAGGCAGGGGAGGTGCAGAGAGGGAGGATCCCAAGCAGTCTCCACACTGTCAGCGCAGAGCCCCACATGGGACTTCAACTCATGAACCATGAGATCATGACCTGAGCCAAAGCTGCGAGTTGGACGTTTAACTGACTGAGCCACCCAGGCGCCCCTGTCTCCAGCTGTATACCCAGGATGGCATCAGGGTCCCAGGTCCAGCATGCCCACTGAACTGTAAATCTCTCTAGAGTGTGTCCCTATCTCATTAGTCATTAATTACTTTCCAAACTTCATTCTTGCACCTTAAGCTCCAAGTTTTATTGAGATTTGCTCAAAAAGTCCTAACTGTTCAGTAACATAAAATTTATTTTCCCTACAGTCCCACAGTACCATTCGTTTTATTTCTGACTTCTGGCCAGTTTTTCTGTGTACGTGCCATTCTTCATTTTGTTTTAGTTTTGAAACAGGTTTGTATGCTGAAAGCTAGATGCTCTTCACGTTTTTCCATTCACCTTTTACCTGGCCCGAGGTGGTAAACCAGGTGCGGCAGCATTTATTGATATTTTGTACAGACTGTGCCTTGGTCTGTGTGGAAGAAGTCTGTGGCACGCTCTGTGGTCCATACAGCCGTGGCCAGCCAGTTAAAACTGACTTGAATGCCTTCCAGGCTGAGGCAGGGTCATGAAGCATTTCAGCTCAAGGCAGGAAAAGATTCTGTCCCTCTTTTTAACAGAACACCTGCACTGTAGGTGACACTGCTCACAGAGTGCATGTCTGGGGTCTGTTCAGCACCAGGTGTTTGCTCACATACTTGAGTGTTTCTGATAACCACCCCTGGGTGCAGATCACACTTCAGTTTCAAGTTTATGCCACGCACACACACACACACACACACACACACACACACACAATCTCAGAGGGTATACTGGGAAATAAAAATTTTGCAGTTGTTAGTACCACCTGCCCCCGCTGCCTCCATCATGGCTTCTCACTGTCTGGTAAGCTTTAGACCCCCACCCCAGTACCAGTCTAAATATTTGGTTTTGTCTTCTTTTCAGACAGTCAGTTCCAAACAGTCCTGCTTGTCCATGACGCCATTTCGTCCATCCCGTTCTCTGTGGTATGCATGGTACCCGCAGGTGCTCCGAGCTGCTGTCTTGTGACACCAAGCAGGGATGGGGGAAGCAGCTGCCAACTTCACTGCCAGGGATTCGCTGCAGTTTGTAGTTGGGTTGAAGAGCGCGGGCGGCAGTTAGCGGGAGCAGCAGAGGCATTGGTCCTCTGGGAGGAGAACTCCGAGAGCAGGTCTGACAGCCCTGTCCCCATGCTGCTATAAAGGTTCGCTTTCCAGGTGCCAGAGAGTTTGCTTTCCTTCCGTCATTACAAAGTCCGCGTGCCTTATTGGAAACTGCAGCCTCACAGTCTTTCCAGCCATCCTCCACTCTTAGCCAGACCTTGCATCTGGAAGGGCCAGGTACAAGGGAGACCACAGCCCTGTAACAGAAGCGTTTTCATACAACTTAGAATTAATTCTGATGCTTGAAACTGTTTTTTGGCTGTGTTCTGGCCTGGAGTCGCTGTCAGGGAAAAGAGATCCATCATGCGCACGTGAACGGTCAGGGTGAGATGTTGAATTTGCAAAAGAGGTCCGTGTACTACCCGCCCCCATATTCACCCTTTTTCCCCTAATCGTATCCAGGAAATAGCCTGGAGACCATCCCTTTTGAGGACAGCTGCCTTTAATAGACTGCTTTGCTAAGGTGTGTGTGCCAAGAAAGAGGTGAGGGAAATAGACTCATTCTTGCTCATTATTGAAAAGTCACAGTAGTGAGATATCCTCTAAAGGAGTTTAAAATTGAGATCGATTCCCTGTCCCAGAATGGATGCTCCCTACCCCCCACCTTGCACCTTCCACCTTCCACAGGAACATGAGCTAAGAGCACAGTCAGCTCCTGTAGTCTGGGCGGTGCAGGCCCCGGCCCCAGAAGTAGCCCTCTCCACGATTCTGCCAGGATTCACCGTGTTTCCACAGCCCACAGTGCCTCAGGGTGGCTTTCAACATTGTCATGGTCAGAGTCCTGCCACTACACAGAGGGACCACACCTGCTTTCACACCTGCCTGGCAGAGCTGAAGGACACAGCAGAGCAGCAGCTAGGAGAGAGCTCTGTGACTCCATCAAGGCCTTTCTTGCTGGGTTTTATTTTAAAAAGTCTTTTTTGGGGGCGCCTGGGTGTCTCCGTTGAATGTCCAACTTAGGCTCAGGTCATGATCTCGTGGTTCAAGAGTTTGAGCCCCGCTTCGGGCTCTGTGCTGACAGCTCAAAGCCTGGAGCCTGCTTTGGATTCTCTGTCTCCCTCTCTTTGTCTCCCTCCCCCACTTGCAAGTGCGTTCTCTCTCTCTCTCTCTCTCAAAAATAAATAAACATTAAAAAAATGAATAAAATAGAAAGTCTTTTTCACCTTGCCAGTGGTAGATTCCAAGTTGATCCACTCAAAAATGGGTTCAACAGGCTAGAGACCCATTATCACTCTCCAGTAAATCAGGCATCACATTTTAACAAGAGCTCATTAGCAAGTTCAAAATGATTTTTCCAAAAGGCAGCTAGTTCCCAAAGTGTCTCTCTGTCTGGACAGGCCCTCCCTAGTTCTGTTCTCCTTCTGCACACAGCCCTCCCTTAGACAGATCATCAGTCTTGCAGACTTGTTCTGTCTCCAGTACTGTAAGATTCTACACATGGACACTAAATCCTCACCCACAGACACTTCTTCCCTTGATAGGGACGACTGTCTCTGGGACTTACACCAAGTTGTTTTCTGCCACATCTTTGGACGTAGTAGCCACAAGACAATACAGAGATGTTTTTAAAAATTCCCCCTTTTTTTGCTTAGTGCAAAATTCGCACCTACTCCTGGAAGCTAAATTCAGCATTGGGTGTTGGCTGGGGCAGAGCTGGGGCTGCAGGGCTGCCATGGAAATCTTTTGAGGAACCCCCCCCCCCCCACCGCCTTTTAAAAGTTCTTCTTTGATCCACGGTTCATGGCTTGCTTAGAAGGGAGTTGCTTCTAAAATCATTCTTTTGTAGCTATCCTTCAGGTCTTGAGTTCTGATTTAATACAGACAAGATTCTTTGTGTGATTGCAGTGGCTTGAAAGTTGTTGATGTTGTCTGTTTGTACTTGAGAAGGATATATGTTCTACAATTGTTTCGTGTAGTGTTTTATAATGGTCTTCTGGTCTTCAGGTCGTCTGTATCCTGATTGTCTTTTGTCAGCCACTCTGTCAGTTACTAAGTAAGGTGTTTTAAAATCTCCAAGTATGATATTTCTTGAAGCTGTATTATTAGGCAGACAGAAATTTACGATTGTTATGTCTCACCTTTTAATGGACTCTTGAACCACTATGTGGTGCCTGTCTCCGTATACGCAGTGATGCTCTTCCTTCGAGTCCATTTCTGGTATTAACATCGCCACACCAGCTTTCTTTTCTTTAGAGTTTGTAGGATATATTCTGTTTCATCCTTTACTGCCAGCCTTACCACACTCTAGTTGTTGTTAAATCTAGTCTGACATTGTAAGTTTCTTGTTTAGACTGTTCAGTCCATTTATGTTTACTGGTATAATTGGGCTTAAGCCTGCAGTCCTATTTCGTGTCTTTATGTACCATTTCTTCTTTCTTCTGTTATTTCTCCTTTCACAACTCCTTTTGGGTTTTTTAATTATTACTTTATTTTGCCTCTATTAGCTTTTTTTAGTTATATAGTCTTTTATATAGACTAGTTATATAGTCTTTTAAAAAATTATTAGCCTTTTAGGGGTTACACTGTATGTAACAATATGCATTCTGTTAGGGCAGAACTGGAGAGACGAGTGGATGCCGGCTGTGTGGAGATGTTCAGTCGTGGGAGCTGTATGAGAGCTTCTTGATCATGAGTGCAAATAAACCAGAGATGTGGGCTCGTGGCTGAATCCTGGGGCACCATGAGGTTTAGAAGTGATGACGATGAGGACTGAGCAGTGGGGACGGTGGGGGAGTCTGTGAGGATGGAGTAAATTTGAGAGAAGGTGATACTCTGGAGGCCAGAGAAGAATTTCAAGGAGAAGTAAAGGACCTCAGGCTTGAAGACAGAAACATAAAGTTGGCATTTTAACCTTGACTTCTTAGAAACAGGAAGAGCTAAGACCTGCCAGTCAAACCCCACTTTGAAAGAACAAGCAGAAAGCTTAACTGTCAACAACAGAACAAGTGAAGGGTTGCCAAGAGCAGGGAAAAACGGGGTGGAGGTGTGTGCCCAGCTGCCACGTCCGAAGGTGTGACCTCGGATCGTCGAACCTCATCTTACAGAACAGGAGGAAGGACTTTTAGGATGCTGGT
Organism: Lynx canadensis; assembly: GCF_007474595.2. Lineage (NCBI taxonomy): Eukaryota > Metazoa > Chordata > Mammalia > Carnivora > Felidae > Lynx > Lynx canadensis. Next base: position 77,984,071 of record NC_044313.2, on the reverse strand, counting down.
AGATCTCTGTAGTTTCTTTGTGAGAAGCAGAGGGCTGGAGCGGACTCCACACTGGGGGCTGGATGAGGACTCGCACACACAAGCTCTGTTGGAAAGATGCAGGCCATCTGTGAAGTGGTAGAAAGTGCAGAAGACTTTGATACTTGAAACAAACCGAAGACTTCTCTCGGTTGGTTGGAGACCGTAGTAAAGATTGAGAGCATGCAGTGCCCTTGTTAAGAAACATAACATGAGATGGATTCAAAGTTATTATGAGAAACAGGAGAAGACAGGACAAGCAAGTGGCAGATGAAAATTCACTTGAAAATGTTATCGTGTAATGTCTGAATATTGTCACTAGTTTTTAATATAAATTAACAATGAAACATGGTTTCTGGTGTACGAGAACATAAGAGAGGCAGGTAATTCATTCTGAAGGAGATAGACCACAGGAAGGTGTGTTATGAACTGTGTTATATCATAGGAAATAATTCTATGTTATTATATCATAGGAAATAATTCTATGTTATATCATAGGAAATAATTGAAAAAAAAGAATAAAATCACTGCAGTAATCAAAATACAATTAAAAAAAAAAAAAACAGAGGTAGAAAAGATATTGCAGGGGTGCCTGGCCGGCTCACTCGGTGGAACAGAAGATGCTTGATCGCAGGGTTGTAAGTTAAGCCCCATGTTGGGTGTAGACATTACATAAAAATCTAGGAAAAACAAAAAGATATTGCTGAAAATAAGTAGGAAACATGGAGGTTGTAAATGAGAAACCTAAACAGAAAACAAGGTGTGGAAAGAGTGCCTGACATTGAGTAATGGCTTCTTGTGTTCATCACATGTTTTATATTGCCAAGAGAAGCTCATCGACTACTTCAGCCTACTTCTCGTTCCATGTCTGCCCGTCAGGAAATTAATTCCTGGTCATATAGTTAGGTAATTATAGTTTATAGAGGCTTCTCTTCCTATCAGTATTTTGATCCTCCAAAGAGAAAGATCTTGGTTTCACTTCTTAAAAATCTAGTATTACACATTAATGATTTTGCTTGACCGTGGAGCCACATAGAGCCAGATTTTCATAATAATGCAGAAAGCCATTACCACAAATTCTTTACAAACTTACATGCCAGCTCATCAATCATGTAAGATTTGTTAGATTCTGATTTATTCTGTGTACACTGACATAGAGACTGAAAAAAACCGTGTCTATTATCATCCTTGTTTCTTCTTATCAGAAGTAGCACACACTCATTTTAAAATTTACTATGGAGTGTGAAAGCCAATCCCGTGTCATCTCCCTCAGATGAACAGGACATTTTTGATGGGGTTTATATGGATGTGTTAATAGCATTTAAATACTTATTTTCATTATAAACTAACATTAATTATTAATGTCATAATATTAAATACATTATTCTATACATGCTTTTTAAAAAGTTTTCAGTGACATTTTACCATATTCGCTGTTTTTTTTACAGAAGTTTTTTTTTTTTTAAGTTTATTTATTTATTTTGATAGCATGAGTGGGAGAGGGGCAGAGAAAGGGGAAGAGAGAGAATCCCAAGCAGGTTCTGCACTGTCAGGGGCTCAAACCCAACAAACCATGAGATCGTGATCTGAGCCAAAATCAGACGTTTAACTGACTGAGCCACCCAGGTGCCCCAGAACTATTTTTAAAAGTACAGACGTTAAACCACTAAACCTTTCAGTATGATGCCTAAAATTTGTGTTTGGTAAAGCTGTGCAGTTAATTCTGATAAAAACCGTTTGTTAAATACCATTGACTTCATATCTGTTCAGTGTTGAAAGAAAATCATAGGTAGAGTTATGGCTGCCAGAAACATAGTTGAATGAAAATCAGAGCTGCATGAAATATTTAAAAATTTAGTATTTGGGGTGCCTGGGGAGCACAGTCGATTGGGTGTTCAACTCTCGATTTTGGCTTAGGTCATCTAGTGGTTCGTGGGATTGAGCCCCTTGTCAGGCTCTGCGGTGATGTCACAGAGCCTGCTTAGGATTCTTTCTCTCCCTTTCTCTCTGACCCTCCCCTGTTCACACACACTGTCTCTCAAAATAAATGAATAAACATTTTAAAAAAAAATTAGTGTTTAACAAAGACAGTGTTACCGCAGTGTAGTTCATGTTTGTGGTAAAGTAAATTATACAAACAGATTTTTTTTTAACTTTTTATTTTAATCACCCAGTGCTTATCACGACAGGTGCACTCCTTAATCCCCATCCCCTATTTTACCCATCCCCCTACCCACCTCTCCTCTGGTGACCATCAGTTTGTTCTCTATAGTTAAGAATCTGTTTCTTGGTTTCTTTCCCTTTTTTCCCCCCTTTGCTTGTTTGTTGTGTTTCTTAAATTCCACATACAAGTGAAATCATACAGTATTTGTCTTTCTCTGACTGGCTTATTTCACTTACCGTTACATTCTCTAGCTCCATCCATGTTGTTGCAAATGGCATGATTTTATTCTTTTTGATGGCTGAGTAATATTCCGGTGTGTGTGTGTGTGTGTGTGTGTGTGTGTGTGTGTGTGTGTGTATACACACATACCACATCCTCTTTATCCATTCATCTATCGATGGACACTTGGGCTGCTTTCATATCTTAGCTATTGTAAATAATGCTGCTATAAACATTGGGGTGCATGTATCCCTTTGAATTAGTATTTTTGTATTCTTTGGGTAGGTACCCAGTACTGTGAGTGCGGGATCATAGGGTAGTTCTATTTTTAACTCTTTTGAGGAATCTCCATACTGCTTTCCGCAGTGGCTGTACCAGGTTGCATTCCCACCAACAGTGCATGAGGGTTCCTTTCTCTCCACATCATCACCAATACCTGTTGTTTTATGTATTTTTTATTTTAGCCATTCTGACAGGTGTGAGGTGATATCTCATTGTGGTTTTGATTTGCATTTCCCTGACGATGAGTGATGTTGGGCATCTTTTCATGTATCTGTTGACCATCTATCCGTATGTTTTCTTTGGAGAAATGTTTGTTTATGTTTTAGGTCTTTTTTTTTTTTAACAAATGAGGCTGAAAATTATGGGGAGATTTGGGAAGGCAACTTTTTAAAAACATTATTGGACTGTAAACTAACGGAGTGAAAGAATATAAGATTATGAATGAGAATGAGCAATTTATAAGGGACAAACATCTGGGCTTACCAGAGTAAAATATATTCATTCTAGATTTGTAAATTGACAGCTTGATTCTAAGCTGAATCCGGATATAACTGATATGTTCTCTTCAGTGTGATACCATTGTAAAAAATATTGTCAGTTCTTAGGTTGTTGGACTCAATAGTATTATTATGGGTTTTGTACAGTATCGTATGATATATCATTACAAATATAGTATTGTAGGTAGCAGAGGAGTAAAGGTGAGCATGCATAACCAAAAAAATATTAAAGTAAAGGTAAATGACAGTTTTAGGACCAGGTTTAGAATTGTAGGTTTTCATGTTTTGCAAAGATATAGAAGTGTGTGTGTGTGTGTGTGTGTGTGTGTGTGTGTATGCAGGATTGAAGACTAATGTTAAATCAGGTGAGATTTGGTTGGGGGAAAGCCAGAAAGCATTGGAAGAGGGTTTGATGGTTCACTATTGAACAACTCAGATGGAATAAAGGAAAATATCTATAAATCAGAAAAGAGCTGTAAATCTGATCCTGTGGCAAGGCTGGCTTGACCACTCATTGATTTTGCTATTGTGTTGTATGTTTTTATTGCTAGTGATTTAGAGCTAGTAACAGAATTAGATACTAGAGATTGGGTTATAGTACTGTTCTCTTTTGAATTAGAGTTCTTAGAAATTTGATTTGTTGCTGTTGTGTAGAATGGAAGAGAGAGATGAGACTGGAAATGTGTATACTGTTGTCATAATCTAGATGTGAGAAGATAATGACCTAAACTTACCCACTCCCCAAAACCTAACTAATTCTGTTTCTCCTAATTTTCCTGTCAACTAATCTTCCTTGTCACTCTATTTATATTTCAGAATTAATTAATAGCAGTAGAAACTATTCAAGAAAGAAGTTCAATGAGTTTAACAAAGGTAGAAATTGGCTCCATAATGATAAGCATGAAGGAATTTATTCTGAAGAGAAACTTTATAAATATAATAAAAACGGGAATGGCCTCCATCTTAATGAAGATTTTGTTCACCGTCAGAAAATTCAAATTTTGGAGCAACCTTTTGAATACAGTGAATGTAGGAAAGCTTTCCATGAGAATTCACTCTTTGTTGTACATAAGAAAACTTACACAGGAAAGAACTCCTGTGAACACACTGATTATGGGAAGATCTTCTGTGATATGTCATCCCTCATGGCTCATCAGAGAACACATCCAAGAGAGAATCAGTATGAATTTAATGAATGTGGAGAAAATTTCTTTGAGGAATCCATTCTCTTTGAGCATCAGAGTGTTCAGCCTTTCAGCCAGAAGTCAAACCTCATTCCAGTTCAGAGAAGCCACTCAATTGACAATGTGATTGAATATAATGAATGTAGAACGTTTTTCAGTGAAAAGCTAGTCTTTGGTGTACAACAGAGAACACGCACAGGAGAAAAACCTTATGAGTGTCATGATTGTGGGAAAACCTTCAACCAGAAGTCAGCCCACACAAGACATCAGAGAACACACACAGGGGAAAAATCTTGTGAATGTCAGGAATGTGGGAAAACTTTCTACAAGAATTCAGACCTCATTAAACACCAGAGAATTCACACAGGGGAGAAACCTTTTGAATGTCAGGAATGCGGGAAATCCTTCAGTGAAAAGTCAACCCTCACTCAACATCGAAGAACACACACAGGGGAGAAACCGTATGAATGTCGTGAATGTGGGAAAGCCTTCTCGTTCAAGTCAGTCCTTACTGTACATCAGAAAACACACACAGGGGAGAAGCCCTACGAGTGTTATGAATGTAGGAAAGCCTTTCTTAGAAAATCAGACCTCATTAAACATCGAAGAACTCACACAGGGGAGAAACCTTATGAATGTAATGAATGTGGGAAATCCTTCTCTGAGAAGTCAACGCTTACCAAACATCTGAGAACTCACACAGGTGAGAAACCCTATGAATGTATTGAATGTGGGAAATTTTTCTGCTACTACTCGGGTTTCACAGAACATCAGAGAAGACACACAGGGGAGAAACCTTTTGGATGTAATGAATGTGGGAAAAACTTCCGTCAGAAGTCAGCCCTAATTGTTCATCAGAGAACTCACATAAGACAGAAACCCTATGAATGTAATGAATGTGGGAAATCATTCTGTGTAAAGTCAAAACTCATTGCACATCATAGAACACACACAGGGGAAAAACCCTATGAATGTAATGTATGTGGAAAATCATTTTATGTGAAGTCAAAACTCACTGTACATCAACGAACACATTTGGGGAGAAACCCTATAAATGTAATAAATGGGGGAAATCACTCTGGGTGAAGTCAAGATTTTATAGAAAAAGAATGCAAAAGGGGAGAAAAGTCTGTTGCTGTAATGATTTTGAAAACATCTTAGGTCTAAAGTCAGTTCTCACAATACAGCAGAGAACTTATAGAGGGGAGAGAATAATATGAAGCTATTGAATATAGAAAACTTTAGTGCTGGAATTTGAACCATAGAATATATCAGAAATCTCAGAGTGGAGAACACCTTATCAGCAAATCACCCAAAGCCACACCTCACAAGTTAGAAACCTCTATTAATGTTCATAGGGTAGAAAATACTTGATCCACAGGCTATAGAACATGCACAGATTATAGGAAGCTATAGGAAAGCATTGTGCTATTTTATTAGTTGTGTTTAGCATCTCAGTGGATATCGTAGTTTCTAGACAAAATACATTATTTCAAATGTGTGGGAGCTTTAAGTTAAAATCTAAGCTTATGCATCAGATATTTTGAATTGAAGGATCTCTGGCAATTTAAGGTGGAGGATGGTTTTCATTTAGAAATAGCTTTGTATTTTTGTTGAGATGCAATTTGGCCCATTGCCGGGCTTGTTATTCCCCACTGTTTAAGGTATTAGATGTGAAAACACAGCACGCTGGGACCAGCAGTTGGAAGCAAGTCAGAGGCTCATGCATCTGCAGAAGAAGAGAAGATTTTTAGCAAGAGGACCCACCAGGAGGACTTTCGGATGCCCAGGTAGAGAGAGAGGTTCTGGATTGTTGGCTCATGGACGGGCAGCTTGCCAGCAGGATGTGTTCATGCTTCTGGGGCAGACTGTTGAGAGCAGCTCATCCTGGCCTAGGGGGTCAGAGGGGAAAGGTGGGTTGCTGCACGCACAACTTAGTGGAGGCAGTAGAAGTGAGCGTGCATGAAGCATAGGTGGTCTCTTCCCTGGCAGGCGTTTCCGTTTGTCTCAGTGTCACCCTGCTGGGGTGACTTGTCATACCCCACTCTGTCTCTCCACATACTTAATACTTTCATAGGTGATGTAACAATTTCCAAAAAACGTAATAGTCACATACAAAAATGTATTCTTTGGAGCGCCAGGGTGGCTCATTTGGTTAAGCATTCCACTCTTGATTTTGGTTCGGGTTGTGATCTCATGGTTTGGGAATTTGAGCCCCATGTTAGGCACCATGCTGAGAGCACAGAGCCTGCTTGGGATTATCTCTCTCAGCCTGTCTCTCTCTCTCTCTCTCTCTCTCTCTTTCTCTCTCCCCTCTCTCAATAAACATTTAAAAATGCATTCTTAAATATAAAGCTTTAAAAAAGCACAAGTAAAAATAAGTAAATTAAAAAGCACAAGTAGATTCCAGTGCTGGGTAGTAACTTGTAGCAGGTCGGTGCCCTAATGAGAACAACTAGAGAAACATCACAAAAAGCATCTGTTTCAATGCAGCTTGTTGCTGCAGGAGCAAAGAGGACTAAAGGTAAAATTCAGGAGAGGAGTGAGTCACAGAAAGTTCCCCAGGCAAAATGCACCTGTTTCCCCTGGGAGCATTTGCCAGCTTTGGGCACAGAGGAACCTGAGTCCTGAACTTGGCCCAGGTAGAGGGTGAAGCTCGTAGCGAGAGGGCAGAGACCAGAAGCCAGCAGAACTTTCAGCATTCAAGGCTGGAGTGAAAATTTCTTCAACATTAGAGGTTTAAGCCTCATAGCTAGTTTCTCAAATTTTTAGAAGATTGACTCAGGACAGGAAGGAGCCTGAAAAGCTAGGCCGAAAGCCGATTTTATTCAGGACAGAAAAAATGATTGGAATTCAGTTCCAAAAAATGATTGGAACTGTTAGTAGGATGGGCCGTTGGCGAGCACAGCATGCTATCAGTAAAGGTAAAGTCATACCAGAGGTCAGTTGTACAAATGATACCTGATATTAAAAAAAAACCAAAACTGCCCAGAAAGAAAACTCTGAGTACAGATGCTTTCACTGCAGTTATTCCAAATATTTAAGAAGGAAATAATAGGAAGCTCCCATGACCTTTTCCAGAGAATGGAAGATGGAACTTTTCTAATTCATTTTGGGGGCATGGTACAACCTTGATATCAAAACCTGTAAAAGACATTTCAGGAAAGTAAAGTTACCAATATTTTATGAATTAAGGTGCATAATCTTAAATTAAAAAAAAAAATCCAGTCATGTCCATGGACCAAGTAATGTTTATTAGGGGAATCAAAGGATTTACTATTTAAAATTAAATCGATTTGGCCAGTTCTTCTTCCTCTCACGTTCTCCCTTCTCCCTTGTGCTTTCTGTGTTTCTCTTCTGCCTTCCATTCCTAGAGTGGAAGTCAGAACAGGCCTGCCACAAGGGATGAGAAAGGTGTGGTGATGTGCACACTTGCATCAGACGTGTTGAATGCAACTGGAAGAGATGATCATCGTGGCTAAAGTGTCAATAACATTGAGCAGATGAGAAAATGTGCTGAGGATGATGAGAGCCAGATCAGAGAAGGTTTTCATGAAAATGGAGAGGGGAAAGTTAGAAAATCCCGGGGTGTTGGATTGGAATGTAACTCACAGAAATGTGTGTGTGTGTGGTGTGTGTGTGAGATGGATCTGTCTGCTGAGAGGGCCTACACACAATGACACCCCAGGAGCAGTGTGCACACCAAA